>NC_041387.1:609701427-609742762 GCF_002162155.2 Triticum dicoccoides | reverse complement strand
GGCATGGGTAGCAGGGCCGCTTGCCGCCGACTGGGAACTTAATCTTTGAGCGTCTAGAAATAAAGCAAGCATGTAACTAAAATACCTAGAAAGGTGAAATGAATCTTTGGGCCTCTAGAAATAATGCAAGCCTGAAACTGAAATACCTAGAAAGGTGAACTGAATCTTTGGGCCTCTAGAAATAATGCAAGCCTGAAACTAAAATACCTAGAAAGGTGAACTGAATCTTTGGGCCTCTAGAAATAATGCAAGCCTGAAACTCAAATACCTAGAAAGGTGAACTGAATCTTTGGGCCTCTAGAAACAATGCAAGCTTGAAATTGAAATACCTAGAAAGGTGAACTGAATCTTTGGGCCTCTACAAATAATGCAAGCCTGAAATTGAAATACCTAGAAAGGTGACCTGAATCTTTGGGCCTCTAGAAAGAGTTATTACCTCCTCAAGCAGCGTCAAACAATTCCATGCGTGCACTGCAAATCTATAGCAAGCTTGATCTGGATCTACTTTTCCAAATCAGAATTAGTGCTAGAGCAAGCAAGATCAATGATATGGCCGTGAGACAGAGAAGGAACGAACAAACTCACCCCTCTCACGACCTCCCTGGTAGATGCGCCACCACCGCACACGACAGAGGGAGAAAAACGACTGGTGAAGGGGGAGCGGGGCGATCTTCGAAGGTCGGAGGGAGAGGGCGTCCGGAGTAGGGCGGTGGAGGCTTGAAGGAGAGGGCGGCCGGAGGAGAGAGAGGGCGAGCGGTGCTTGGGCGGGCGGCCCTATGGGGAATAGAGAGGAGTCGTGCGAGAGGGGGGGAGCGATCTGGTGTGGCAGGTGAGATTTTTTTAGGGGAGCGATCTGGTACAGGCAGGTGAGCTTTTTTTAGTTCTCTTTTAGTGGGCCCGAGGATAACTAACCCAATTAGAACCTCTCCACCGGGCTAGTTTTTTAGCTGGGTTAGAGCAAACTAGCTCAAACTAACCCCTCTTGTTTCGATAATTTGAGGCTATTTCAAACCAAACTAGCTCTAACTCAGGGATCCAAACAAAGAGGAGTGTTACTGTACATGCTACAGTGTGGACCGTAGCACATTGTTTTTTATGGCCACATCACCACATTGTTTTCTACTGCTGGTTCACTGGGCTACCGTTGTTCGCACGGCTGGTTCATTGGGCTGCCGTGGTTCGCACTCCTCCGACCTGAGTAGTACTCCCTCCGTTCCTAAATATATGTCTTCGTAGATATTTCACTGTGGACCACATACGGATGTATATAGATGCATTTATGTGTAGATTCACTCATTTTTCTCCGTATGTGGTCCATAGTGAAATCTCTCCAAAGACTTATATTTAGGAACGGAGGGAGTAGTATAGTAATAGTATATACCGCATCATTCTTTGCTCCTTCTTACTACTCCGACATGCGGGAGAGCCAGCATCCGGGTCGATGTATCATGCACCAGATTAGAGTGCAGAACGGAAGGGGGGCATCACCCGGTTGGAGCGCCAGTAATTCATAACTATAGTGAGTGGTCATATCACAAGTCTTTCCAGCAGTAACGCACCGTCAAATCGCACAGCCCCACTCGCTCACCCTCCTCGCCTCTCTGTCAAACCGCCTACCCGAAAACTGCTGCACGTACTGCGTGGGAAAAGCCTCGCCCTCAACTTTTAACTACGCGAAAATACTTCGAGCTTGTTCGTTCTATATAAATACAGTACTTAATTTATGTTTATTCACCCGTGGGGTTGTTCAATGAATGGAGGGGCGGGGAGCACAAGTGAACAATATTGTAGTAGTAAGTAGGAGTCGTAGAGTACTCACCTTAAATAGAGAGTTTCTTTTCTTTAACGCCACGTACACAAATTGAAACACTTGCTGTGGAGAGAAAAAAGATAATCACTCCACTATATATGGACGCAGGGGCCTGAGCGCTTGCTTTACTAGGGTTGCTCTCTTCATTCTTTCATCCTCTCCAGATATAAACAAGACAGCGGTAGCGACATTTTCTCTCTGCTCACCGCTGGTCACAGATCCGGCCGGATCCCTTCGTCCAGTGTGTGTAGAGGACTAAAAGGTGCATCGTTCACGCGGTCATTGCCGCCGAGGGAGGAAACCCATAGCTGCCGGAGGGGCCCGATCCTCTGCCCGTGCTGTTCTCTCCGACACAGCGCCGGCTCGGGAGGTCCTCCGACCCTTCTTCCTCCCTGCCGTATTGTCCGCAGATTCGACCTGCCGCCGCCGACATCCCGGCGACCCTCAGGTATAAGTTCTTCGAAAGTGGCCTTGCTCTACTACCCCAGCTCCCCACGTGTCTGCATGTGCATATTTTTTACTCCCATCAGCTCTTCCAAAGCCACCTAAATTTTTAGTATTATTAGAGGTAAAGCTACTTCATGCATTAGAATCTAGGGCTTTGTTCAAACAACGAAGAAAAGGGGGAAACTTGTAGCATGAATCTAGGACTTGATTCAAAGAGGAAATAATATGGTGAAAGTAGTAGAGACTGGATACCCAACCGATCTCTTGGTTGAAAAGAGAAATAATGGGAAGACGCAGTACAAACTACATAAGGAATAGATCTATTATTGGTTGAAAAAAGGATAGAAAGTGGCGGCTGGTGGACAAGTCAACAGAGTATGTCCAGGATTAGATTTGCTGCCATCACATAGTAAAAGGTCTCCAGGATTAGATTTGCTGCCCTCACATAGTAAAAGGTCTCAGGATTAGATTTGCTGCCCTCACATAGTAAAAGGTCTCAGGATTAGCTTTGCTGTCCTCACATAGTAAAAGGTGTCAGGATTAGATTTGCTGCCCTCACATAGTAAAAGGTCTCCAGGATTAGATTTGCTGCCCTCACATAGTAAAAGGTCTCCAGGATTAGGTTTGCTGCCCTCACATAGTGTGAACAAGCTCGGCATCACCATTTATGCCTCCTTGTAGGTCCATTGTGCTGATGCGTCCACTGTCGCATGTCCTTATACCAACCTTTTGCTATTGTTAATGTAAGGGCGCATGTAAAATGAAGCGATCACACTGTTACCTTAGGGACATGTCTAACTAGTGTTATTGTTAATCTAATGCCTCCAGTGATAAGATGCAATTAAACTGTGTTACAAATGGCACTCCTGCTGTTTTCCCCAGTATGATAAGTAAGTTGCTCCTTTACGCTGCTGAGTGTCCTGGTGTCCCCACGGTCCCATGCCCTTAAACCAACTCTTTAGCTGCTGTTGATTTACTCTGTCTGGTAAACAAGCAATGCCACCATTAAAGTAATCCCATATCTGAGGAATCACATTGTTAATCGTAATGCTTTTGGTAACATGAAGCATTGCTGACGTTTTAAAATATCTACTGTCCTTGCGTGATTGACATGAACATAACTAAGATGCTTCTTTTCATTTTGTATATGTTTCGTATATTCTTATTGACCAGCAACTGTTTACTTTCTATCATTTTGTGCAGATAGGGATATCCATTTCACCTTGTTGCTATTGTGACCTTTTAGTGAACTGCACAAAACACTTTTTTTTGGAATGAGTGTCTTGTGCAGTTCAACTAAAATGTCACGTGGCCAACATCTCTCAATTTTGGTGGAACTGCACAAAATGGTGATTGGAGTTTCCAAAATCTCTGTCAAGTTCTGCTGGTAATCTCGTGCAATATTTTATTAGCCTTTGCAAGATGGAGCCGTCATTGTCACCACAATGGCACTTTATTTTAGTGGAACTGCACAAAAGGATAAGAAAATTATAGTTGCACCTTACATGAGCCGTACAACCAACCTTATTGTTCCTCAATTTTAGTGCAATTACTAAAGAAGAACCTGCCAGATCACAAGAGCAAGTACTTCTTGCTAGCTGAATGATGCAATCTTTGCTTCATTTCAGGTGAACCACAGAAAAAGGCGCATGAATTGAATCATGGAACTCTAGGCAGACCTCATCCTAGTGGATCTGGAGGTTGAGTTCAAGGAGGCCGCTATTAAAGTGAAATCATGCTCTCCTGTCTCCTTGTTTGTGCTGTGCAAAGATGCTGTGCAAACGGGAATACTCAACTACAGATGTTGTGACGGTCAAGAGCATTCGCCAAGTTCTTCGATTGTATGACATGGCTATCCAAGATGGATTTAATCCCGATATTCACTTTATCAAAAGGCTCTAATGGGTTGGTTCTGAATCTTGCAAGATGGGAATCAATGAGATGTGTAGGCATCTTTGTTGTACTTATTATTTGAATCTTATTTGTTGGTTCTGAATCTTGCAAGCTGGGAATCAATTAGATGTGTAGGCATCTTTGTTGTACTTATTATTTGGATCTTATTTGTTGGTTCTGAATCTTGCAAGCTGGGAATCAATGAGATGTGTAGGCATCTTTGTTATACTTATTATTTGGATCTTATTTGTTGGTTCTGAATCTTGCAAGCTGGGAAACACGGCATGATGATGCAGAGGACAGCAACCATAACAAACAGTTCAAACTTGGTAGTATTATCTTTGTGAAAGTGCGACAAATGTGCTGATCATGTGCGTCCTGAGAATAATAATTCTAATTGTTGTGCATGTTGATCCCATGGCACTGATAGAACGAGCCAATGCATTGCTTGTTTTAAGTATAAATTTCTATTAAAGCTAATTAAATTTAAGTAAAGTGACCACTAACTCCTGTTATTACAGTACCAATACACAGACCCGCTCGTGAACCGACGTGTGGCCGGAGTAGGTTTCTTAATGGAGGCGTTTGAATGCGCCGAGGGTGCATCTTCTGCCGGGCGTGCTGCGGATGAGGGAGGGGTAGTAACTGTTGTCGCCTGTACACACTCAGCTTACTGTTGAATCCGGTTCCCCAAGAGCTGAAAAACAAACTGCTGCCGCCGCCTACACACTTGTTCACTCGAAGAGACTCCAATGGCGATCCGAGGGGTGAGCCTGCTGGATATGGACTTTAGCAAGGAGTTAGTTAGTAGTTCAGTCCTATGGCTACACCAAGTTGAATGTGATGTACACCAACGATACAGACTCGGTGAAGCTCTGCCTCGCCTCAGTCCTATGGCTGCACCAGGTTCTGGAACATTCGCTACGGTGGAGAGAAGGAAGAATGCGACGATTCAGCCATCTGGTGCAACAAGCTTGTCGACATCCAGAAGCAATACAAGATCATCAACAACGGGCAGGAGAAGGACTCCGTGGTTGACCTCGCTGAGACCATCATCAACCCCTGATACGCCAACATGAAAGAAGACGACCTGAACACGTGGGAGATACCTCTGAATCTAGCCTACATAACCTACGCGGCCAAGGACGCATACACATGCTATGACATGTACAGGCAGATCTTCGACATGAGGGTGTGTCTGCTTCCCATAACCGACGAATACACGGACAGCCGCAGCGTCATGATCAAGCGTGCCAGGAAGGTCTAGATGTTGTACTTTATCTGTTTATAAGCACCTTTATCATCTGAGTGTTTCATGCATTAGCCTATGTGTCGTAATTATCTGTTTTGTCCAAAATATTTCTTTTAAGAACCCATTAACCTGATTGCTTTTTTAGTGGCTATTTGCTTATGTATGTAAACTAGTTCACTTGTCCATAAAAAAACTAGTTCACTCGGCTGCCGTGCTTTGAATCTCCTTCCTCCCAACATATTCCTCTCCTCGGGTGGACCCAGCAGGTCTCTGAATTTTCTCCCACTTCCTTTTTCAATGTAAACTGAGTTTTCTCCCAGTACTTTCCGCTAGAACCAACTCAACTGTCCCACGTCTAGCCTAAAAAATAATAATACCCCACGTACTATTAACTCATCAAATTACAAAGATATTTTATTTCTGAAGTTGAAAGTTCTTACAAAATAATAATAATACTTGTTTATATATAACTTGCCAAGTTAACTCCTAGTGATTGCGTACATAAGCTTGCAAAGATTTTACTAATGTGCAATCATGTGTTTATGTTTTTATAACATTTCTCCATCTAGCCCAACATGATATTTTCACCCAGCCCAGCAAGTCCGCGGATTTCGAGAAAAATGCAAATGGTATTTAAACAGGCTGCATAGATGCTACATCATTGTTTCACCCAGCCCACCAAATGGACTAAAAAACAAATGGACTGGCTGACATGTGGGCCAGTAGGTCGAAGCCTAAGAAGGCGTTGGATTTACATCCAACGGTCAGCATTCTTCTTCAATCTCTCGTCTTCTTCCCCCAGCGCTGCCGAAACCGCCTGCTCCAGCCTTCGGCGTCCAGCGGCGTTGTTTTGCGCTCCTCAGCGAAACGCTACCCGGCCAACAGCCAGGCCATCCCTCCACTCCGCACCTCCTGTTATTCTCTGCCGAGTGTAGGTCCACGCCGCACCCGAACCAGTCAAGTTTCCCACTCCTCTCTGTCTGCGACTCCACTGCCGCGTCTTCCCCATCTCCAGGTCGTTCCAGTCTAGGGCCTTGCCATCGTCCACCGCCTCGGTGCCCTCGGCGCGGCGTGGTCAACATACAAGAGTCATCGGAAGAGGACTGTACATGGAGAGCCTGATGACTGGGACCCACGAGGTCCATGGTCGCATGCAAGGAAAGTTCCTCCTTATTACGCATTGTACGTGCACTGTACGTGGGAAGGGCTTCTGTATTTCGCGAAAAAAATGTTCCCCCCGCTGACAGGTCGGACCCACCAGCTATATCTTCGCACGCAAGGAAGTGCCTCCTTATTACGCACCAAAAAATGAATACCCCCTGCTAGCTAGGACCCACCATAGTGGGTGGCTGACTTGTGGGCCTACTAAGTTGACGAGGACGGAGGGCTTTGTCAACTTAGTCAATATGAACGATTCTAGCTCCAGTGACCATATGATGTCCATCCAACGGCCATAGTGCTTCTGCAACCTCTGGTCTTCTTGCTCTAGCCGCCCAAAGCAGCGCCGGTCGTGCCGCGTGCTCCTGCCTCGCGTGGCCGGCTGTGATGCCGCGGAGGCCTCACTGCCCCCTACTACTCCCATCGCTGGCCCAGGGTATCCCTCTACTCACCCACACCCCCTGTTATTCTGCGGCAACAGCAGCCTCACGCCGCAGCCGAATTAGTGAATCCTTGTACTCCTCTCCACGTGGGCATCCACTGTCGCGTCTTCCCGGCTCCGCCTCGTCCCCTTCCTAGGCCTCGCCGTCGTCCACCGCCTTGGTTCTCTCGGCGCGGCGTGGTCAATGTGGTCAACGACCGACTTCCATCGGAAGAGTACTATACGTGGAGAGGCTGATAGCTCGGTCCAAGGCCACAACCCAGTTTTTTTTGTGATTTGCCAAGTAAGTTGCTTTGCCAGGCCTGTTGGGCTGCAAATCTTTCAAGACAAGGAGAGCTTCATTCGGCTGGTTGAGAAAATGGCCTATCAGTAATGAGAAATGGGATGTACATTTTTAAAACACATCAAACCGACAATTGGTTTCAAATATCTTTTTTTCATTTCGAGATTTTAAATTACATTAATTTTTATGCGTGGACAATTTGTTGGATTTTATATTGATATACATTAATTTTTAAAATCAGTTTGAATGTGAGTCGAAATTTTGGGATTAAAAACAGTTCGGACTGCACCGAAATATGCAAAATATCGTATAATTTTTTAACCGTGGCCACAATATGGGCTGTAATGCTAACAAAAAGAATATGGGCTCTGAGGGAGTCCTGGATTAGGGGGTGTCCGGATGGCCGGACTAAGACCTTTGGCCGGACTCCTGGACTATGAAGATACAAGATTGAAGACTCCGTCTCGTGTCCGGATGGGACTTTCCTTGGCGTGGAAGGCAAGCTTGGCGATATGATATGAAGATCTCCTCCCATTGTAACCGACTCTGTGTAACCCTAGCCCTCTCCGGTGTCTATAAACCGGAGAGTTTTAGTCCGTAGGACAAACAACAATCATACCATAGGCTAGCTTCTAGGGTTTAGCCACTCCAATCTCGTGGTAGATCTACTCTTGTACTACCCATATCATCAATATTAATCTTACCTCCATCGAGAGGGCCCGAACCTGGGTAAAAACATCGTGTCCCTTGTCTCCTGTTACCATCCGCCTAGACGCACAGTTCGGGAGCCCCTACCCGAGATCCGCCGGTTTTGACACCGACATTGGTGCTTTCATTGAGAGTTCCGCTGTGTCGTCACCATCAGGAAGGATGCCGCATCCCGTCTTTAAAGACGACGTCGTTGCTAAAGGAGCTTTGACTGTCGGCCAAACTCTCCGGCTAGGCAAGTTCTTGATGACCGCCTGTCCGGCCGCCATGCCGACGGTGACCTCTAGGGCCATCGAAAGCAATCTTCACATCTGCTCGGAGCTTGCCGAGTAGTTACATTCGATAGAGCTCCTCTCTCTGAACGAGCTCTTGGATCGCATCACGGCCATGGGAGTCAATACTGATTACGACCAGATTGGGCTTAAACCCGATCAGAGAGAGATTGACTCTCCCCAGATCACCCATCACGTCGAAGTGGTAGAAGAACAATGCGGCGAGTCTTCGCCCACCCTAAGGACCAGATGTGTCCGGATTCCCGATCCCTCCAAGCCGGACACCCGTGGAGAGGAGGACGTCGCCCAAACCTTGAACCTAAAGTCAGGCAGCAGGCCCGATTCATTGAATAATATCCAAGAAAGCAAGCTTCCGAATTTGGAAACCGCTTGGCCCCTGAATCTTACATCGGGCAGGGTTCCGGATTTAATTCCGCCCGCCCACCCAACTATACGGGATTTATCCATAATACGGCAAGAGCCCGGAGAAAGAGTACACCACTAGTGGGCCAGATGACTCCTGGTTATGAACAGGATAAAGGACTGCCGTGAGAAAGAAGCAATTTCACTCTTCTGTCACAACTGCACGGACATCGAAATCCTCAATGCCATAAGTCGCCGTGAAATTACACGATTCGCCGACTTGACATCCATAGTATGAAAGTACTGTGCGACTAAAAGCGTTCGGAAAACCGAAGATAAATTCTGGGACAATCCGGTCCCGAATATAACACGAGTCCGAAACAAAAGGGCGCATTATCGCCAGGCATCTGAGCCAAACATCAAAAAACAAAAACCCTCTACAGGGTACGGGACCGTATTGGAAGGATGGCTCAATGGACCCTGTAAAATTCATAATTCAGGAGAAGCCACACCAACGCACAGCCTTAGAGCATGTTGGATACTACGGCAGGTGGCCCGAACTGGCGAGGAGCTTTTAACTCCAGAACCCGAAGAATACCTCCCGAGTACGGTGTCGACAGTCTTCGAGACCTTCACATCAAACAATCCAAGGAAACGAACGCTCCGCAACCTTGCCGAAGTCTACCAAGTAGCAACAATAAACCCATGGAGTGACACGGCTATCACCTTTAATGCCAGTGACGAACCTAAATTCCGGACAGCCCGAGCACCAGCCGCATTGGTCCTCAGTCTGATAGTGGAAGGCTTCCGACTTACAAAGGTACTCATGGACGGCGGCAGCGGACTCAACCTCATCTACGAGGAAACCCTGCGAAAAATGGAAATTGACTGGAGTCGCATTGAGCGAAGCAACACAACTTTTAGGGGAATAATTCCAAGCAGGGAAGCGTGCTGTTCAGGAAAAATCACACTGGATGTGGCGTTCAGCACACCGGATAATTATAGATCCGAGGAAGTCACGTTTCAAGTGGCCCCGTTCAGCAGCGGATACCACGCTCTGCTAGGGCGAGAAGCATTTACAATTTTCCAAGCCATACCCCATTACGGGTACATGAAGCTCAAAATGCCCGGACCCAACGGAATCATCACTCTCGCAAGTGATCCGGAAGTAGCGCTCCGCGCTGAAAACAAGATAGCCGCACTAGCCTTGGAGGCATTATCCGAGGCCCTAGCGGCCGAGGAATTAACGGCGTTGCGCTCTACGGTGGACAGGGACGATGTGATACTAGACAAGAGATCCAAGTCCACCTCTTTTAAACCAGCGGACAAAATAGTCAAATTCCAAGTCCATCCAACGGACCCTACAAAAATGGCCTCCATCGGGGCACAACTAAAACCCGATGTAGACGCCGCACTCAGAGACTTCCTGCGAGAAAATTGGGACATTTTCGCCTGGCACCCCTCAGATATGCCAGAAATCCCACGCAGGCTGGCTGAGCACAACCTGAACATCCTAAAAGGGTTTAAACCCGTCAAGCAGACTCTATGGCATTTTTGCGAGCCAAAGAGACAAGCCATGGGAGAGGAGCTAGCAAAACTGCTGGAAGCCGGATTCATCAGAGACATAAAACATCCAGACTGGCTAGCAGACCTGGTGATGGTACCAAAGAAGGACAAATCCTGGCGCCTATGTGTCGATTTCAAAGACCTGAACAAGGCCTGTCCAAAGGACCCTTTCCCACTCCCCCGAATTGATCAAATCATCGACGCCACCGCAGGACACGACTCATTGTGTTTCCACGATGCATACTCTGGCTACCATCAAATCAAGATGGCAGAGTCAGACCAAGCCACAACGGCATTCATCACCCCATACGGCCCATTCTGCTTCAACACGATGCGCTTCGGGCTCAAAAACACCGGCGCAACATATCAGCGCATGATTCAGCCATGTCTGGCCAACCAGATCGGCAAAACAGTTGAAGCATACGTAGATGACGTGGTCGTCAAAACAAAACACATTGATACTCTAGTAGACGACTTGAGGCTCACGTTCGACAATCTCCGAACATATGACATTAAGCTCAACCCGGAAAAATGCATTTTCGGCGTACCAGCCGGAAAGCTCTTGGGCTTCACCGTATCCGGTAGAGGAATTGAAGCAAACCCAGCCAAGATCCAAGCTCTGTCACAATTGGATACCCCAAAGGACCTCAAACAGATACAAAAACTAACAAGATGCGTGGCGGCTCTAAGCCGCTTTATCTCCCGCTTAGGAGAAAAGGCATTACCCCTCTATCGCCTCCTGCGGCGTACCGACCAGTTCGAGTGGACGGATGCCGCCACGGCCGGACTCGAAGAAATAAAAGCCATACTGGCAACAAATCCGGTCCTGGCTGCGCCCAATACGGGCGAACCAATGTTATTATACATCGCGGCAACCCATCAAGTTGTAAGCGCGGTGCTCGTCGTCAACGAGAAGCGGACGGACACAAGTTCCCCCTCCAAAAACCAGTGTACTACGTGTCCACTGTACTAACTCCATGCAAGTCACGGTACCCGCATTATCAAAAGATAGCGTATGTGGTGTTCATGGCATCACGGAAGCTGTGACACTACTTTCAAGAGTGCTCCATAACAGTGGCATCCGAAGTACCCCTTAATGACATTATAAACAACCACGACGCAATGGGCCGGATTGCCAAATGGGCCATCGAGCTCCTCCCGTTCGACATAACCGACAAGCCAAGGCGAGCTATTAAGTCGCAGGTTTTGGCCGACTTCATCGCCGAATGGACCGAAGTCGAACTCCCTAAAGAGTACGGCGCATACTCCAACTGGATCATGCACTTCGACGACTCCAAAATGTTGGCTGGCCTGGAGGCTGGCGTCGTTCTGACGTCCCCAACCGGAGACACAGTCCAATACGTACTTTAGATAATGTACACGGATTCCAACAACGCAGCCGAATATGAGGCCCTTTTAGATGGCCTCCGGATGGCACTCTCCATGGGCATTCAGCACCTAGAGGTTCGCGGGGATTCAAACCTCGCAATATCCCAAATAAATGGAGACTTCGATGCCAAGGATCCAAAAATGGCAGCTTACCGCAACGCCATCTTAAAGATGTCAGCTCGGTTTGAGGGGCTTGAATTTCATCACATAGCCTGGGAAAATAACCAAGCAGCAGATGTGTTGGCATGCATTGGCGCCAAGCGCGAGGCTGTCCCTCCCAACATCTTCCTAGAAAGGCTGTTCAAGCCATCTGTATCATGGGAAGGAGAATCCGGAAACAATAGCCCGGACACAACTACACCGCCCCTCACCCAACAGTCTAACACAGTTGGGGGCTCCGCCAACGAAACAACGCCGTCAGCCCACGCAATAATGGCAGTCATTGCCCCTTGGACAGAACCATTCCTAGCCTACCAAACTAGGCAGGAACTTCTCGAGGACAAAAACGAGGCCCGTTGCATAGTGCGGCGATCTAAAGCCTACAAAGTCCACGAGGGAGAGCTTTACAAGAAAAGTACAACCGGAGTCCTTCAAAGGTGTATCTCCGAAGAGGAAGGGCGAGACCTTTTGTCTGAAATTCATGCCGGACTCGGCGGGCACCACGCCGCAGCCCGGGCCCTTGTAAGCAAGGCCTTCCGTACCGGATTTTATTGGCCAATGGCTCGGGCAGACGCTCAGGACTTAGTGCAACGATGTGTTGGTTGCCAGTTATTCGCCAACCAAAGCCACATGCCACCTACCGCCCTACAAACTATACCCATCACCTGGCCTTTCGCGGTCTGGGGGCTTGACATGGTCGGACCCCTTAAAGGAGGAACCCACAAGCAAAAAAATCTACTGGTCATGGTGGACAAATTCACCAAATGGATAGAAGCCAAGCCTGTAAAGACGGCCGAATCCGGACCAGTGATAGACTTCATATCCGGGGTTGTACACCGTTACGGCGTCCCCCACAGCATCATAACCGACAACGGCACAAACTTCACGGCCGATGAAGTCAAACTTTGGTGCAAAAACATGGGCATCAAGCTCGACTATGCTTCAGTCTATCACCCTCAAACTAACGTCAAGTCGAATGGGCCAACGGTCTCATTATGAGCAGCATCAAACCTAGACTAGTGTGATCCCTCAAGGAATCTAACATGCACTAGGTAGAGGAGCTTGACTCCGTACTCTGGGGGCTGCGGACCACGC
This sequence comes from Triticum dicoccoides, assembly GCF_002162155.2. Taxonomy (NCBI): domain Eukaryota; kingdom Viridiplantae; phylum Streptophyta; class Magnoliopsida; order Poales; family Poaceae; genus Triticum; species Triticum dicoccoides. The sequence goes on along the minus strand of NC_041387.1, from coordinate 609,729,925 downwards.
CGAATCGCACTACCGGATTCACACCATTTTTTATGGTATACGGCGCAGAGGCAGTACTGCCATGCGACATAATCCACGACTCACCTCAAGTGCGCATGTACGAAGAAAGAGAAACCGAGATCGATCGGCAGGACAGCTGGGACGCATTGGAAGAGGAGTGCGACGTGGCAAAAGCTCGTTCCGCATTCTATCAACAGTAGGCTCGAAGATACCAAAGCAGAGAAGTACGGGCCAAAACCTATAACGTTGGCAAACTAGTTCTACACCTGCCGGACAAGAAAAATGATAAATTAAAGCCCAAATGGGAGGGCCCCTTCATAATCGACCAAGTACTGACCGGCGGAGCGTACCATCTGCGAAACGCATCGGATAACCGACTCGAGCCGAACCCATGGAACGCAGCACGCCTACGAAGGTTCTACGCCTAGCGCCGGACTCCGTGTTTGTTTCCTTCCTCTGTCCCTTTGTTTTATTTTTTATTTTTTATTGGCAGTCCAGGATTTTGTTCCTTCTCCCTACCCTTTTTTTCTCACAAGCCCTTAGGGGCTTGCTTGTGCATCATTCACACATACCCGATGCGCTACCTGCGCTCATAATACCTGGGGGCTTCTTTACCAAGAAGTTTATATAAAATGGGCCTCATGCCCAAAACATGTGTGATGCTTCCACATGAACCTTTTATACACCATTATATGCATCGATATGACTTAAGTTTTGGCCAAGCAGGGTTGCCTGGCTCCCGGGCTTACCCCTACGTTCTCGTTCGTTCGGCTAGGTGGTAAAGGGAGCACCTCTACGATTGTTACTGCCGGGTCAGCCGGATGTGTACCTCAAACTGGGTGAAGCCGAAAGCAAGCGTTCTTAAGGGAATATTCAGTCGGTGAACTAAAAGATGATCTTTCGTATTTATTGATTTTCCCCCAGATGCTTTTCTGCTCTTTCTGGCAGTTCGGACATGCACTTTAGGGCATGCCTCCCAGGGAAAGGAACCCTTAACAGAACTATTCTCCCTGGAAGATGTTTCTTACTAACCATGTAATATAACATAACTAGTTGGGTACTTGTCTGCTAAAGCACTTATGACCCCTACGCCTTGTCTCCATGCATGCCTCGGTTCTTACATAATCGAGAGGGTATTCGGACACACTCCAGACTATAGGGTCCAGAGGTCGAAGCGAAAAGGTCCGCAATGACAAACGATCTACAATCCGGCTAGAAGGCATTTTTTATGTCATTTTTACAGAGTCAATCCGAGTCAGCATATTCTTCTTCAATACCATCCAACATGCGGTCTAATTTACAGTGTTGTTGGGAATACTTTGCAGCCAGCTCCACCTGGCCATATGCTAAGCTGACCGGGATCTCCTTTCCGTCCGGACCTATAGGGCCGACCTCGGCCATGTGGTTTGGGTCAGCCTTCATGTACCGAGTCTTCACCATGGCCCAGGCCTCCCTGGCACCTTGACGGCAAGCCGATATCTTCCACAACCGGAAGTGCTGCCGCACTCCCTCCAGCTTCTTGGTAAGCTCCTCAAGGCCTTCAGGCACGGAGAGGGATGGCCACATAGCCTGGATGACGCTTTGCATTGCCTGCCGAACTCGTTCGTGTAGTTGCAACAGCTCGGGAAAAAGGTCTCCCGATGAACCGGGCATTTCCTCCGCAGGACGACCCGTCAGCAGACCTAGAGATATAGCTCTGTAAATCGACTTCCTTGCCGAATTCTTTTTTCGAAGATTCGTTCAAGCACTTACTAAAAATGCCGCGTCGAATTCGCCGATTCTCCTTCACGGCAGAAGACAGCTGAATACGAACATCTTTCAGTTCCTCGCCCAGCTGGGTATTGGCGTCTTGAAGCTTGTTCTTCTCTTGCCTCACCCTCGTCAGCACGCTCTCACCAGCCTTTAGTTGGCGTAGGAGTTGTTGCTTGTCCGGATTTACTCCGGCCTCATCTGCATTATTATCGTCAGGGTTGCACGCCAGCCGCACTTCAAAAGGGAAGTACCTTTAGAAGCATATATTACGTGCGGGCGTCCCCTTGACATTTTCTGAAGTGGCCAAAGCGGCCTCGAGCTGGGCCTTGCACTCTTCGAGCTCCTGGGACAATTGCGTATTCTTCTTTGTAAGACACTGCATAGCACATGATCCTTCAAACAGTTATCTTCACTGTTTCAAGTCTCGGGGGCTACTGACAAATATAACCTTCAATTCTGCTCACCTATATGTCTTTCACATACTGCTCCGTGGCTCTGGCTAGACCATTTTGAGCAGCACGGAGATACGCATCTCCTGTATTAAAGGCGTCCAACGCCTCTACGGAAAAACACGCGTCACGAAGAACAGTCTGGCGACGCCTGTGGTTCAGGGCACTCTCCACCTCTGAATTGTAGGCAAATAGCCCGTCGGCGCCCTCTATCGGAGGAGCGCCCGAGGCGCGTCCCGTATCCGCCTCCGCTTCCGGACCCGGCCTCGAACCTTGGCCGATGGACATAGTCCGGCGGGCTCTCTTCTTTCTAAGAAGCATTAGTAAGACTCAAGGGCATAAACCCTAGGCGTTAAATTCGCAAACCGTACCGTTGCGCCGGAATCTCGATCTGGTCCGCACTTCTTTTTGACCCGCCTGGCTTCAGCGGCCCTTGTTGGCTGCCCACCGTGGGCTTGGCCTTCCTCCTCAAGGATTTACCCTGCGAAACGCTGTTAGTACGCGGTATGCAAGATAAAGCATGAAAATACTGGGAATTCGGTGTTAGTTACCTTGGAGGCTGGGAGTAGTCCGGGATAGTCGGCCGTGATGGCCACTAAGGAGTTATCCTTGCTCAATTGATGAAATACTCCATCAATCAACTCCACACATAAGTCCGGATCTTCTTGGGAGTCCGGATCGAGGGACCGTTCTGGGTCCTCGGGTTGTGGAGCAGGGCTGTTTATTTCCTTCACAGCCTGGCGCAGCTCCTGCGTTTAAACATTACTAGTCTAAGTACTGAACTACGGGAATTTCAAAAATGGATAGACAAGTGAAAGTGTCCGCTCACCCAACTAGGAGGATTGTACATGGAGAATCCCCCTTCCGGGTTGACACGGAGGAATTCCTCCTCTTCCCCCTTGTACAAAGCGGATAAGATTCTCGTTAAAGTGGCGGTTGAATCTGGCCCCTTGCGACCGCACCGGGTAGCGTCATCCTCCCCGTTGAAATCCCACATGGGGTGGCCTCTGTATTGAAGTTGCTGCACCCCTCGCGTAATGCATATGGCCATGACCTTAATCATGGTCAATCCGGAATGAGCCAACAACCTTATCCGACTCATCAGGTACAGGACGTCCCTGTCAGCTTCCCTCTGAGGGTTCCGTGGGTGCCAACTCAGGCGCTTATTCAACGGGGCATTATTGAACTCGGGTAGGCCGATCCGTACAGGGTCCGGTAGGGGGACGTCATCTATATAAAACCACTCCGAGGGCCAGTCTTCGGATAACCTCTTTGGGGTGCCGGATAGATATCCGGTCCCAGTGATGCGCCATAGTTCGGCTTTGACCACCTAATAAATAGACCCCTCCTGAGAACGGGGCACAAGGCAAAACAACCTCTTCCACAGCGCGAAATGGGCCTCAACACCCAAGAACAGCTCGCAGAGGGCCACGAAGCCCGCGATGTGCAAAATGGAGGCGGGCGTGAGGTTATGTAGCTGGAGGCCGTAGAACTCCAGCAACCCTCAGAGAAACGGATGAATTGGAAACCCTAGTCCTCCCATCAAATAAGGGACTAAGCATACCCGCTCTCCTTGAGAGGGATTTGGAACGCCCTCCGCTTGCTCTCCGCCGCTATAGGCAGCAATCCTGGCTCGAACTGGGACCATATATGCTGGGGGGAGGAGCCCCTTGGACTGAAGCACTACTAACTTGCTATGCAGGACGGAACACCGCCCCCAATCTCCAGGCTGAGGGCTGGAGAGGCGAGAGGAGGAGTTGCACCGATCGGCCATGGTGGAATGGATCCCTATCGAAGGTGCTCTGAGGAAGGCTCGCGGAGGGAAGATGGTGTGAATTGGATCTAAATCCCCGTCACTTTTATGGGCGGTTCGTTAACGCAACCGGGGGGGTGAATGAAAAAATCCCCTGGCTTTTCGCATTCGTTTGACACGTGGAAGATGGTCATTATGGGGCACAAAAGCCGAGGAGGACAGCACGCACTAGAAGCCGGACACTATTCGACGGATACAGAGAATTTGCAGGAGAACCCGCCTTCCAATGCCGAAGACAACTTGCGCGCCGGACTCGTTGTCATTGAAGCCTTGTTCGGGGGCTACTGAGGGAGTCCTGGATTAGGGGGTGTTCGGATGGCCGGACTAAGACCTTTGGCCGGACTCCTGGACTATGAAGATACAAGATTGAAGACTCCGTCTCGTGTCCGGATGGGACTTTCCTTGGCGTGGAAGGCAAGCTTGGCGATATGATATGAAGATCTCCTCCCATTGTAACCGACTCTGTGTAACCCTAGCCCTCTCCGGTGTCTATATAAACCGGAGAGTTTTAGTCCGTAGGACGAACAACAATCATACCATAGGCTAGCTTCTAGGGTTTAGCCACTCCAATCTCGTGGTAGATATACTCTTGTACTACCCATATCATCAATATTAATCAATCAGGAGTAAGGTTTTACCTCCATCGAGAGGGCCCGAACCTGGGTAAAAACATCGTGTCCCTTGTCTCCTGTTACCATCCGCCTAGACGCACAGTTCGGGACCCCCTACCCGAGATCCGCCGGTTTTGACACCGACATGCTCCAAAAAAACCTTAATAATTAGCAAATGGGCTGTAAATTATTAGAAATAATGGTAGATGGGCTGTATGTTGTTTTCCACAGATTTGAGGCTTTCCTAAAAAAAAGGTTGACGCACAAGTAGTGACTTTTGGATGTCCATCCAACGGCCGCGTTGCTTCTTCAATCTATGCTCTTCCTGCTCCAGTCGCTCAAACAAGCGCCGGCGGGACTACCTGCTCCCTCCTCCCCGCGGCCGGCTGTGCTGCCGCGCAGGCCTCACCGCCCCACCGTACTCCCATCGCTGGCCTAGCCATCCCTCTACTCACCCACACCTACTGTTATTCTCCGGCGACGGTAGACGAACCAGTAAACCCTCGTACAGTCGTACTCCCCTCCTCATGGGAAACAACTAGCGTGTCTTCCCTGCCTCCGTGTCGTTCCCTTCCTAGGCCTCGCCGTCGTCCATCGCCCTGGTGCTCTCATGGCGGCCTGGTCAACCTAGTCAACGACCGACATGCATCTGAAGTGGACTGTACGTGGAGAGGCCGGTAGCTGGGTCCACGGCCGCACACAAGGAAATGCCTCCTTATTACGCGCAAAATGATGATTCCTCCACCTGACATTAGGGACCCACCGAAAGGGCCTCTGTATTTCGCGACAAAAACGTTACCGCCGCTGATAGCTCGGACCCACCAGCTATATCTTCGCACGCAAGGAAGTGCCTCCGTATTACGCACAAAAAAATGAATACTCCCCCTGTTAGCTGGGACCCAGTATAATGGCAGGCTGACTTGTGGGCCTACTAAGTTGATGGGGACGGAGGGCTATGTCAACTTAGTCAATATGCACGATTCTAGCTCCACTGACCATACGATGTCCATCCAACGGCCGTAGTGCTTCTTCAACCTCTGGTCTTCTTGCTCCAGCCGACCAAACCAGCACCAGTCGTGCCTCATGCTCCTGCCTCCCCTGGACGGCTGCGATGCGGCGGAGGCCTCACCGCCCCCTAATACTCCCACCGCTGGCCAGGCCAGCCCTCTACTCACACACACCCCCTGTTATTCTGCGGCGACGGCAGCCTCACACCACAGCGAACCAGTGAACCCTCGTACTCCTCTACGCGTGGGCATCCACTGCCGCGTCTTCCCAGGCTCCGCGTCGTCCCCTTCCTAGGCCTCTCCGTCGTCCACCGACTTGGTGCTCTCGGCACGGCGTGGTCAACGTGGTCAAGGAATGGCTTCCATCGGACGTGGACTGTACGTGGAGAGGCTGACAGCTGGGTACACGGCCGCAGCAAATAAGTGCCTCCTTATTACGCGGAAAATAATTATTCCTCCACCTAATAGCCGGGACCCACCGGACGGGCCACCGTATTTCGCGAAAAAAAGATTTCCCCCTGACTGCTGGGACCCACCAGCTACATCTTCGCACGCAAAGAAGTTCGTCCGGGCAAAAAAAATGATTCGCCCCCTGACTACTGGGACCCACCAACTACATCTTCACAGGCAAGGAAGTGCCTCACAGTCGGGACCCGCCTGGTCGAAGCGTATGTAGGGTTGTCATTCTGGCCGCGAACGTGTACGTACATACTGGTCGTTGTAGAGGCGCCCATGTGTCGTAGTAGAGGCGCACATGTAGCATGTACACGTACGTCAGCGGCGAGGGTGCAAGAAAGAAAATACGGCCACATACGTACATATGGGCAGGGTCTCGAACGCCTACTCACGCATACATAAATGGATGGGTCAGAACGGAGAAACAACATCGTCGTCGTGTTCATGGGGAGCCAACCGGCTGGGTCGGAACGGAATGCGTGGTCGTGTTCATCGGGACGGCTTGGACGGAACAAGCGATGGAAACGAGGTCTGGCGTATCGCACACCGGAGGAAACGGACCTCCTACGTTCGGAACGGGGTCCTGTTGATCGGGAGGGGTGTGGCGTACCGCAAAATGGAGGAAATGGACCTCCTACGGTTGAAACGGGGGTCCTGTTGATCGGGAGGGGTGTGGCGTACCACAAAACGGAGGAAACGGACCTCCTACGGTCGAAACGGGGGTCCTGTTGATCGGGAGGGGTGTGGCGTACCACAAAACGGAGGAAACGGACCTCCTACGGTCGAAACGGGGGTCCTGTTGATCGGGAGGGGTGTGCCGTACCGCAAAACGGATGAACCGGACTTGTGTTGGAGCACTAGGATCGAAACGGGGGTCCTGTTCATTTGGAGGGGTGTGGCGTACCGCAAAATGGGACTCCACGGGATACTGTTCATCTCCACCATCGACCTCCTCCAGCCTCCACGGGCTACCGTCGACCTCCTCCAGCCTCCACGAGCTCCTGTTCATCTAGCCTCCACCGCGCGCTACTCCATCGTCTACTGTTCAACCACCCCTCCACCTTCTTCTATTCATCCAGCCCTCCACCGTCTACTGTTCATCCAGCCCTCCTCACCATGGGGTCCTGTTCAACCACCCCTCCACAGCCACCCCTCCACCGTCTACAGTTCATCCAGCCCTCCACACCACGGGGTCCTGTTCATCCAGAGGGAACGCCACCGCTGACTGTTCATCCAAACCCCCCTCGCCCCGCAACGCTCACTCTTCATCCAATCGATTGGCTTCAGTTAGCAGCAGTAGCGAAGGAATCGCTCCATCGGGTTCAGTTAACAGCCATCGATCGATCGCTCGGGTTCAGTAACGCGTAGCCTGCAGTGCAATCACTCAGGTTCAGTTAGAACGCAACGCCTCACTCAGGTTCAGTTAGAGCCAACGCCTCGCACGTGTACGAGAGAAACGCGCATCGCTCGGCCCCCGACCTCCCACCGTAACCGACAACTCCCCGAAATTTTCCTCCCCCTCGCTTCTACCATGGGTTTTTCCATCATGGACGGCCCAAAGAATGTCATGCAACTGCGTCTCCGGCCCGCCCAGGACGAAAAGTGTCAGGACCCCGATCCTAAGTCACACCGATCTAGCATGTAACACATCATATCACTTTGCGGCCTCATGCACGGTATTCCCACGGGTGCCACCTTACCTGGCCCGGGACCGTTGCGCCTTTTGGCTCACGTATATGATAGTGCCGCTAGCATCCATATGACAAAGAACCCGGGCTGACAAGGCTAGTCGTGAACCCAAAGTGGCACTAACTTACAGGGACAGGCATACATGACCCAGCAACGAACGTGTCGGTCATCAGTGAGTGAATCCGGGCTGTAGCAACTGGGCTAGCAGGACTCCGGAATTCATCGCGTAACATTTCCCCAAGGGGACAGACATAGGAACGAAGAAGGACACATGCCGGCCAACCTAAGTGTTCCAGAGCAGTAGCAAGCTACCATGGTTCAGTGGAAACAGAAGGAGACATTTCCCGGTAAGAGAGGCTACTAAGAATAAACAACTAGATAGTCAGATCCCACACATACCAAGCATTTCAATACATACACACAATATGCTCGATATGTGCAAATACAACATGGCATCACAACATGACCCTACAACTCAAGTATTTATTCAATAGGCTCCGAGGAGCGAGATATTACAAACATGGGTCTCATGACCCAACATTCAAAGCAAACAAGTCAAGCACAAGCGGAAGCTTAACACGTCTGAGTACAGACATCTACAAAAGAAAAAGGCTGAGAAGCCTGACTATCTACCAGATCCTGCCGAGGGCACAAGATCGTAGCTGAGGTAACAAGCTAAACGTCGAAGTCCACGTGGAACTACTAGCAAGACTGAAGTCTCTCTGCAAAAACATAAAATAGGCAAACGTGAGTACAAATGTACCCAGCAAGACTTACATCAGAACTATCTACATATGCATCATTATCAATAAAGGGGGTGGTGGAGTTTAACTGTAGCGAGCCAGCTTTGACTCAGTGGCTATCCTAAACTACGACCGCAAGTAACTCTTTGAGGTGGCGCACACGAGTCCACATATTCACCATATCAATACACCACTATGGATCCGCTCCCGTCTCCCTACGAGAACGCCATCCATAGCACTCACGCTTATCTTGCGTATTCTAGAGTATCCACTTTCACTTGTCTATGAACTGTACAGGCAACCCAAAAGTCCTTTACCGCGGACACGGCTATTCGAATAGATCATATTAACCCTGCAGGGGTGTACTTCTTCACACACGCTCTCACCACTTACCGCCGTTTACACGACATGTACTCGGCAACCTTCAAGCGGAAGCCCAGCGAGGCTGTCGGCCACGACCTGACTAACCACACAAGTCTCTCGTCCAGGTTTATCGCCTATTCGGGTTCCATCCGCAAGGAGATCCGGCCGGGGTGTCGCTCACGGCCCCAACCGATGTGAGCAGGGTTCCCAAGCCCACCTCGACGAGTGGATCTACGCTTGGTACACCGTGCCACGGTGCCTAGTCTGTCCCAAGCCCACCTGTACCGGGTGCCACTTGGTAGACTACTAACACTACCTACAAACACCAGAAACTAGTTGCAACTCCTGGACAGAGATCAAGTTGATTAATAAATCGAGAGAGCTTGGAGCGCCCGGAGCCCAATGTGTGGTAGTAACTGTTCATGGATCACAAACACAAAACTCAGTTCCTGAGGACGGCTGCAATGAGACAACCCACCATGTACTCCTACATGGCCTCTCACCGCTACCTTTACCAAAACGTGTTCACACCCTTAGTTCACACACAGTAGGACATGTTTACACACCTCCAATTCATCCCTGATGAATCAGGCCTGACTCAACTCTAAGCAGTAGCAGGCATGACAGACAAGCATGAATGAGTAGGCACATCAGGGCTCAAACAACTCCTACTCATGCTAGTGGGTTTCATCTATTTACTGTGGCAATGACAGGTCATGCAAAGGATAAAGGGGGTTCAACTACCGCAGCAAGTAGCAGATGTATCGTTGTTGTCCTAATGCAGTAAAAGAGAGCAGGAGCGAGAGAGTGGGATTGTATCAAAATGAACAAGGGGGTTTTGCTTGCCTGGCACTTCTGAAGATAGTATAGTTCTTCATCGGTGTCATCGAACTCATCATCGGTACGTCATCTACTGAGAGGGGACAAACACCGACAAACAAAGGACAAACACAATAAATGCCATGCAACAATATGATGCATGAAGATGACATGGCAATATGCTATTGATTGGCCTAATGCATCTAGCAACAATATGATGTGAGAGTTTAAATGCCATTTAATTGATTTGACCTGATCAGAAGGTATAAGTTGTTCTAACATGCATGAAAATGGTACAGATGGATAGATTGGATTTTTCTGATCATTTTTCATATATAAATTATTTCATTTGGAGTTACGGTTGATTTAATATGATTTTTAGAAGTTTAGGCCTTTTCTAGATTTTCTGATTTATTTTAAAACCAGAAAATCAACTACAGCGTCAGCACTACGTAAGCATGACGTCAGCAAGACGTCAGCAGGTCAACAGCGCCAGCCAGGTCAAACGTGACGGCTGGGACCCACGGGTGAGTGTAACAGGGCTGGTTGGGTGGATGACAGGTGGGACCAGGTCAACGCAAGCTGACACGTGGGGTCCGCAGGATTAGTACTAACCTAAACAGGAATTAAACTAACCTAAACAGGCATGGGGGCCCACATGGCAGTGGCTCTAGGGGTGGCTTAGCTGGGTCATTAGTGGCTAATGATGGCCACGTCATCAGTCGCCGGAGTGTCGCCGGCGACGACCACGGCCGACGATGGAGGTGCACCGTGCGCTCGCTACGGAGCACCATTTGACGTGCAGTTTGCTCCTACGGGTTCCTGGGAGGAAGGCGCATCTAAAGAGATAAGCGACAGCAGCTGGGGTGGCCGGAGCTGACGGCGGCGAGCTCTTTTGCGGCCGCCGGAGTTCGGGCACCGACGGTTTACGCGCTACGGTGCATTTTGAGCTGAACTAGTGGGATCTGCGGCTTCCTGAGGAAGTGCTGAGCATGCCTACATGCTCTGGTGCAACGTGCGGGTGTTGCAACCGCGGTGGCGACATGGCCGGCGGCGGAGCTGCTTCGGCTGGGGTGGGAGAGGGAGCTACGGCGCGAGAACGGAGGAACGGAGAGAGGGGAACGGAGTAGAAGCTCACAGCGGACTTGGCGGCCTTGACGAAAAGCTCGGGGATGCACTGGAGACGGAGGGGCGGTGATGACGATCTCCGGTGGCCGGAGATGAAGACGATGTCGATGGAGGCGCTCCAGGGCCTCCCGAAGCGCGTGGATTGGCGGAGGGGTAGCCGGCGACGTGGTGGAGCTTCTGGGCACGACGGAGGAGCGAGGGTCGGCGGTAGCTACGGCAACGATGGTCGGCTGCGACGGCAGCGCTCGGCCGTGGGGTGAGGGAGAGAACCAGGGAAGGAGGGAGAACATTCGGGAGAGAGTGAGAGGCCCCGGGGGTGCGTGGCGTCTCCGTGGCATCGTCTAGGAGCACTGGGGAGGAGCCAGGCAAGCAGGGAGGTGGCGTGGCGAGCTCGGCGGCGTCGCGGTGTCCCTCCTCTGCCTACTGGCAGAGGTAGGCGATGACTGGCACCGGGCCAGTGGGCTGGGCTGGCCAGGTAAGTGGCCCAGGTAGGTCCTTCTCTCTCTCTCTGTTATTTCTATTTTTCTTTTGTTCTGTAAGTTTGTGGCATTACTAAAAATATCTAGGCACTTTCAAAAATCACCAAACTGTGCATGCCCAATGTTTAGAATATATCCAACATGGAACATTTTGGTTTGGGATTATTTGGACATTTAAAATATTTACTAGCATTTAAATGCCCAAATGCAATTAACTAATGATTTAATCCAATGACCCTCGGTTGTCCTAGAAAAGTGTGCACCATTTTTGTCAGAGGTTCTAGACCAAGGCAAAGATGATGAACATTTAAGTAGGGCATTTTGGGTTCATTGAAAATGATTTTAGTAAACCCTAGTTGGTTTAAGGGGGGGTGCTGGGGGTTCTGTCATCCACAATTCAACTTAAATAAAATTTAAACATGATGCAACAAGATGCAAACACTAGGCAGCACCAGAAGCTAGGGATGTGACAACTCACCCCCACTAAGCAAAAATCTCGTCACGAGATTCAAGCGTAGGGTAAGATGAAGGGGGACGCAAACTAACACAATCTTCATGATCCATGTGGCACTTCATAAGGGCGTTAATTCGATCACCATCTTTGTCTCGTCGTCTTGCTCTGAGAACTCCAACTAACATGACAATGAGAGAAGAAGGAGACTCTAGAAGGGTCGATCTTCTCGAAGATCGAACAACTCAGGATTAACTCACGGAATGAGACATAGCAACCTCTCTCGAGCTGAGACACGAAACACTTATCCAAATGAATGGATTGGAACAGATGTCGAAGGTTCACTAGGTAGACAACAATTCCACACTTAAGAGGGTGGTGAACAGTTGTCAACGTAGCGAGGTGTTGAGTTGTCATGATACCACAACGAGACACCTTAGGGATGGTGACTCGTAGATATATCCCCTTAGGTGGCAAAAAGAATTACCTTTGATTCAAAAATCATCGAAACTCTTTATACCAGCCTAAAGCAAATCACAATCGATCATTTGGAGGAGTTCGGTAGAATGGCATAACCGGATTAGAATGGATGATGTGGATTACCTTGTTGAAAACAACACAAGGGATGACTTTAGTAACTGAGGAGAAGCTCAACAGTATAGAGTGAGTCCACTATTTGAAAAGTTATAGCATGACTGAGGAAGCTGAGAGCAATCCCAGTTAGTGCCGATGATAACACCTAGCTCTTGTGCGTGCTCTCAAGAACTTGAGCAATTCTATATTCATCAGGGTTTTACCAATATCCGTGTCAAGGATCCTGGCAACACCAGTTACTACCATGATGAATGGTGATGGAGGATGCAGATGCAAAGGAAGATAACACCTTCTCAAATTTCACCTTAGCGAGGCCAAGGGATTAAAATCTGGATGATCGACCAAGAGACATTTAGCACTCCGCTTCTAATGTTCTCCTTGAGGTGCTAGCGTAATCCATTCATAGATATGGTTTGGTATCTAGAACATCAAGTAAAAGGTCGGACTTCAGGAGCACAAAAATCCATAAGGAACAACTAGGGAGTAAATCCTAAGAAATCCTTATGGGGAGGTGGCCAACTTCAATCAAGATACTACAGTAATAGGTCTTCCGGCTGGGTGTGTTGGCCACGACATCCACTTTACCGGTTATCGAGGGACCAATATTATATTTCCTGGGAAATGTTCCAACCATCATATCTGCCTGAGATTCAGATCTGGTTGGTGTCAGGATATTCCAGACTCATCGAGTCTAGAAAGAAAAATGAAAGTTTGCAAAACAAATCGACGAGATGACGTTGTGAGATTCTCGGGAAATGAACTACGGTAGTAAGGTCCAAAATATGAGCTGGTTCTGCTACAAGCATGTGAACACGCTGTCCCAGACAAGCATGGTCACCTGGTAGTCTTACAACGAAACACTACCGAGTTCAGGTGGGGAACCATCACAAGGATATCAAAGTCTCCACGCGTGGAAGTCCAAAGGATTAACCTTAGAAAAGACTCTGTTTTTCTTGAACAAGTCAATCAGTGGCTTGGTGTGCTAGGAAACCCATATAGAATGGAGGCGGCCAACCTACCAAACCATAGAGTACTTCACACATGTGCATGACCAACTTGGAACGACTCCCTAAAAGCAAAAACAATCTTTCTCAGATCCACGGCGGCAACTTACATCAAGTGCACGTGAATTAGAGGAAGTCTCTTCTTCCATCCAAGCACAAGCTTCATGAACGGAACACGAAGGCATTGCTTACAAAGTTTCCAACACTAGGTTGATGTTCAACATGAATCATGAAGGAGACAAAATGCTGCTGATGGGCTCAACAACAATTCATCTAGGTTTCCATATTAGTGGAATTCCACAATTATGTGAACAAGATGATAGCATTGGTCAGACCCGAAAGATATAATGGTGTATGCTCGAGGAACAACCACGAGTAAGACAACATTACGAATATCATTGGTTGTGATTTGATTCGACGATAGCCCATACTCAAATCAAAGGTTTGGGTAAGATAATAGATCCAACAATTGATCACGAGGATCAACCAATAAAGATATCATCTTTATTCAACACACACGCACAAGGATATCCCTTTGGAATGAACTAAGTCGGACAAGCTTTATCTTCCAACTCTCCAAGTTGTTTTTTAGCTTAACCAACTAGCTCAGGGGTATCCAACATGGATTCTTGGATAAGGGGTGGTTTACAAGAAACCAACTTGATCACGAACTCAACATAGCAGTCAGGTGACGACCTGGTGATACTTCCGAGAAGATATTCAAAAAAATCACGAACCACCGATATCTCACTAGGCTCGAGAACAATCTTGCTTTTCAGGGCAAGATGAGATGATCAAATAAGCTAGGGATTGAATAATCCTAACTCATTGATCAAAGAGTGCACCGGAAATAAGGACTAGGTAGCACGAGCAGTCTTAGAATGATGATTCAAGAACCAACACGCTAAGAATGAAATTATTGTCCTTTAACTACCAAGCAACACAGTTGCTAGGAGTATTGAGTTCACACATCATGATTCACTTGTCGGTACTCCGGTTGCAACAACACTGGAACCGAGAAATGAATAATGATGGAGAGAGTATCACTGTATCGAGAGTTCATAGGATGGTGTGCAATTCCCATGATATTCTTAATATAAAGATGGTAATACTTCAGGTAGAACAGTACAAAAGCTGGATTAGCATTTTGATCTGCGGAGTACAACTACTTTGACCCAATCCGAGATATGAATGAGGTACCGGAGTTTGTTTCTCCTAGTCATTCTGAACTAGAACGGCTTGACGGACCACAAGAATAACGGGCATCGATGAACACGAATGCATGACATAAACTTGACTATCAACTGATAAACAAGGATCGAAATACAACTACAGAGGGACAACTCAAAGGAACATATATTTTCTGAGTTGTGGATGCATAGGTTAGTATGTCGAACAAATTCAACATATTTCTTCCGGATAACCCATGCTGAAGAGGAAGGACTAGCAGAATCACAACTATGAATGGAGGACTCATCAAGAGCACTCTGGTTGTGATCTTTTGGTTCCGTGAGGAACTTCTGCCAAAATGGTTCATAGTATTTGGAAGAAGGAAATACCACGGACCTCGAGGACTAATGCAAAGGTTACTAATAACCTAAAGGAACGAGCAAACACTATCAACATGAAGTAAGTACGGTGAATCTCGGGTTCAAAACCCAGGAATAGAATACCTACTACTAAGTGGCATCACGGGATGCTTTCGAGAATAAAGGCCAGAATCATCACATTGGGATCACAAAATACGGCTAGACTACTAGATGATCCCCTAAGACACCTAGGGTCATAATAAAAACTCCAACATATATGTCGAGGCAATATAGTACCTCAACTCAACAATTTGTGTGATTAACCTGGCATAGAAGAACATCGAAACCAGAGGGAAAGGATTTTGCAAGTGCATCAGAATATTGTAGAAACCTGGGATGACTTGGACAACATAACGGCTGTAAATGCTCAAAAAGATTTGAGACATCCGGCAAAATGGTGGCATAGCCACTCAACATCACAATATCGAGGTTTCGAGATCAACAGTTAACATACGGAAGCAGTAGGAACTGAACTGAGGCTTAAATCCAACAATTCTATAAGTCTACAGATTAGTAACACGTGATCCTGATAGAAGAGGAGAAAGCCTAGTTTCTTAACCCCGCAGGAAGGATACGATGACTCAGATCAGAAGGCATAAGGTATAAGGAGTAAAAAGAGCCTTACGTTCCATCCCACAATCAATTCCCTTATATAACTAAAGAATTTCTAGACTCAACTTCGACCAGTTTGGCTTGGTAATCCTACAGGCTGTCAAGCTCTGATACCAAAGCTGTCAGGACCCCGATCCTAAGTCACACCGATCTAGCATGTAACACATCATATCACTTTGCGGCCTCACGCACGGTATTCCCACGGGTGCCACCTTACCTGGCCCGGGACCGTTTGCGCCTTTTGGCTCACGTATATGATAGTGCCGCTAGCATCCATATGACAAAGAACCCAGGCTAACAAGGCTAGTCCTGAACCCAAAGTGGCACTAACTTACAGGGACAGGCATACATGACCCAGCAACGAACGTGTCGGTCATCAGCGAGTGAATCCGGGCTGTGGCAACTAGGCTAGCAGGACTCCGGAATTCATCGCGTGACATTTCCCCGAGGGGACAGACACAGGAACGAAGAAGGACACATGCCGGCCAGCCTAAGTGTTCCGGAGCAGTAGCAAGCTACCATGGCTCAGTAGAAACGCTAGGAGAAATTTCCCGGTAAGAGAGGCTACTAAGGATAAACAACTAGATACTCAGATCCCACACATACCAAGCATTTCAATACATACACACAATATGCTCGATATCTGCAAATACAACATGGCATCACAACATGACCCTACAACTCAAGTATTTATTCAATAGGCTCCGAGGAGCGAGATATTACAAACATGGGTCTCATGACCCAACATTCAGAGCAAACAAGTCAAGCACAAGCGGAAGCTTAACATGTCTGAGTACAGACATCTACAAAAGAAAAAGGCTGAGAAGCCTGACTATCTACCAGATCCTACCGAGGGCACAAGATCGTAGCTGAGGTAACAAGCTAAACGTTGAAGTCCACGTGGAACTACTAGCGAGACTGAAGTCTCTCTGCAAAAACATAAAATAGGCAAACGTGAGTACAAATGTACCCAGCAAGACTTACATCAGAACTATCTACATATGCATCATTATCAATAAAGGGGGTGGTGGAGTTTAACTGCAGCAAGCCAGCTTTGACTCAATGGCTATCATAAACTACGACCGCAAGTAACTCTTTGAGGTGGCGCACACGAGTCCACATATTCACCATATCAATACACCACTATGGATCCGCTCCCATCTCCCTACGAGAACGCCATCCATAGCACTCATGCTTATCTTGCGTATTTTAGAGTATCCACTTTCACTTGTCTATGAACTGTACAGGCAACCCAGAAGTCCTTTACCACGGACACGGCTATTCGAATAGATCATATTAACCCTGCAGGGGTGTACTTCTTCACACACGCTCTCACCACTTACCGCCGTTTACACGACATGTACTCGGCAACCTTCAAGCGGAAGCCCAGCGAGGGTGTCGGCCACGACCTGACTAACCACACAAGTCTCTCGTCCAGGTTTATCGCCTATTCGGGTTCCATCCGCAAGGAGATCCGGCCGGGGTGTCGCTCACGGCCCCAACCGATGTGAGCAGGGTTCCCAAGCCCACCTCGACGGGTGGATCTACGCGTGGTGCCTAGTCTGTCCCAAGCCCACCTATACCGGGTGCCACTTGGTAGACTACTAACACTACCTACAAACACCAAAAACTAGTTGCAACTCCTGGACAGAGATCAAGTTGATTAATAAGTCGAGAGAGCTTGGAGCGCCCGGAGCCCAATGTGTGGTAGTAACTGTTCATGGATCACAAACACAGAACTCAGTTCCTGAGGACGGCTGCAATGAGACAACCCACCATGTACTCCTACATGGCCTCTCACCGCTACCTTTACCAAAAACATGTTCACACCCTTAGTTCACACACAGTAGGACATGTTTACACACCTCCAATTCATCCCCGATGAATCAGACCTGACTCAACTCTAAGCAGTAGCAGGCATGACACACAAGCATGAATGAGTAGGCACATCAGGGCTCAAACAACTCCTACTCATGCTAGTGGGTTTCATCTATTTACTGTGGCAATGACAGGTCATGCAAAGGATAAAGGGGTTTCGACTACCGCAGCAAGTAGCAGATGTATCGTTGTTGTCCTAATGTAGTAAAAGAGAGCAGGAGCGAGAGAGTGGGATTTTATCGGAATGAACGAGGGGGTTTTGCTTTCCTGGCACTTCTGAACATAGTATAGTTCTTCATCGGTGTCATCGAACTCATCATCGGTACGTCGTCTACTGAGAGAGGACAAACACCGACAAACAAAGGAGAAACACAATCAATGCCATGCAACAATATGATGCATGAAGATGACATGGCAATATGTTGTTGATTGGCCTAATGCATCTAGCAACAAGTTAAATGGGGTTGGTTTGAACACTAGGTTCAATTTCAAACTCCATATGTGAGAGTTTAAATGCCATTTAATTGATTTGACCTGATCAGCAGGTATAAGTTGTTCTAACTTGCATGAAAATGGTACAGATGGATAGATTGGATTTTTCTGATCATTTTTCATCTATAAATTATTTCATTTGGAGTTACGGTTGATTTAATATGATTTTTAGAAGTTTAGGCCTTTTTCTAGATTTTCTGATTTATTTTAAAACCAGAAAATCAACTACAGCGTCAGCACTACGTAAGCATGACGTCAGCAAGATGTCAGCAGGTCAACAGCGCCAGCCAGGTCAAATCTGACGGCTGGGACCCACGGGTCAGTGTAACAGGGCTGGTTGGGTGGATGACAGGTGGGACCAGGTCAACGCTGACTTGGTCAAAGTCAAAGCTGACACGTGGGGTCCGCGGGATTAGTACTAACCTAAACAGGAATTAAACTAACCTAAACAGGCACGGGGACCCACATGGCAGTGGCTCTAGGGGTGGCTTAGCTGGGTCATTAGTGGCTAATGACGGCCACGTCATCAGTCGCCGGAGTGTCGCCGGCGACGACCACGGCCGACGACGGAGGTGCACCGTGCGCTCGCTACGGAGCACCATTTGACGTGCGGTTTGCTCATACGGGTTCCTGGGATGAAGGCGCATCTAAAGAGATAAGTGACAGCAGCTAGGGTGGCCGGAGCTGACGGCGGCGAGCTCTTTTGCGGCCGCCGGAGTTCGGGCACCGACGGTTTAGGTGCTACGGTGCGTTTTGAGCTGAACTGGTGGGATCTGCGGCTTCCTGAGGAAGCGCTGAGCATGCCTACATGCTCTGGTGCGACGTGCGGGTGTTACAACCGCGGCGGCGACATGGCCGGAGGCGGAGCTGCTTCTGCTGGGGTGGGAAAGGGAGCTACGGCGCGAGAACGGAGGAACGGAGAGAGGGGAACGGAGCAGAAGCTCACAGCGGACTCGGCGGCCTTGACTGAAAGCTCGGGGATGCACTGGAGACGGCGGGGCGGTGATGACGATCTTCGGTGGCCGGAGATGAAGACGACGTCGATGGAGGCTCTCCAGGGCCTCCCGAGGCGCGTGGATTGGCGGAGGGGTAGCCGGCGACGTGGTGGAGCTTCTGGGCACGACGGAGGGGCGAGGGATCGGCGGTAGCTATGGCAACGGTGGTCGGTGGCGACGGCAGCGCTCGGCCGTGGGGTGAGGGAGAGAACCAGGGAAGGAGGGAGAACATTCGGGAGAGAGTGAGAGGCCCCGGGGGTGCGTGGCGTCTCCGTGGCATCGTCTAGGAGCACCGAGGAGGAGCCAGGCAGGCAGGGAGGTGGCGTGGCGAGCTCAGCGGCGTCGCGGTGTCCCTCCTCTGCCTACTGGCAGAGGTAGGCGATGACTGGCACCGGGCCAGTGGGCTGGCCTGGCCAGGTAAGTGGCCCAGGTAGGTCCTTCTCTCTCTCTCTCTCTCTTATTTCTATTTTTCTTTTGTTCTGTAAGTTTGTGGCATTACTAAAAATATCTAGGCATTTTCAAAAATCACCAAACTGTGCATGCCCAATGTTTAGAATATATCCAACATGGAACATTTTGGTTTGGGATTATTTGGACATTTAAAATATTTACTAGCATTTAAATGCCCAAATGCAATTAACTAATGATTTAATCCAGTGACCCTCGATTGTCCTAGAAAAGTGTGCACCATTTTTGTCAGAGGTTCTAGACCAAGGCAAAGATGATGAACATTTTAGTAGGGCATTTTGGGTTCATTGAAAATGATTTTAGTAAACCCTAGTTGGTTTAAGGGGGGGGGGTGCTGGGGGTTCTGTCATCCCCAATTCAACTTAAATAAAATTTAAACATGATGCAACAAGATGCAAACACTAGGAAGCACCAGAAGCTACGGATGTGACAAAAAGCCCATTTTCTATCATGATTTTTTGTCATAGAAGTAGGAGCCCACCACATATATGATGATACCGGGTTTTGTCACAATTATCGTCATAGAAGTGTCATATGTATGACAGAAAAAAATTTCGTTCGGCCCAAAATGTCACGGATGTATCTTTTTTTCGTAGTGGTAGTACGAGTAGTAGGGTGGCATGGGCCAGAACAAGCATTCACGTACAGCAGTATGGCACACGCCACCACCTTGACATCCATCTAATACCATATTATTTCTTGGAGTCCATGCTAGAGCAATCTCTTCAACCTCGTCGTTTCTCTAACTTCAGCCATCGCGCGGCGGGCGAGGTGGGGATTTACCGATAGTAGGTTTCCTTAACTGCAATCCCACTTGTAAGGCCAACTCCAACACACGACCTGTTGGAAATATGCCCTAGAGGCAATAATAAAATGGTTATTATTATATTTCATTGTTCATGATAATTGTCTATTGTTCATGCTATAATTGTGTTTTCCGGAAATCGTAATACATGTGTGAATACATAGACCACAATATGTCCCCAGTGAGCCTCTAGTTGACTAGCTCATTTATCAATGGATGGTTATGGTTTCCTGACCATGGACATTGGATGTCATTGATAACGGGATCACATCATTGGGAGAATGATGTGATGGACAAGACCCAATCCTGAGTATAGCACAAGATCATGTAGTTCGTTTGCTAGAGCTTTTGTAATGTCAAGTATCATTTCCTTAGACCATGAGATCGTGTAACTCCCGGATACCGTAGGAGTGATTTGGGTGTACAAAACGTCACAACATAACTGGGTGGCCATAAAGGTACACTACAGGTATCTCCGAAAGTGTCTGTTGGGTTGGCATAGATTGAGACTGGGATTTGTCACTCCATATGACGGAGAGGTATCTCTGGGCCCACTCGGTAATGCATCATCATAATGAGCTCAATGTGACCAAGTGGTTGGTCATGGGATCATGCATTATAATGCGAGTAAAGTGACTTGCCGATAACGAGATTGAACGAGGTATTGGGATACCGACGATCGAATCTCGGGCAAGTAACGTACCGATTAATAAAGGGAATTGTATACGGGATTACTTGAATCCTCGACATAGTGGTTCATCCGATGAGATCATCGAGGAGCATGTGGGAGCCAACATGGGTATCCAGATCCCGCTGTTGGTTATTGACCGAAGAGTCGTCTCGGTCATGTCTGCATGTCTCCCGAACCCGTAGGGTCTACACACTTAAGGTTCGGTGATGCTAGGGTTGTAGAGATATTAGTATGCGGTAACCCGAAAGTTGTTCGGATTCCCGGATGAGATCCTGGACGTCACGAGGAGTTCCGGAATGGTCTGGAGGTAAAGATTTGTACATAGGAAGTCCAGTTTCAGCCACCGGGAAAGTTTTGGGGGTCACCGGTATTGTACCGGGACCACTCAAAGGGTCCCGGGGGTCCATAGGGTGGGGCCACCTATTCCGGAGGGCCCCATGGGCTGAAGTGGGAAGGGAACCAGCCCCTGTTGGGATGGTGCGCCCCCCATGGGCCTCCCCCTGCGCCTAGGGTTGGAAACCCTGGGGGTGGGGGTGCCCCACCTGACTTGGGGGGCAAGTTTTCCCCCTTGCCCCCCCCCTTGAGATTGGATCTCTAGGGGCCGGCGCCCCCCAGGGCCCCTATATAAAGAGAGGCGGAGGGAGGGCTGCGCACCCAAGCCCCTGGCGCCTCCCTCTCCCCCCGTAACACCTCTCCCTCTCGCTGAGCTTGGCGAAGCCCTGCCGAGATCCCCGCTACTTCCACCACCACGATGGATCAAGAAGGAGGAGACGCCTCTCCCAACTGTACGTGTGTTGAACGCGGACGTGCCGTCGGTTCGGCGCTAGGATCATCGGTGATTTGGATCACGACGAGTACGACTCCATCAACCCCGTTCTCTTGAACGCTTCCGCTTGCGATCTACAAGGGTATGTAGATGCACTCCTGTCTCTCGTTGCTACATGACTTCATAGATTGATCTTGGTGATGCGTAGAATTTTTTTTATTTTCTGCAACGTTCCCCAACAGTGGCATCATGAGCTAGGTCTATGCGTAGTTTCTATGCACGAGTAGAACACAAGACTGTTGTGGGCGTCGATTTTGTCAATTTACTTGCCACTACTAGTATTATCGTGTTTCGGCGGCATCGTGGGATGAAGCGGCCCGGACAGACCTTACACGTACGCTTACGTGAGACAGGTTCCACCGACTGACATGCACTAGTTGCATAAGGTGGGTAGCGGGTGTCTGTCCCTCCCACTTTAGTCAGATTGGATTCAATGAAAAGGGTCCGTATGAAGGGTAAATAGAAATTGGCATATCACGTTGTGGTTTTGGCGTAGGTAAGAAACGTTTTTGCTAGAAACCTATAGCAGCCACGTAAAAACATGCAACAACAATTAGAGGACGTCTAACTTGTTTTTGCAGCATATGCCTTGTGATGTGATATGGCCAAAAGGATGTGATGAATGAAATATATGTGATGTATGAGATTGATCGTGTTCTTGTAATAGGAATCACGACTTACATGTCGATGAGTATGACAACCAGCAGGAGCCATAGGAGTTGTCTTTATTTTTTGTATGACCTGCGTGTCATTGAATAACGCCATGTAATTACTTTACTTTATTGCTAAACCGTTAGCCATAGAAGTAGAAGTAATCGTTGGCGTGACAACTTCATGAAGACATGATGATGGAGATCATGGTGTCATGCCGGTGACAATGATGATCATGGCGCCCCGAAGATGGAGATCAAAAGGAGCAAAATGATATTGACCATATCATGTCACTATTTGATTGCATGTGATGTTTATCATGTTTTTGCATCTTATTTGCTTAGAACGACGGTAGTAAATAAGATGATCCCTCATAATAATTTCAAGAAAGTGTTCCCCTAACTGTGCGCCGTTGCGGAAGTTCGTTGTTTTGAAGCACCACGTGATGATCGGGTGTGATTGATTCTAACGTTCACATACAATGGGTGTAAGACAGATTTACACATGCAAAAACACTTAGGTTGACTTGACGAGCCTAGCATGTACAGACATGGCCTCGGAACACAAGAGACCGAAAGGTCGAACATGAGTCGTATAGAAGATACGATCAACATGAAGATGTTCACCGATGATGACTAGTCCGTCTCACGTGATGATCGGACACGGCCTAGTTGACTCGGATCATGGATCACTTAGATGACTAGAGGGATGTCTATCTGAGTGGGAGTTCATTATATAATTTGATTAGATGAAATTAATTATCATGAACTTAGTCTAAAATCTTTGCAATATGTCTTGTAGATCAAATGTCCCACGCTAGTGTTGCCCTCAATTTCAACGCGATCCTAGAGAAAACCAAGCTGAAAGACGATGGCAGCAACTATACGGACTGGGTCCGGAACTTGAGGATCATCCTCATAGCTGCCAAGAAAGCATATGTCCTAGATGCACCACTAGGTGAAGCACCCGTTTTCCCAGCAACTCAAGATGTTATGAATGCCTCGCAGTCACATAGTGATGATTACTCCCTAGTTCAGTGCGGCATGCTTTACAGCTTAGAACGGGGCTCCAAAAGCGTTTTGAGCAGCACGGAGCATATGAGATGTTCCAAGAGCTGAAAATGGTTTTGCAAGCTCACGCCCGGGTCTAGAGATATGAAGTCTCCGACAAGTTATACAATTGTAAGATGGAGGAGAATGGTTCTGTCAGCGAGCACATACTCAAAATGTCTGGGTTGCACAACTGCTTATCTCAACTGGGAGTTAATCTCCCGGATGACGTGGTGGTCGACAGAATCCTCCAGTCGCTCCCACCTAGCTACAAGAGCTTTGTGATGAATTTCAATATGTAGGGGATGGTGAAAACCATTCCTGAGGTATATTCAATGTTGAAATCAGCGGAGGTGGCGATCAAAAAGGAACATCAAGTGTTGATGGTCAATAAAACCACTAGTTTCAAGAAAGGCAAGGGTAAGAAGAACTTCAAGAAGGACGGCAAGGGAGTTGCCGCGCCTGGTAAGACAGTTGCCGGGAAGAAGCCAAAGCATGGACCCAAACCTGTGACTGAGTGCTTTTATTGCAAGGGAAGCGGACACTGGAAGCGGAACTGCCCCAAGTACTTAGCAGACAAGAAGGTCGGCAACACCAAAGGTATATGTGATATACATGTAATTGATGTGTACCTTACCAGTACTCGTAGTAGCTGCTGGGTATTTGATACCGGTGCGGTTGCTCATATTTGTAACTCAAAACAGGAGCCGCGAAATAAGCGGAGACTGGCGAAGGATGAGGTGACGATGCGCATCGGGAATGGTTCCAAGGTCGATGTGATCGCCATCGGCACGCTACCTCTACATTTACCTACGGGATTAGTTTTAAACCTCAATAATTGTTATTTAGTGCGAGCTTTGAGCATGAACATTGTATCTGGATCTCGTTTAATACGAGATGGCTACTCATTTAAATCCGAGAATAATGGTTGTTCTATTTATATGAGAGATATGTTTTATGGTCATGCCCCGCTGGTCAATGGTTTATTCTTAATGAATCTCGAACGTGATGTTACACATATTCATAGTGTGAATACCAAAAGATGTAAGGTTGATAACGATAGTCCCACATACTAGTGGCATTGCCGTCTTGGTCACATTGGTGTCAAACGCATGAAGAACCTCCATGCTGATGGACTTTTGGAGTCTCTTGATTACGAGTCATTTGACACATGCGAACCATGCCTCATGGGCAAAATGACCAAGACTCCATTCTCCAGAACAATGGAGCGAGCAACCAACTTATTGGAAATCATACATACTGATGTGTGCGGTCCAATGAGCGTTGAGGCTCGCGGAGGCTATCATTATGTTCTCACTCTCACTAACGACTTAAGTAGATATGGGCATGTCTACTTGATGAAACACAAGTCTGAGACCTTTGAAAAGTTCAAGGAATTTCTGAGTGAGGTAGAGAATCAACGTGACCGAAAGATAAAGTTCTTACGATCAGATCGTGGGGGAGAATATTTAAGTCATGAATTTGGTACGCACTTAAGGAAATGTGGAATCGTTTCACAACTCACGCCGCCTGGAACACCTCAGTGTAACGGTGTGTCTGAATGTCGTAATCGCACTCTATTGGATATGGTGCGATCTATGATGTCACTCACCGATTTACCGCTATCATTTTGGGGATACGCTCTAGAGACATCTACATTCACTTTAAATAGGGCACCATCTAAATCCTTTGAGACGACACCGTATGAATTATGGTTTGGGAAGAAACCTAAGTTGTCGTTTCTAAAAGTTTGGGGATGCGATGCTTATGTCAAGAAACTTCAACATGAAAAGCTCGAACCCAAGTCAAAAAAATGCGTCTTCATAGGATACCCTAAGGAAACCATTGGGTATACCTTCTACCTCAGATCCGAAGGCAAAATCTTTGTTGCCAAGAACGGGTCCTTTCTGGAGAAAGAGTTTCTCTCGAGAGAAGTAAGTGGGAGGTAAGTAGAACTTGATGAAGTATTGCCTCTTGAACAGGAAAGTAGAGCAACTCAAGAAAATGTTTCTGTGGTGCCTGCACCGGATAGAGAGGAAGTTAATGATGATGATCAAGGTACTTCGGATCAAGTTGCTACTGAACTTCGTAGGTCCACAAGGACACGTTCCACCTTAGAATGGTATGGCAACCCTGTCCTAGAAATGATGTTGTTAGACAACGGTGAACCTTCAAACTGTGAAGAAGCGATGGCGGGCCCAGATTCCAACAAATAGCTTGAAGCCATGCAATCCGAGATATGATCCATGTATGAAAACAAAGTATGGACTTTGACAGACTTGCCCGATGATCAGCGAGCGATAGAAAATAAATGGATCTTTAAGAAGAAGACGGACGCGGATGGTAATGTTACCATCTATAAAGCTCGACTTGTCGCTAAGGGTTATCGACAAGTTTCAAGGGGTCGACTATGATGAGACCTTCTCACCCGTAGTGAATCTTAAGTCCGTCCGAATCATGTTAGCAATTGCCGCATTCTACGATTATGAGATATGGCAAATGGACGTCAAAACGACATTCCTTAACGGCTTTCTTAAGGAAGAATTGTATATGATGCAGCTGGAAGGTTTTGTTGATCCTAAGAATGCTAACAAGGTATGCAAGCTCCAGCGCTCCATCTATGGGCTGGTGCAAGCATCTCGGAGTTGGAACATTCGCTTTAATGAAATGATCAAATCATTTGGGTTTATGCAGACTTATGGAGAAGCCCGCGTTTACAAGAAAGTGAGTTGGAGCTCTATAGCATTTCTCATATTATATGTGGATGAGATACTGTTCATGGGAAATGATATAGAACTCTTGGAGAGCATAAAGTCCTACTTGAATAAGTGTTTTTAAATGAAGGACCTTGGAGATACTGCTTACATATTAGGCATCAAGATCTACAGAGATAGATTGAGACGCCTCATAGGTCTTTAACAAAGCACATACCTTGATAAGATATTGAAGAAGTTTAATATGGATCAGTCCAAGAAGGGTTCTTCCCTGCGTTGCAAGGTGTGAAATTGAGCTCGGCTCAATGTCTGACCACGGCAGAAGATAGAGAAAAGATGAGTATCGTCCCCTACGCCTGGGACATAGGGTCTATCATGTATGCCATGCTGTGTACCAGACCTGATGTAAACCTTGCCATAAGTTTGGTAGGAAGGTACCAAAGTAATCCCGGCATGGAACACTGGACAGCGGTCAAGAATATCCTGAAGTACCTGAAAAGGACTAAGTATATGTTTCTTGTTTATCGAGGTGAGAAAGAGCTCACCATTAAGGGTTACGTCGACGCTAGCTTCAACATAGATCTAGATGACTCTAAGTCACAAACCGGATACGTGTATATTTTGAATGGTGGGGCAGTAAGCTGGTGCAGTTGCAAGCAATGCGTCGTGGCGGGATCTACATGTGAAGCGGAGTACATGGCAGCCTCGGAGGCAGCACATGAAGCAATCTGGATGAAGGAGTTCATTACCGACCTAGGAGTTATTCCCAATGCGTCGAGGCCGATGACTCTCTTCTGTGATAGCACTGGATCCATTGCCCTTGCCAAGGAGCCCAGGTTTCATAAGAAGACCAGGCACATCAAACATCGCTTCAACTCCATCGTGAAAATGTTCAAGATGGAGACATAGATATTTGTAAAGTGCACACAGATCTAAATGTCACAGATCCGTTGACTAAACCTCTTCCGCGAGCAAAACATGATCAACACCAGAACTCTATGGGTGTTCGATTCATCACAATGTAACTAGATTATTGACTTAGTGCAAGTGGGAGACTGTTGGAAATATGCCCTAGAGGCAATAATAAAATGGTTATTATTATATTTCCTTGTTCATGATAATTTTCTATTGTTCATGCTATAATTGTGTTATCCGGAAATTGTAATACATGTGTGAATACATAGACCACAATATGTCCCTAGTGAGCCTCTAGTTCACTAGCTCGTTTATCAATGGATGGTTACAGTTTCCTGACCATGGACATTGGATGTCATTGATAACGTGATCACATCATTGGGAGAATGATGTGATGAACAAGACCCAATCCTGAGCATAGCACAAGATCGTGTAGTTCGTTTGCTAGAGCTTTTCTAATGTCAAGTATCATTTCCTTAGACCATGGGATCGTGTAACTCCCAGATACCGTAGGAGTGCTTTGGGTGTACCAAACGTCACAACGTAACTGGGTGGCCATAAAGGTACACTACAGGTATCTCCGAAAGTGTCTGTTGGGTTGGCACAGATCGAGACTGGGATTTGTCACTCCGTATGACGGAGAGGTATCTCTAGGCCCACTCGGTAATGCATCATCATAATGAGCTCAATGTGACCAAGTGGTTGGTCATGGGATCATGCATTACAGTACGAGTAAAGTGACTTGCCGGTAACGAGATGGAACGAGGTATTGGGATACCGACGATCGAATCTTAGGCAAGTAACGTATCGATTGACAAAGGGAATTGTATACGGGATTACTTGAATCCTCGACATCGTGGTTCATCCGATGAGATCATCGAGGAGCATGTGGGAGCCAACATGGGTATTCAGATCCCGTTGTTGGTTATTGATCGGAGAGTCATCTCGGTCATGTCTGCGTGTCTCCTGAACCCGTAGGGTCTACACATTTAAGGTTCAGTGACGCTAGGGTTGTAGAGATATTAGTATGCGGTAACCCGAAAGTTGTTCGGAGTCCCGGATGATATTCCATACGTCACGAGGAGTTCCGGAATGGTCCGGAGGTAAAGATTTGTATATAGGAAGTCCAGTTTCGGCCACTGGGAAAGCTTCGGGGGTCGCCGGTATTGTACCGGGACCATCGGAAGG
Organism: Triticum dicoccoides; assembly: GCF_002162155.2. NCBI lineage: Eukaryota > Viridiplantae > Streptophyta > Magnoliopsida > Poales > Poaceae > Triticum > Triticum dicoccoides. The sequence goes on along the minus strand of NC_041387.1, from coordinate 609,701,694 downwards.
GTCCCGAGGGTCCACCGGGTGGGGTCACCTATCCCGGATGGCCCCATGGGCTGAAGTGGGAAGGGAACCAGCCCCTAGTGGACTGGTGCGCCCCCCATGGGCCCCCCTGCGCCTAGGGTTGGAAACCCTGGGGGTGGGGGGCGCCCCACCTGACTTCGGGGGCAAGTTTTCCCCCTTGGCCGCCGCCCCCCTTGAGATTGGATCTCTAGGGGCCGGTGCCCCCCAGGGACCCTATATAAAGAGGGGGGAGGGAGGGCTGCGCACCCA
>NC_041387.1:609684949-609700933 GCF_002162155.2 Triticum dicoccoides | reverse complement strand
TCCCTCTCGCTGAGCTTGGCAAAGCCCTGCTGAGATCCCCGCTACTTCCACCACCACGCCATCGTGCTGCTGGATCTCCATCAACCTCTCCTTCCCCTTGCCGAATCAAGAAGGAGGAGACGTCTCTCCCAACCGTATGTGTGTTGAACATGGAGGTGCCGTCCGTTCGGCGCTAGGATCATCGGTGATTTGGATCACGACGAGTACGACTCCATCAACCCCGTTCTCTTGAATGCTTCCGTTCGCGATCTACAAGGGTGTGTAGATGCACTCCTCTCTCTCGTTGCTAGATGACTCCATAGATTCATATTGGCGATGCATAGAATTTTTTTATTTTCTGCAACGTTCCCCAACACGACCCCAAATGGACCTCCGTTTTGCACGAACTCCAACGATAATTTTGACTAGAAAAGCAAGAACAAAGAAAACAAGAACCACAAGAATACATTTTACTACTCATGTAAGTTGGATTAGTGCCTTCTCGATGCATTCATTGTTGATCTGCGGAGGCTCGATCTTGCGTGCTTCTTTCTTCTTCGAGTGTAAAGAAGTAGACGTTGCTTCCTCGCATCTAGTCTCATGTCTAGCCTCTATTCTAGTAGGAGTATCAACAAGTGCACTAATCTCATCTCTAGCCTTTGTGCTAGCTAAAAGTGATATAACATCTACTAAATTGCACTCTATCAATATATGGATATACTCTTCTTCCCAATACAAAAACTTGCATCCATTCTACTCCCTCCGTTGCACAATACATGCCTTCTATTTGTCAAAATATATATGTATCTAGACATGTTTTAGTATATAGGTACATCCATTTTTGGACAAATGGAAGTCAAGTATTTTGGAATGGAGGGAGTACACAATAAATTTTCTAAGTTAGCACAACTAGTCTAATCCGAGAGCACAACCGAAGATTTGGTCGGGTTCTTCCTCCTTTTGCCGACACGTGGGACATCCAGCATCCAGGTCGTGTCATGAAAGAAAATAGAGTGGTAGTTGAAGCCACGAGATGTGCATCTTGCGTTAAACTGTAAATAGAATCTTACTACTTTTGAGTAACTCCAAAAGCGGCCACCGAAGATCTTTATTGGATTTGTTTTTCATCACCAGCACGTCGAGGTGAAAGATGTGCAGGTTCAGTGGGTCCGCTTGCATTTTCACTGACATGTGGGACCGCATGTGAGCAAACAGACGATGGGCTCCGCGCGTCCGCTGGCTGGCTGAGAAGAGAGATAGAGGAGGGCTAAGCATGGACTGCAGGAAATTTGTTCTACGTACCTCGATATAGGCTCGATATAGTGGGGTAGCATGGGCCATAATTAGCATTCACGTCTAGCTGTACGGCACACGCCACCCACACGAGTCCCATCCGACACCAATTTTCTTGGAGTCCGTGCTACAGCCATCTCTTCTCCCTCCTGTTTTCTCAGCCATCGCGTGGTGGGCGGGGTGGGGATTTGCCGATAGTCGGTTTACTCAACTGCGGTCCCACTTTTATGTGAGAATGCACTGCATGCATTCCCGCTTGAGCGACATGCCGGACCAACCGTGTGGGGTGCGACGCGAACACGGCAGGCTTTTCCTTTTGAACTCGTAACTTGTAAAATTTGGTTCTGCTCCATGGCGCGACCGATAGATAGAAAATAAAGATTTTGCCCAGAGTAGTGAGAAGTTAGGTTCTCGCGCCGTTCATGCATGGAGTACGTACGAAAATTATGAAGTTGATGGGAAAGGTAAGATAATTACTGTAGTATCATATACTACTACATGGATTTGACGGAAAGATAACAATACATATGGATCCATCAACGACATCCTCACGCCCTAGTGCGCCGGGTCACCAACCGACGTGTGAGGAGCAGCGGCGTTGGCGGCGAGCTCAACGTGCTTCTGGACAGTGCCGTCCAAGGTTGCCCTGCGGGCCAAGAAGGCCAGCGTCCTATCCTCCTCCTCTTGCATGTAGTAGTCCTTGTGGACGATTTGCGCGTAGACGTGGGTGATTATGTCGATGGTGTCTTGCTGCGCTAGGCGCTGCACGGCGAGCGCTACCTCAAGCTGGACATTCTCCGGCGCGACAGCGGGCAGTCGCAGGGCCACCAGTGCATCGAAGAGATTGTCACCATAGTAGACGTTGAGGGTGGCGGGCATCGCAGAGCATGGGCGCGTCGGCTGGAGGCTTACGTCAAAGTCGTCCGCGAGCTTCTTGACGATGGTGAACTTGTCAAGGAAACCGATGAGGACCTCGTTGAACAAGGAGATGAAGCTGTCGTCCAAGCGGCCCCTCTCCCTGGCGGCCTCAAGCAATACTACCTGGAGGCGTTCCTTGGTGTCGGGCCGCAGGCCGGCGTCATGGACCATCTGGCACAGCTTCCATGGGTCTAGCTTAGCTTCTAGTCAACTGATCTTGCGATTCGAGTGATCACTCTTGGCCTTGGTTAGCGTGCGTAGGTGCGTAGGATTTCGTACTACTTCTAGGCCCTCTAGGACTACCCACAATGGAGAGTAACATACACTAGTAACATACACATATCCCTAGACTATGTTACTTCCTCAATAGTGGGTAGTAACATAAGTGTGGTAGTACTAACATGCAAATCTTCATTTATTAGGTTATAGACTCATATTGCATTGGGACATGTGATGTTACAGTAACTAGCTAAGTTACTAGCACTACATCTCTCCTCATTAACTCATTGCCATGGAAGCAAATTTGTTGAGTTGGACTCGATGTTACTACCGAAGTTACTCCCACTGTGGCTAGTCTACTGCACCTGCCTTTGGCTGTAAGATAGGTGGGCCAGCCACCCCCTGGGCCCACGTGTCATTCAACCAAAGGCAGTTGCCGTAAGTCAATGAAGCTGCGTCCCCCTCCGTGCCGGTGCAGTATAGCCAGTCATCTCACCGGACCTCTAGTTGGGGCCACACGAGAGAAGTTTGATGTTTACTGGTTTATTGGTCCCCTTTGCATTTTGCGCCAAGTTTTGACCTTTGATTTAACTAATAAAATGTTAATGCATGTAAACAAAAATGTTGTGTAAGTCACCTTACGAAAACCAAATAATCCCAAAACACTTGGGCATGGTGCATTAAATCCCTCCTTGTTTCTTATTTCATGACATATCAACCAATGAGAGATGTGGGTCGTGCATGCTTTCAATGACTTGAGACTACCAAACATGACTGTTGACACCAGATTTTGGCACGGTCAATAACTTATTTAAGATGGCCTCAAATGGAGAAGTGATCTTCATGAAAGAGTTTCATATTGTCGATATGAACATCTTTGAAGTTTGGGTCATCGTAGTCCGATTTCATCTCGAAGGCCGAAACTATGCTCAAAGTACTAAGATCTTATATTCAGAGTACAGTTTGGCTGATTAAACCCCCAAGATGACCTCAGATAGAAATATTATCTACATGGATTGTCTTCGTCTCGTCGAAAAGATCGATTTTGATATAAAAAACGTTCCAATCCGAGTTCGTATGCAAAAGTTAGAGCCATCGGAATACAGCCCTCTCAGGAGGCAAAAACTGGCGCGCCCCACCAGACACCCTGTCTGATGGGTAGCGCGAGGGATAGCCTGTTTTGCGCGACCGATTTGACCCTCAAGATTACCTCTGATCAAAAAACGTTCAACATAAAAGTTGTTCGTCTCGTCGAAACGGTCAAGATTGCTTTTGGGCTCGTTTCCATCCGAGGTCGTTTAGCATCACAAAAAAAAGACCCGCAAGGTGCAGCCAGTTTAAACCGAACAGTTTTGGAAAGTTCGGACAAAACCAATCCGAATTTGACTAGGGTTTTGGACGTGAATCCAAGCCTTTTCCTTGCACGGGAAGTCCAGCCGCCTCTTATATACCTAAGGGGTGACGGCCGATTGAACAACACCAATCGAACAAATATATCTACTACTTTTTCGTGTTCATCTACTTTTATCTCTCCCCTTGTATCTTTCTTCTCGTTCTTCGTCGTTCTTCAAGATTGAAGGCTGCGAATCCACGAGGCTCTAGAGGCGGTAAGGCCGACCTCGAGCAGCCAATCGTCGCCGCGAGCCCTGACGGGGTCCCTCCTGGGCGAGCGGGGCGTCTGGTCCCAAAAGCGCCGGCTTGCTGTCTTGCGTATCGCGCTGGAAGTTGGCCTCCCGTGATGTGAGTTGCGGAGCATCTCCCTCGGTGCCGCGGGTACACATCGACGTGTTTGTGTGACGCGTTCCAGCGTCAACACACTTTTTGGCGACTCCGCTGGGGACGAAGCTTTGAACGGTCTCCGGCCTATTCTTGCTACGAAATGATCGTCATCTAGGGTTTGCAATCTACAAAGGTAATATGAATACCCAATTCCCTACTGTAGATGCAAATAATTCATATGGTGTTACTAGATTGTTCAATGAGTATACTCTATCGGCCAGCCCTAGTTTTTTCAATAATGCATCTAATTACGTGCAAGGGCCGATTCAAAGTAATTTGCATGCTTTAAGTTCTTATGATACTAGTAACCTACACCATATGTATCCCAACTCTCATGCATCGGCAACCCCACAAATTGTTATGCCGGTGAACAACATGGTGAGTTCAGTTAATAAATTTGAAACACCCCATGCAAGAAAGTGTTTCACCCTTTTATTCATCGGCAAGTAATGTGCAATATACTAATCCAACCATGCTGATGAACGAGAGAATTGGCCATGCTGCTACTAGTTATTCGGCCAGTTACTCTCAAACGTCATATGCTACACCTCATGTTAGTAATTCTTCGGCACCATACACAACTGTAGATGCTCATAATTCGGCTTCACACCTTCCTGGTTATAGCCGAATGAATGTAAATTTTACAGGAGCGGTTGTGCCCAATATTGTAGAAGATGAGGTAGTGGTGGCTGCATTGAAGAGTTTAGCCCAAAATAAGAGAATTAGTGCTCTTTTCCTTGAACAACATGAAAAGGGGCTATTTCCTGATTATGTCGCAATAAAAGCTAGAGTTTTGCAAGAAGATGAATCTTTGCCAATTGATAAAATTGGCGAGCAAAATGATGGTCTTACAACAATGCATATGCCTTCACCTAGTACTACATCATATTATACACCCCCTACACAATTGCAAAATTTCGGCAACACCCGTGTGTCATTGCCGAAAGAATCTAAAAGCATTGGGGGGCAATCATATCCGGAGTGGGCTGAAATTGAGAAAAAGCTTAAAGCTAATTTTGCCGCTCGCCGTCAGAAACAAATAGAAAAAGAATTGGCTCGGATAAAAAAAGCATTGCCAATTGGTAGTATCAATGAAAAGAAGGATGATTCGGAACATGAAAGTGCTTCGGTTGAAAAATCCGAATCAAGTAGTATATATTCTGAATCCATCAAATCCAACGAGGCAAGCATTATTGAGAAAAGGCATGGCAAGCATAGGAAAACAACGGTGCTTGATTTTTCTGAAGTTAATGGAACCTACTTCCTGCCCTATGAGTTCCGTGCCGTAGAAATTGACAAGCTTCAAGGACAAGAACAAGTAGCCGAACAAAGTTCGGCCGACAAAAATCTTCAAAGCAATGATGCACGGATTCAAGAAAAAGATGATGACAAGGTGTTGGGAAGCCATCCAAAGACGGAGCAAGATGTTCTTCAAATGGCACCACCATCATGCTCTCCCAACATATTTGAAGAGGTATGCATAGCGAGTAATTTACCTATTTTCAGATTTGGTCGCAACTTCATTATTGATGCATCTATAAGAAATATTCTCATAAGTAATTTTGAAAGACCAATGAAGAAGGCTAATTTACTTGTTAGCAATAAAATTGTTATGGAACATATCGGTCAAACCATTGCGCCATTTATAAAGACCGATAATGACTTATTGTTACAGCCAAAGCTTTCCCCGTTGCTTTATCTAAACTTCATATCTAGTTGGGTAGCTTTGCTTATTTCGTACTTGGCTTGCACTTGGTCTCAACTGAGACATGTATGTTATAAATATCTTCATTTCAGAAATTTAAAGCCAATGTTAAATTCTATTGAGAAAATTGATGCTAATACAATATCTTATCCAAAGACGTCGGAGATAGAGTGGAAAACAGAGTTCATAGCCGAATGGGAAGATGTCAAATCCGAACCATTCGTTTGCTTAATTTCAAAGCCGTTCTCACAACAAGATCGGCTAGAAAACAAAAGGTATACCTTTGATTCAAACATGTGTGATCAAATCTTTGATTTGTTGTTGAAAAATAATTACATTAGAGTTCTTGATCACCATGTCAAGCCATCTGTCCAAGGACGAATGTATTGTAAGTTGCATGATTCGTCCAAGCATAATTTTGAGGACTACCACATGTTTCATCAAATAGTTCAATCGGCCATTGATAAAGGACGATTGAAATTTGTTGAGACACCAAGAGATGACCAATCTATTCCGATTGGTCCCGATGGCAGAAAGTTTTTGCATCGGCTGCTTCAAGCCGATCCATTTAAAGAGAAGGTAAAAACTGCAGGTGATGGGATCAAGCTTTCAAGTAAAGAAGATGTTAAAGAGCATAATGAACATAATCTTGAGGGCAAAAATTCCATCGAAGCTACAATGGAGACGCCAAGGACTGGGGGGCAGCAAGCAAATCCAATGATCAATGAAAGCAAACCGAAAGAAAACAAAGGCGGAAATAAGCGCAAGTGTAAGAGATCAAAAATCACCTTCACTGAACTATTGGATAAATATCGAAAGAAGAGTGAAGAGAAGAATGCTTATCAGCCAAATCATGCAAAGAAACCAAGATCACTCCCAAGGCACAAATATGAGGATTGGTATTGGCAAAGTGAGAATGTTAATGCAACATATTCATATCCTTATTTTGGGCCGCCAATGCCCATGTCGTGGATGCCTCCCTATGCTCATATAGATACATATTCATCATGGGACAGGTATGATACAAGGGCACATTCTCCATCTTATTCTAGACCATCTCACCAATACTATGCAGCTCCAAGAAGATCAACATTTGAACAATCACGCGTCAAAGACCGTTTCAATCATAAGGAATCGGTCCAGAGCTCAAGGAAGAAGAAAGAGATGGTAAAGCAAGTTTACTGCGTGAAAAGAGATGGTCGTAAGTGTGCCACTTTAGATTTGATCTCAAATAACAAAGAGCCAATTAAAGTGTTGACATTGGCCACAAAAGGCAAAGAAGTGAAGCAATCAATTGATAAAAATCAGAGTGCCAAATCTGAAGAAAAGAAGTTGAGGGTGCACAAGCCCAAAAAGAGTTGCCATTGGTTGAAACAAAATCACAGTCGAGGTGCTCACTCGGCTTATCGTACTGGCAAAAGAAGGAATTACAAAAACTTAGTGCACAAGAACTTGAAGAAAGGAACCTGGCATGGGTTTCCAAAGGAAGTGCTCAAAATAAGAATTATGTGCAAGCTTCCATTACAAGAAGTGCGGTAAAGGTGAAGAAGGAAAAGAGTGAAAACTACGAAGGACCAAGCCGAAGGTTTCAACATCTCCGGTCTACACATTATCCATATTCTTCAACTATGCCATTGACGCCTATGTCATGGAATTCATCCCTAGGTATGATCAATTATCCTCCATGGATTTATTTTGATGCATGGATGCAACATAATTTTCTATATCATGAGAAGGTATTACCAAATCACTATACATTTGGTTAGTTACATTTTTGTTGCTAATACAAGGGGCCGAAATATTTTATTGCTATTTTATTTGTTTGTTTCGGCTATACATAGTTTGGTGGGTGAATTCTACGTGGACCTCATGGTAATGGCTGATACTTAACTATCGTCCTAAGAAACTATCTTATCATGGCCGGTGTGGAATTCTAACATCGTCCTTAGTTCAATTGGAGACAGAGACAAGGTACATGTTAAGTGATATTAGCCTTGTCTCTCTAGTACTATGGAGATTATATTTTGATGGTTCAATTTGTAGCAATGGCCAAAGTGTTGGTGTTGTTTATTTATCTCCATATGGAGCTAGTTTGTGAAGCCTCATGCCGCTTAAGATATTTTTTACACAATGATCAAAGCCGAATATGCATTGTTATTCGGATGGAAGCTTTGCCTTGCTATAGGTTCTATACATATTGAGGCTTCCGGTGATTCGTTATTAGTAGTGCAACAAATATCCAAGGGTTATCAATATTTTGACGAATCACTTATAGTTTATCTTGGGGAATGTCTAGATGCAAAATTTACCTTGGTTTGCTTTAAAATTGTTCATATGTCTAGACATGACAATTTGAAAGAGTTGGCACAGCAAGCATCCGGCTACTATGTTAACCATGGTGTATTGTATTTCTATCAATAGCCGATGCTAGGTTTTGTCAACATAGGTAAGGCCGAACTGAAGCCCACCGCTTCGGCCACTAATGAAACTTTTATGCAGGCGAAGTAAGGATTGGAGGAAGTTCATTCTTAATTATCTGCAAAATCCTAGCGAAAGGGTGAACAATATGGTTCGGAGGATGGTTTTGATCTATGGAACCTTATCACCGGATTGTTATAGAAGCTGATAAGTTTTCACCCAAGTTTGCATCAAGAGGTTCAAACAAGCAATGGCCGATATAAACTTATCATCCTAAGCATATGCAAAATGGCCGATGGAGTGTTGACATCGTCCTGAGAACAAGCTATGCGGAAGTTATTTTTCGGCACACAAACTTTGTCGAAAAACAGGGGGGCATGTGTTGACACCAGATTTTGGCACGGTCAATAACTTATTTAAGATGGCATCAAATGGAGAAGTGATATTCATGAAAGAGTTTCGTATTGTCGATATGAACATCTTTGAAGTTTGGGTCATCGCAGTCCGATTTCATCTCGAAGGCCGAAACTATGCTCAAAGTACTAAGATCTTATATTCAGAGTACAGTTTGGCTGATTAAACCCCCAAGATGACCTCAAATAGAAATACTATCTACACAGATTGTCTTCGTCTCGTCGAAACGATCGATTTTGATATAAAAATCGTTCCAATCCGAGTTCGTATGCAAAAGTTAGAACCATCGGAATACAGCCCTGTCAGGAGGCAAAAACTGGCACGCCCCACCAGACACCCTGTCTGATGGGTAGCGCGAGGGATAGCCTGTTTTGCGCGACCGATTTGACCCTCAAGATGACCTCTGATCAAAAAACGTTCAACACAAAAGTTGTTCGTCTCGTCGAAACGGTCAAGATTGCTTTTGGGCTCGTTTCCATCTGAGGTTATTTACCCTCACAAAAAAGAGCCTCAAGGTGCAGCCAGTTTAAACCGAACAGTTTTGGATAGTTCGGACAAAACCAATCCGAATTTGACTAGGGTTTTGGACGTGAATCCAAGCCTTATCCTTGCATGGGAAGTCCAGCCGCCTCTTATATACCTAAGGGGTGACGGCCGATTGAACAACACCAATCGAACAAATACATCTACTACTTTTTCGTGTTCATCTACTTTTATCTCTCCCCTTGTATCTTTCTTCTCGTTCTTCGTCGTTCTTCAAGATTGAAGGCTGCGAATCCACGAGGCTCTAGGGGCGGTAAGGCCGACCTCGAGCAGCCAATCGTCGCCGCGAGCCCTGATGGGGTCCCTCCCGGGCGAGCGGGGCGTCTGGTCCCAAAAGCGCCGGCTTGCTGTCTTGCGTATCGCGCTGGAAGTCGGCCTCCCACGGTGTGAGTTGCGGAGCATCTCCCTCGGCGCCGTAGGTACACATCGACGTGTTCGTGTGACGCGTTCCAGAGTCAACAATGACATGTAGTGTTTAGTTCATTGCATGTAATCCTATTCGTACTCTAGTTAGCAAAAAAACATTAAGTTCTCTCGCCGATAGGAATAAAACACCATGTATTTATTTACAGAGGGAGTAGTACATTTTTTGTGACATGCATTACTAGATATTGCTAGTCAAATATTAAAATCCAGATGGACGTGGTAGTACTCCTAAATCCAGACGGTGGTGCTACTAGTACTAGTAGTAGTACTACCAATGTAGTAGTAGGAGTACTAGCACTGTACTACCCGTTGGTCAAATTATTATGTGCTGCTCCTCATAGTGAAGTGACAAGACCCTGCGCCGGAGATGACATCTGAGTATAGGCGCCGTGTTCGGCATACCATAGTCAGCCTCACCGTCTGCAGTCACTATCATCATGGCTGTAGAGCTAGCCTGCTTACAACTAGCCCTGTTCGACATAATTTCCCGTGCGCAGATGCCTGTGCATTGCACGGAACACCAAGATTGGGGGTGAACGGCTCCGGCAGCGGCCATCGCGCTAGATTTTTCCACGGCCTTCTAGATGTGGTGGGGAGGAGATAAGGCTGATTGTGAGATACAAGGAGTTGTTTGTAAATAGGGAACAAGTGCGGGCATCTTTTTGCAAAAATGGAGAAGCTTGGTTTGTATGCATCAGATCTAGATCCGATGGCTATTGGGGAAAGATGGGAGGCACAACATCATCACCAACTCAGGACATGTTTGATTCGCAGGATTTTGAAAACGCAGGAATAGGACACGGCAATATTACAAGTTTCAATCTATTATTACAAATGTTAGGAGTAATGCTGCACCTACGAAGAGGGAATTACTAGGAAGTTTACGTAAGAACTTTCGTTACTTTAGGTGGATGCAGCAATATCGTACAAACTAAAATCCATCACCCTGACAAGTCACTAATGGGCAAATAAGTTTTCGAGTCTCTGGCCACTTGATGTTTCAAAAACAAATTCAGCTTCTGCGGAGACTTTTTCATTTAGGCTTAGACGCTTGTGGTGATCAGCACACCATTCATTGTTGCGCCAGAGAACACCAAACCTCATTACCTTGAGCACACTTGCCTCCAGAACAAAGAACCTGCCCAATTTAATCTCAGATGTGCTACCTAGGTAGTCGATCAAATCAATTTCTGTAAGATGGAGATCAAGGCATTCGATGAGATTGTTATAGTGCAGCACATTTTTAACTTTCGGGTCTTTTTTATCTGCAAAAGAAGAGAACACATTAGAGTAGCTGGCTGCATAAGATTGCCGTGTCATCAAGAGGTACAATATCATTCGCTCATACGATAGGGTTGGCTGGCTAGTGATATTTTTTCACTCTCTCTCTCTCTCTCTCTCTCTCTCTCTCTCTCTCTCTTTCCGTTTCCTCTCATTTAACTAGGAGCACATGAAGAGCTTGGGCATTTGTTGCCTTCCACTATGTGGCCGATGCCATATTTCGCAAAAGTATGCCACATATTATGCATCGATGTCAAATCAAAAGATTTTGGCACCGCTCTCGCGATGTGAGAGAGTTGGCACCGCTATGCACACAGACCCACATGTACAAACAAATCAATCAAACCAACTACACCAGCCTCTCACTCTCCTAAACAAGTGTTTTTATTGCCTCAGTCCTCTCTCTCTCCCACACAGTGTTTTTTCATTGCGTGAATTAATTTGGCACCGGAGCAAAGTAGGTGATCCAGATTGGGGCACCAGGTGAGCAATGGAGGGGCATCGATGCCAAATGCATCACAAGTGAATTTGGCACATGTTTTGGCCAACATAGCCCACTTTTGTACTCCCTCCGTCTCAAAATTCTTGTCTTAAATCTGTCTAAATACGGATGTATCTAGTTACATTTTAGTGTTACATACATCCGTATCTAGACAAATGTAAGACAAGAATTTTGGGACAGAGGGAATACTACCTCGTATTTAGTATAAAATTTTGACCATAGATTTACCTAAGAAAATGCCAATGCATGTCACTAAAAATTACACCACTTGAAATTATGTTCAAATATGAATCCAACGATATAGTTCTTAGTGACATGCATTAACATTTTGTCAGTTAAATCTATGGTCAAAGTTTGATACTACAAAATTGGAAGAGTATACCAGGACGGAGGTAGTACTTGCTCTTAGGGTAACCATAGAGTTACTGGAGTAGTCTTAGTTACTTTCCACTATGACTAGCCTAGGCTACTATAGTAGTGCAGCATAAAAACGATGTTGGTGATCACGTGAGAAAAAAATACTAAAAACATTTCTTTCGGTGCAGTGCGTAGATGCAGTTTTGAACACTACACTTGTCATCGTAATTTGGGAAAATTACGAAAAAAATGAGCTACGTTGTGATTACTGTTTACTTATAGGAAAGAAGTTTCACCTTTATGAGTAGCTTCTCCATGCACGGAAAACATGTAAGGAATCCAATAACTTGATCCAGATTGGGGCCGATAGATTTTAGTGCTAAGATCTTCATTGTGCGGATGGACTGGGTCAAGCTTGTGGGAATCATTTTCTGGAAGACGGTCATAAATACATCAAGAAGAAATTAAAAAATGTGAATTTCAAGAGGATGGAGAAGAAGATGAGTGATGTACCTGAACGATTACGGATCCAATACAGAGTTTGGAGAATTTGGCAGACGAGTACACCAACGCTGTCAATTTAGGCGCGTGAATGGCCCTGATTTTTGTTGGACCATCTAGATCCAATAGAAGCAATCTCTCAAGGAAAGGCGCATTCTCAATTACCATAACATGGAACAACTGGAGTGATATCTTCCCAATTGATGTCTTGTTATGGGGCCAACAAGACACATAAATCCATCGGAGATTCGTCGAGGTGATGTGGAGGCTAATGAACCCGTGGATCTGAAGACGAAGGTACTCGAGCGCAGTACAGCTGCGGAGCAGGTGCTCCATAGCCTTCTTCGAGATGACAACGTCGAAGAGGTCAAGCTGCTTGAGTTAAGGGAGAAGAAGGACGGGTGCGACATTAATCTAGGGAAGATAGCAGGAGCTAAAGCTGGCGCGCCACAGTGTTGGCGCGAGGCGGAGCACGGATGGGGGCAGAGAGTGACATCGTCTAGCTTCAAAGATGAGCTCCTCGAGCTGATCTAGGGTGGGGGATAAGAACCACTCGTCGAACTTGGGTTGGACCTTGCAGTTGGTGCTGAACATGCGGATGTCAAGGCGTCTGGCTGGCCCAGGGTGCGATGAAAGGATCTTGGAGACTGCGGCCATGCGTTTGCAATCCCCATCGCAGAGGCAGCTGTCGATGGTGAGGTTGAGGGGGACGTAGCGCCAGAGGGGGCGCCACCGCCGGGAGAGCAGGGCGGTCCGCATGGCAGATTTGGTGGGTAGGAGGCCGATGATGACGAGCAGCATGTCGTCGGGGAGGCTGCTGATGAAGTCCAGGCTCGCCGGATGCGGTTTTGGCTCGAGCCGCCTCCGCTTGTTGGCTGCCTCGCCGTCCATCTCAACCGGCGGCGACGCTGATGTACATGTGTGCTGGTGTGTGTTGTGTGCTGGGTGTGCGCGAGTGCGTCCTTCTGTGCATGCCGCCGCGCAGTGGTGAATTGTGCGCGAGTGTGTCCTTCACGCGCAAGAAGTTTGTCCTCAATGTGCCCTCAATTTACTAGCGTGCGGGGTGCTACCCCGAGTGGTTTCAACTTTGTTTACTTCACCGCGTGTCAGATGGGCCTCTAGTTTACTTATTTTCACCCACTGCCACATGGGCCAGCACACGAAGATACAGAACACAAGCTGACAAGGCAGCATGTGGATTGGTTGACCGGTCAACTAAACAATATACAGAGCTATACGCTGACACAATGAGCGTATAATCCGTCGGTATAAAGAGTTCGAGTGAGAGGGGAGGCCCGTGAGAGATAGCAGAGAGAGAGAAAGAGCTACTCCCTCCGTTCGATAATGTAGTTCCAACATTTTTTTTAAGTCTAACTTTTGAAACTTTGACCAAGTTTATAAATAAATTACTTATATCTACAATACCAAAGATAATTGATAGTATGAAGTAAGTACATGTTGTGATGAATCTAATGATCGTTCCAGATGTAAATGTTTTTCTCCACATATACCTGGTCAAACTTTTCTGAGGTTTGAATTTTCAAAACATCCATATTCTTATGGACGTGACAGAGTCCCTAACTAGAGAGAGAGAGGGAGAGAGAGAGAGAGTGAAAAAAGTGTGTGTGCGTGTGTGAAAGAGACATGGACAACACACGATAAAAGTAGAGAAAAAGCATGCGTGTCTTATGCAAACATATCACACATGCATCTTCGACAACGGAGGCAAGGTGAGGAGATAGTGTGTGGTTGTTTGGAACCGAGAGAGCAAGACCCCTAGCACGTGGCCAAGAGGGGTCTGACAAACAAGGGAGAGAGGGCGAGAGAGACGTTATGGAGAAAATGCAGACATGGGGAGGAGAGAGTGTATGTTTGTCATAGAGAGATCCCCTGGAGATCGTGATGGGACTACATGGGTGGGAGATCGAGTAACAAGGTGTGTGCGCGATAGAAGATGCCCCGAGAGATATCGAGATAGATGTATGGATGGAAGGAGACAATACATGTGTTTCTGATGGCTAGTAAGAGATAGTCATATTTAGGAGGGGGGAGTGCTTGCGCCTATGATGGAGTGAGGGATTATGGTACTTAGGGGGGTGCGTGTCACATGGAGAGAGAACAAGGGCGGAGAGTGTTGGATGGGTCTATATGTATAGAGCGAGCGAGACATATGTATGTGTGAACCAGGGAGATATAAGGCCAGTTTGGTTTGCGTCCTGAGCATCTTTTGCCTTGCCTGGGGTTGTGGCTGGATTTCATGCACGCTTGTGCGGCCACGAGGCTAACAGCAACATGGATGGATATTAGCATTAAATAATTGATGCATGTATTGATTGATGGGACGTTGATGCCTGGCCCAGGCATGAACCAAACGCTTCAGCACCACACAAGCCTGGCTAGGCATAAATATTTTACATCTCACGTCCACACCAGGCAGTACCGGCCATCAAGGCATGAGGGTCAGGTCCAAACTGACCAATAAAGTTTGAGAGAGATTGAGGAGCCCAGATAAGGCTGAGTGGTGCATCAGATAGCTGAGAGGGGGAAAGAGATATTCCATCCACTCGATAATGCAGTGCATGTAAATTTTTTAGAAGTCAAACTTTGGAAACTTTGATCAGGTTTACGCAAATGTTATTTATATCTATAATACCAAAGATACATCATACAAAACTACATCTCATGGTGAATCTAATGGTATATGTTTGCCGTACTAGATGTAATTCTTTTTCTCCACGTACATGGTCAAACTTTGTGATGTTTGACTTTTCAATAAATCTATATGCTATGGACCGAGGAGAGTGCCTCAGTCGAGACAGATCAAGTGCGTGTGAAGGATAATGAGTAAGTGTGCAAAAAGAGTATGTGTGTGTGAAACAGAAAGTGACGACAAACGATAAATTAGAGAGTGTGTGTGTTTTTTCGTTTCTTATGCGAACATATCACTCATGCATCTCCGAGATGGAAAAGCAAGGCGAGGAGATACACGAAGATAGCTAGTGTGTGATTGTTTGCAACGGAGAGAGACACCCCTGTAGCACATGTCCAATAGAGGTCTTGCCAACAAGGAAAAAAGGTCGAGAGGGACACATAGATGGCATGGACACATGGGGAGGGAGAGAGGGTGTGTTTGTGATAGAGAGATCCCCTCGAGATCGTGAGGGGACTATATGGGTGGGAGATCAAGGGAGTGCGTGCATGATAGAAAGATGCCCCGAGAGAAATCGAGATAGACCATGCACATGTTTGTGATGGAGACTAAGATTAGCTAGTCATATACATATAGGGGGGACTGCGTGTGCCTACAATTGAGTGAGAGACCATCATACTTGGCTAGCTGGGCATGAGATTGTGTGTGTGTGCGTGTGAGATGGAGAGAGAACGAGGGAGAGAGATAGAGTTTTAGATGGGCCTATCGAGTGCGAGTGAGATATGCATGTGTATGTGTGACCCAGGTGGATGGAGAGTTTAAGAGAGGGGGGGAGAGCTCTGAGACGACATAGTGGTGCGTGAGAGAGTTATGGGCAAAGAGCCAAGGAATTTGTGTGCGTACGATGAGTGCACCCAAGATATCTAGCTTGGACTAGCTAGAGTATCATACATAGTGTGCGAGAGAGACCTATAGATGGTGTATATATGCATGCGAACT
>NC_041387.1:609669748-609684600 GCF_002162155.2 Triticum dicoccoides | reverse complement strand
AGAGAGAGAGAGAGAGAGAACAGGAGTCCGGGAGAGGGGGAGGTCACGTTTTATGCATCAAAGACTGATATAAACCATGTTTCGATATAAACTTGCATTCAAATATTTAAATTGGAGAACATGTTGTCTGGAATCCACACATGAACAGATATATGCGTATATCAAACGAGCTCATTAATTTGACTTTCAACATGTTCATGGAGTACTATAATACTATACAACATGCTACTCGATTGAGGTGTTCAATTTTGGATTTAGTACACTATTTTGACCTACTGAACGAGCTATTTCATTGAATCGAGATATTTCATTTTGGGTTTGATTCGCGTTTTTGAGTGGGTCAACTATTTGTCATATAGTAAATCGCTAGCAACGAGCATGTAAAAACACATTACTCCCGAGCATCATCTCTCCATCCAAAAAAGAAGTGGCAAGCTAATATTTCAAAATATATTCGAATCGACTTGGTAAGGTAGACGTGGATGCTCGTTCTCCCAAAATTTGAAAGAACCGTTAAACATCCTCTCTGCTAGGTGGAATTCGCCCGAGCAAATAAATGGGAGATGCGAAATTACCGTCCTATGTGGGACACACATCAATTGGCCCATTGTACATCGAGGGTAGGTTCGTAACTTCATCCAAGCGCGCCTTCTCCTCGGCCAAAATGACATGTGCCGAATAATTCATAAACCATGGTCGGCAAAACACGCTCTCCTCGCCCGAAATATCTCGCGCCCACTATTTCAAAACACGCTCTCCTGGCCCGAAATCGCTCGCGCCCACTATAGTTCAAAACACGCCCTCCTCGCCCGAAATCGCTCCCGCCCACTATTTGGGGTGAAGCAAAGTTACTCTACTATCCCCGACCTTCAGTACACAGACCCAAGCCGAGAAGCCTATAGGCAAGGGTAGAACTATAACTCCCCCTCACATTTCCGACAAATGCGTCCGTAAGACATGGTTCCACTGCCGTCCCAATTCCCCCCGGCCCGCCCGCCCCCATTCATACCTCGTGGGCGCCAAATCACCTTCTCCCTGAGAAGCTCCCTTCTATCGAGCCGCGAAACCTCAGCCCCACCTCCATGGCGCCCCCACCGCACCAATTTCACAGCCGCCCTCCTCCCTAATGCCGGAGACGTTGTCCATTTGCCATCGTGCACTGGGCTGTGTGCCTCTTACTCCGTGCTGCTGTTGCTGCCTCGACGACGGCCGCGTGAACCGTACCGGAGCCGATTCACCCCCGCCGTTGTTCATGGTGCCGGAGCGGCTCCAACTTCGGATCCATCCAGAGTCCTGGCGCTACTTCCCGTAGCCATCGACCGTCACGACATCGCTCTTTCCCTGCCGCCGGTCGCCACCGCAACCGCGCCGGCCTCACCGACTCGGCAGCTGGACCTGCCTACTTCACCATGCCGCCAGATAGGTCGTACCCTCATCTCAAATCACTTTATTTAGGCGTCAGTTGTCTGAATTTTTATTCTGGGCCAATCGATTCGCAATGGGAAGCAGCACCCCTCGAGGCGGCGGAGCTCCTAGGTTGCCGGTTGGCTGGTGTCTAACGTAAGGGTGCGGGGCCGCAAGTTCGCCGCGGAAGCAGCGCTTAGATGGCTATCTTTTAGAGTTGCATGGGTTGAAGGTACTGCCGCTGGATCTGGATGGCGGGGAGTCTTTGTGGATTGGCCCGGGGGCGGTGCAACCACGGCTGTGCGGTGGGGCGGGGAGCGGGGTTTTGGCCGGGCCCACGGACGGCGGAGGGAGGCTGCTCTACCGTTGGTCGCTGGCTCTTCGGGGAAGATTCCGAACAGTGTCAGCCGGGAGGCACAAGACGACCATCAAGCCATCCAGCGTAGATCAGACAGTACCAAAATAAAATAAAATCGTGTGACCCCAATTTAGTCTTCAGTCAAGAGACGTGTGACCACTCTCGTACCTTGTTGTTGATCTCTTAGTGTATTTCTTCAGATCAAAGAGATATGTCGTTCTTAACATTATGCGTTATCTGGATCTTCAGACACACCGTCTTCTGACTCACCGCAGCTGCTCCAACAAGGGAAGCATACACCAGAAGGGAGCTATAGTCCCCACTCAACAGTTCCCTGCATCGAATGCGCGTGCCCGACATGGACAGCCACAACAACTGCAGGGCCATCGACAAGTCAGCACATGATGCTCACTCCTATGGATGGCAGCCAGATAGGTTGTACCCGCATCTTACTTGTGTGCAACATTTATGGCGTTGTTATTCATCTAAGCATGGAAAATAGATCATTACATTTCACTGTATATTCATGCTGATCTCTTACGGGTCTTGTTCAGGAGTTCACGTTGTTCCATAGTTCAGCTAAGATACTTGTTCTTTAGGTAACGCTGTTCCATAGTTATCATCCATCAGCCAATGCTATCCCACAGGCTGTTGATTATAGTATTATACCACTTCTAGTATTACCTATGTTGTTCTTTAATACTTTTGTGTGCCATCTAGTTAATCTCGAGTAGAAACGATACATATTCTATAGCTTTCATCTGTGTTCTCCCTTCAGTTTATGAGACATGTTGCTGCTAGTTAACCCCAGTCCTACTATTTATGTCGTCTCCTACAGGCACTCATTACATAAATCTAACTACTACTTGTCTTCCATGCATGTCAGATATAATTGCACACACTGGTATATCCACAAGAACCTCACGGAGCAATGTAAAGGCCAATAAACTTGATGTCAATGATACCCAATATGGTGGAACATGTAAAGGCAGTTCTTCGGAAGACTTGCAAAAAGATGATGAATCCTCTTCACCCCACAAGGTCCTTGCTCTAACTTGGCCTGTGATATGGGTACAACATGCATATAATGTCCTGGAGTGTATCTACTCTGTTGCAATGCCATGTGCTTAGCATGCTGATCATGCATGTAAATATGTCATGCCTTCCTGTTTTTCAGTACCTATTCCATTCATGATAACATGTTTTCAAATTCAAGTACTGTCATTCTACTCTATCGTAATGCCATCTGATTAATTTGGACATCATGCTTCTGAACGTCTTATGCATTGTTATTCATCAGTATGTACTTCATCTGTCTGCCATACCATGTTTTTTTACATTGAAGTGTTGTTCTAGTGCTCTGTTGCAATGCCATCTTATTTTCCCAATCATACACGTGTATGTTGCCTTAGTTATTTCTGTATGTATTCCGCTAGCATATAGTTTTACATTCAACTAGTGTTTTTTTGCTGTATTGTCCTGTCGTATCCCTAGCTCTTACACCATACTTCCTCCGTCCGGATTACATGTTGCCAAAATGGATAAAAAAGGATGTATCTAGAACTGAAATACGCCTAGACCCATCCATTTTTTTCCGGATGGAGGGAATACATGTCAATATGGCATGCCTTTCTATTCTTCATTACCTATTTCATCTCTCTGTTGTCGCATGTTTTATAATTAAAGCACCATTCTTCTATACAAGGAATGCAAGGGGAAGACGACTATGTTAGAATCTGAAGGGTTACAAACAAGGCCTTTGCAAAAGATCCAAACGCCAGGAGATAATAAACCAACTCCAGTTTTTATAGATACTGCTCCAGCACAGAGAAACCCAACTCCTACTGATAATAAGCAGATTCCAGTGGCCAAAGAACTAGTCCGCTCCAGTCCAGCAAAAATATGTCAACTCAATTCTAAGAAGCGTGTGCGTATCCTTGCATCATGAAATTTTATAGCATGCTGATCATATTTTCAACATGTTTCTTACCCATCTCTTTTAGAAAATAAGCTTAACAGATAGAAGAATTTCTGCAATGGTATCGTTTATGAGGAAAGATTCTTGCAGGAATTCTCTGTGCTCCAATGTAGATGTAAGTACCTGTTGTATATCACTATATTTTTACATCAGCATGTATTTTGTTAATCGGCGTGAATCCAACCTTTATCTGATCTAAATTTAGTTATAGCAAAATGTATGATTAAAGGCCACAATGTTGATTTTTGTAAGGAAAACTGCCCGGTAGTTTTGCATCCTGAGCTGCTACTATCTCATATCAGTGGGTTTGAATACTTTGGTTCTGCAGTGGGTTTTATAGTGTTTTTCTTTACTGTGTTGTCCTATCGTATCCCTAGCTCTTACATCATACTCCCTCCGTCCGGATTAAATGTCGCCGAAATGGATAAAACTGGATGAATCTAGAACTGAAATACACCTAGACCCGTCCATTTATTTCCGGATGGAGGGAATACATGTCAATATGTCATGCCTTTCTATTCTTCAGTACCTATTCCATCTCTGTTGTAGCATGTTTTATAACTGAATCACCATTCTTCTATATAAGGCATGCAAGGGGAAGACGGCTATGTTAGAATCTGAAGGGTTACAAACCAGGTCTTTGCAAAAGATCCAAACGCCAGGAGATAATAAACCAACTCCATTTTTCATAGATACTGCTCCAGCACAGCGAAACCCAAATCCCACTGATAATAAGCAGATTCCAGTGGGCAAAGAACTAGTTCGCTCCAGTCCAGCAAAAGAATGTCAACTCCATTCTAAGAAGCGTGTGTGTATCCTCGCATCATGAAATTTTATAGCATTCTGATCATATTTTATACATGTTTCTTACCCATCTCTCTTTTAGAAAATAAGGTTAAACGATAGAAGACTTCCTCCATTGGGATCGTATTCGAGGAAAATATCTTGCGGGAGTTCTTTGTGCTCCAATGCTGATGTAAGTACCTGTTGTATATCACTATATTTTTACATCAACATGTATTTTGTTAATCGGTGTGAATCTAACCTTTATCTGATCTAAAATTAGTTGTAGCAAAATGTTAAAGGCGCCAATGTTGATTTTTGTAAGGAAAACTGTCTGGTAGTTCTGCACACTGAGCTGCATGAATGTATTATCTCATATCACGCACATTACTGAATTGTAGTGCTTCTCTGGTTGCCCATTCATTCATTGTGTCAATGTTGCTTTCGTACTACCTTACCTGGCTGATGATAGCTGTGCCATATTGTGTTAATTTGGTGTAGGCAAGTTGCCCAAATGTTCGTTGTGTCAATGTTGCTTTCCTATTATCTGACTTGGCCAATGATAGCAATGCTAGTGTGTTAATTTTGTGCACGCTCCTGAAGATAAGAAGACAAACTATGAAAAAAGCAAGGCAACCCCATTGTTTCTTTCCAGTAAATCTAGGCCAAGTAATATGGCAATAACTCATGATTAAACTGTTTGGTTCCCGTCCTAATTTATGTTATGATGCAGTGGTTGAGACACTCTCCACTATCAATAATGCAAGCCTACGAAAATCGCCATCTGAATCTGTTCAGTATCATCTGTCTCGAATGCAACGGAATAAATGTATGTTTGTGAACCAATTAATGGCTGAAGCAATGATGGAAATGGTGGATAAATCAGAGGTGCAGAGTCGTGCGACACAACAACTGATCAATGTTTTCAGAGACAGTGCAGCAAAGCAGCAAGAACTTGCCCACATGCTTATGGGCGTCATTTGTGCTGAGGTTGCAGATTGTGACATTGTAGATGGTTAGGTTCTGCTCATTTATTTGCACTGGCATCAATCTTTGATTGCCCAGTGGATGTAATTTCCTGTAATATATGCTGGATGTGCAACGTTATTCCCTGTATGTCGTACCTTTGCTTGATCGGTTTTGGTCATGTGCATATTTGCTCGTCGTAATGGGCTCAAATTATCTAATTTGGCCTAAAGACATGTACGAACTTTAGTGGGCCCATTAAGTTAATGGGCCGTTACTAGGCCGAAAGTTAATGGTCGGCCCTCTTACCTCCCGGGTCATTAACAAGCCGACATCGAAGCGGGCAACAGGTGGCCCCAATTTATTTCATGGGCCGTTAACAGGCCGTTACTAAGTTTGGGCTACATATGGCCCAACTATACTGTAGGCCTTTAGCAGGCCGAAAGAGACAGCAGGCTTGTACTGGACCATGAAGAGCATTGGCCGCTAAGAGGCCGAAAGTCAGGTCGTGTTGTAAATGGCCTAACTGTGTTGTGGGCCTTTAGCAGGCCGAAAGAGAAACCGGGCTGGTATTGGACCATGACGGGCATGGGCCGTTAAAAGGCCAAAACTAAGGTCCGACTACAAATGGCCCAACTCATTTATGGTCCGTTAACAGGCCGAAAGGCACACATGACCGGGAATTGGCCCAACACTTAAATGGGTCGCTAAAAGGCCAAAACCCAGGTCCGACTACAAATGGCCCAACTAATTTATGGGTCGTCAACAGGCTGAAAGTGACACCGGGCCAGAAATTGGCCCAACACTTAAATGGGCCACTAAAAGGCCGAAACTCAGGTCTGACTACATATGGCCCATCAGATTTATGGGTCGTCAACAGGCTGAAAGACACACCGGGCCGGAAATTAGCCCAACATTTAAATGGGTCGCTAAAAGGCCGAAAGATGTACATCCTCAAAATTGGCCCATCCATTAAATGGGCCGTTAACAGGACGAAATCTCATCGGGCCGATATTGAGCCCAAATATATAGCGGGCTGTTAACGGGCTCGAACTAACGATGGGCTGCAATGGTGTCAAATCTTTAACGGGCCATTAACAGGCCGAATTGGCACATCCCGTATGGGCCGTGGGCTTAAATGGACCTGACACAAGTAGGCCTTATATGGGACGGCTTGCTAATTTTTACTGGGCCGCCTTTTTCACCGGAATGGGCCACTGTTGGGCCGTGCCACATGTCGACCTATCATAGGCGCCTCCTGTCCAATGAGTGCTTGACATTTGTCCCAACAGTGAGGCAACACGTGTTTCCTATGGCCAATGATGATTTTACACGTGGAAAATCCCCATTCGTCCGGGCTGTTAACGGGTTATCGGACCCAAAACCGGACCCGATAGCTTAACGGTGTTCTGTTACTGTGGATGCCACGTGTCGGTCACCCTTGACGAAAGCACATCTGTGACGTGCGATTTATTGTCATGGAAGTGGACACGTCCGTGATGATAATTTTGGTAATGTCATGGAACACTTCTACGACAGCACAGGTATGACTATCTTGATTCTGTCATAAATTTGTCATGGATGTACATGCATGACAGAAAACGCGACCTACTGTGACAGACATGTATCATCACAGAAGTGTATTTTTTTGTAGTGTGAGTTTAACACGCCGCCTAGGGGTGAGTGTTGGAAGATGTCCGTGGAGCTGAACTCTAAGATCGGCGCCCGGTCGATGGGTGCGGATACACGCGGTTCGGAGCCTATGGTCGGAGACGAGTCCGAGGTTCCGATGACACATGCCTCATTGAGGTCAGATCTGTGTTTGGCTCTAGTGCCACTAAGTCCGCGGCCTCCATGGCGGCTTTGAGCCTCCTGTCCTCGGATAGCGCGCTCTGCTCTGGGTCTAGGACCAGAGCAATTATAGGTGCTATCTCCTGCACACGGTCCTATGACAGATTTATGTCATATTCATCGTGGAGGTAGGGCGCGTCTGTCATGGGCTCGAATCCGTTGAAGATCAAGTCTCCACGGATGTCGGTGGGGTAGTTCAAGCTTCCAAACCTGAACTGATGGCCAGGGGCGTAGCTGTCGATCTGCTCCAGATGGCCAAGCGAGTTGGCCCGCAGTGCGAAGCCGCCGAATACGAAGACCTGTCTGGGGAGAAAAACTTCACCCTGGACTGCGTTGTTGTGGATGATTGAAGGATCCATCAGGCCTTACGGTGATGACACAGTGGAACTCTCAATGAAAGCACCAATGTTGGTGTCAAAACCGGCGGATCTCGGGTAGGGGGTCCCGAACTGTGCGTCTAAGGCTAATGGTAACAGGAGGCGGGGACACAACGTTTACCCAGGTTCGGGCCCTCTCGATGGAGGTAATACCCTACTTCCTGCTTGATTGATCTTGATGATATGAGTATTACAAGAGTTCATCTACCACGAGATCGTAGAGGCCAAACCCTATAAGCTAACCTATGATTATGATTGTTGTTGTCCTATGGACTAAACCCTCCGGTTTATATAGACATCGAAGGGGGCTAGGGTTACACAGAGTCGGTTACAGAGAAAGGAATCTTCATATCCTAACCACCAAGCTTGCCTTCCACGCAAAGGAGAGTCCCATCCGGACACGGGACAAAGTCTTCTATCTTGTATCTTCATAGTCCAACAGTCCGGCATATGCATATAGTCCGGCTGTCCGAGGACCCCTTAATCCAAGACTCCCTCAGCGGGGTTGCTAAATGTTTCTCTATGGATGAGCGAGGTGTTGTCTTGTTTGAGAACCGTCTAGTGGTTCCCAAGAACCAGTATCTACGACAGTTGATCCTTAAGGAGGCTCATGAATCTCCTCTCACCATTCATCCTGGTAGTACCAAAATGTATCAGGACCTACGCTAGAGGTTCTGGTGGACTAGGATGAAGAGAGAAATTTCTCAATATATTGCTAATTGCGACCTCTGTCGTCATGTTAAAGCATAGCATCAACGGCCTACTGGCGCCCTTCAACCTTTAGCTATCCCTGAATGGAAATGGGATAAAATTGGTATGGATTTAATCACCGGTTTTCCTAGGACCAAGAGAGGGAATAACGCTATCTTCGTTGTCATTGTTTGTCTTTCCAAAGTAGCCCATTTCCTGCCTGTTCGAGAGAGTATAACTGCTAGTCAGCTAGCAGGTCTGTATATCTCCCGAATAGTGTCTCTCCATGGTGTTCCATTGGAAATTAACTCGGATCGTGGAAGTCTCTTCACCTCTCGATTTTGGGAAAGTTTCCAAAATGCTATGGGAACTCGTCTCTCCTTTAGCACCGCCTTCCACCCTCAATCAAGTGGTCAGGTAGAACGTGTCAATCAAATTCTAGAAGATATGATTCGAGCTTCTGTTATCTCTTTCGGAATGGATTGGGAGAAATGCCTTCCATTTGCTGAATTTGCTTATAACAATAGCTATCAATCTAGCTTGGGCAAAGCTCCTTTTGAAGTTCTCTATGGACGAAGGTGTCAAACGCCTCTTAACTGGTCAGAAACCGGGGAAAGACAATTCTTTGGCCTGGATATGATCCAGGAAGCAGAAGAGCAAGTTCGCATTGTTCGTGAAAAGTTGAAAACAGCCCAATCTCGTCAAAAGAGCCAATATGATCGTAAACTTAAGGCTATGAGTTTTGAAGTTGATAAGAAGGCTTACCTTCGGGTTACTCCTCTGAAGGGAACCCATCGCTTCAGTATCAAAGGCAAATTGGCTCCTCGCTACATTGGTCCCTTTTGCATTCTTGCGAAACGAGGAGAAGTTGCCTACCAATTGGAACTACCTCCGCACCTCTCCAGAGTCCATGGTGTCTTCCACATTTCTCAACTCTGGTTTGCTTCTCGGATCCTATCCGTGGAGTGGACCACGAAACGCTTGATCTCCAAGATAATCTCACATATCGAGAATATCCCGTGCGTATCCTTGATCAAGCCAAGCGTACCAGTCGATGCCATAACATCAAGTCTCTCAAGGTTCAATGGTCACACCATTCCGAGAAAGAAGCCACTTGGGAAAGGGAGGATCGTTGTTGACTTGAGTACCCCACCTTCTTTCCGAAGGATCCTAAATCTCGGGATGAGATTTTTCTGAGTGGGGGTGAGTTGTCACAACCCTAGTCAGTGCATGCATTAGAGTGAGTGCATTATGTTTACTTTACTCAGAAACTTGGAAACGGGGATGATAGAACCCCCTGCACCCCCTTAATCCAACAAGGGTTTACTAAAATCTTTTTCAATGAACCTGAAATGCCCTTCTAAAATGTGCATCATCTTTGCCTTGGTCTAAAACCCCTGACAAAAATGGTGCACAATTTTATAGGACATCCTAAGGTCACTGGATTAAATCATATGTAAATTGCACTTTGATATTTAAATGTTATAAATATTTTAAATGTCCAAACAATCATAAACTAAAATGTTTACTGTTGGATATATTCTATACAGTGGGCATGAGCACTTTCATGATTTTTTGAAGTGCCAAAGCATTTTTAGAAAAGCTACAAACTTACAGAAAGAAAAGAAAAATAGAAAGAAAAGGAAAAAGAAACCCACCAGGCCAACTCACCCAGGCGACCCACCTGGCAGCCCAGCACTGTGCTGGCCCGCGCCAGCCAGCTACTTCTTCCCCACCAGGCAGGTAGGGAGGTGACCGCCGGCGTGCCAGCTATTTGCCGCCCGCGCTGCTGGACGCGTGGATGACCTCCAGATCGTCGCCCCGACTCCCCCACACCTCACTCTCCCCCGAGTGCCTCTCTCTGGCCCTCTCCCACCATGGCCGACGCACCCGCAGCCGCACCGCCGTCGTAGCCGCGGCATTCACTGTCGTCTCCACGCCGCCTTTCCATGTCCAGGAGCTCTGCCGCCCTCCTCTTCTTCGAGCAGACCGAGCCCCGAGCACTCGTTTGCCCTGGAGCCACCGCAATGACCTCGCCTGACCTCACCGTCACTGGAGATCCCCTTCGCCGTCATGCTCACTCCAGCTCGTCCCCGACCACGCCGCCTAGCTCGCTAAGATCACCGTGAGCTCCTGCCTCTCCCCATCCTTTCCGTTCTCGCTGCCATCCACTGCAGCGACTGCAACGAGCACCACCACACACGCCGCCGCCTCAGCTCGTCGTCGACGCAGCTCCGGCCACCCAACGGCCATGCCACCTTGTCCAACAACATCACCGCACCCCGTAGGCCACGTAGGAGCTGGCCTCGCGCCTCCAGAACCACCGCAACAACGAGTTCATCCTCGCCCGAACTCCGGCAACCGCAAAGCTCATTGTCGGCGTTGTTTCCGGCGACCTTGAGCTCAACCATCACCACCCCTCGACTCGGCTTGCTCCCAGCTCCACGTAGGTGGCCTCTGCCATCCATTTGGTCGCTGGAGGGAGAAACCCGCACCTCCGCCGCGTCTGGACGTCGCCGGCGGCTAAACACCGGCGAGTCAACCTAGTTTGACCAAGGATTTGACTCCCCTGGGTCACTGACATGTGGGCCCTGCCCATTAGTCAAACCTAGATTAGGGTTAAACTAATCCTAATTAAGTTAGTTAACTAACAGTGACACTGACCAGTGGGCCCCACTGGTCAGGTTTGACCTGGACCGCTCTAGTTGGCCTGCTGATACCATGCTGATGCAATGCTGACGCAGTAATACATTTTCTGGATTTATTCTTATTCAGGAAATTTCAGAAAATATTGCTAACTTCAAAAAATCATAGAAATTAATTTGCAACTCCAAATGTAAAGTTTTATATATGAAAAATGATCAGAAAAATCCAATCTATCCATCTGTACTGGTTTCGTGCATGTTTAAGCAAGTTAACTTGCTGTTTAGTGCAAAACATGATAAGGCACTATATAAAATCACAAATGAGTTTGGATTTTGAATCTTTGGTTCAAAATAGCTTAAACCCATCTGGTTATAGTTGCATTAGCCTAACGCACTCATTTTGCCATGTCACATGCATGCATCATATTGTTGCATAATGTTGTGTACTGATTGTGTTACCGGTGCTCTCTGCGGTAGGTTCTTCCCCGGAGGAATACCGTGAGTACCCGGTCGAAGGATAGTACCAGACTACAGACCTGCCAGGCAGGCAACCACCCATTTGATCATATTGATAAAATCCCATGTTCTCGCTCCTGCTCTCATTTACTGCATTTAAGACAACCGCGTTTCAAACTGTTGTGTGCTATGGTAGTTGAACCCATTTCCTCTGCATGACCTGTCATTGCCACAGTAACTAGATGAAACCCACTAGCATGTGTAGGAGTTGATTGAGCCATGTATGTGTTTCCTACCTTGCTATGCCTGCTATGCTTAGAGTCGTGTTAGGTCTGGTTCATCTGGGTGATGGGCTAGAGTGAAATGATCATGTCGGTAATGAGTGTGATGTGTTGAACATGATTTGGTAAAGGTATCAATGAGAGGCCATGTAGGAGTACATGGTGGGTTGTTTCATTGGAACCGTCCTTAAGCACTGAGATCTGTATGTGTGATTTAAGATTCAGCTACTACCATGCATTGGGCCCTGAAATATGACTCCGCTCGACTTATTAGTCGCCCTTGTCCTCTGTCCAGGAGTTGCAAGTAGTTTCTGGTGTTTGTAGTATACTGGAGGCCGTGCGCAACGCTGACCCTCCGGGTGGGCTGTGATGCGGTAGGTACGTGGCCGGGTATGCCGGGCACCCGTTTGGTGTCTCAGAATCCTGTACACATTGTTCGGGGCCGTATGTGGAAATCTCGGCCGGACTCCCTGCGGATGGAACCTGAATAGGCGATAAACCTGGACTAGAGACTTGTGTGGCTAGTCAGGTTGTGGTCTACACCCACGTTGGCTTTCGCTTGAAGTCTGCCGAGCACATGTCGTGTGCATATGCTAAGTGGTGGAAACATGTATGAAGAAGTACACCCCTATAGGGTTAACATCATCTATTCGAATAGCCGCATCCGCGGTAAAGGACTACATGGTTGCCTATAGAGTTCATAGAAAAGTAAATGGAAACTACTGAAAGCCTCAAGACAAGTGTGAGTGCCGTGGATGGCCCTTCCATAGGATGATGGGAGTGGATCCTTGGTAGTGTATTGTTGTGGTGAGTAGTGGACTCGAGTGCGCAAAACAATTGCAAGTTGGAGTCTCGTAAGATAGTTTAGCCAAGAGTCAAAGCTGGCTTGCTGCAATGACCCCACCATCTTTTATTTATAATTTACATGTATGTAGGATCTGATGTAAGTCTTGTTGAGTACCTTTGTACTCATGTTTGCTTAATTACAAGTGCAGAAGATACTGCCACCCCTTCCGATGGGTTTTACGTAGACCTAGATGTCGACGAGTAGCCTGAGGCCCAGGTGGTGATCCTGAGCACATGGAGGACCCTTGTAGGATAGATAGGCTTCCTCAAGCCTTTTTTACTTCTAGATGTTTGTACCCAGACATGTTGCTTCCACGTATGGCTTGTATGCTTGTATGACTTGAATGACGGGTCATGAGACCCCTATCTGTATGAATGATATGTATGGCTCTCTGGAGCCTTTTAAAAAAAGTACTTGAGTTGTAGAGTTTTGTTGTGATGCCATGTTGTATTTGCACATAACGAGCATATTTTGTGTATGTTTGAAATGCTTGGTATGTGTGGGGTCTGACTACCTAGTTGTTTATCCTTGGTAGTCTCTCTTACCGGGAAATGTCTCCTAGTGCTTCCACTGAGCCATGGTAGCTTGCTACTGCTCCGGAACACTTAGGTTGGCCTACATGTGTCCTTCTTTGTTACTGTGTCTGTCCCTTCGGCGAAATGTCATGCGGTGATCCTTTAAGTCCTTGTAGCTTGCTACGACCTGGGATTCATTCGATGTTGATCGACACATTCGTTGTTGGGTCATGTATGCCTGTCACTGTAAGATAGCGCCACTTTGGGTTCACGACTAGCCATGTCAGCCCGGGTTCTTTGTCATATGGATGCTAGCGACACTATCATATATTTGAGCCAAAAGGTGCAAATGGTCCCGGGCCTGGTAAGGCGACACCCGTGGGAATACCGTTCCTGAGGCCGCAAAGTGATATGAGGTGTTACATGCTATATCGGTGTGGCATAGGATCGGGGTCCTGACACCGGCGAGGAGACGTGCGCCTTCCTTGGACCAGGTAGCTGGCCTGGCGGTGTCTGACGAGGGTGGCGGCGTCAGGCGAGCGAGGCAGCGTCAGACGAAGGAGCTGACCGGGGTGGTGGGGGGGCTACGGTGGCCTGGTGGCGAGACAGTGGTGGCCGTGTGGGTGGCAGGGACACCAGAACTGGGCGGCGGCGGCGACGGGGTGGTGCGAGGGGTTGCTGTCGATGGGGGTGAAAGATAATGGCCAATGTGCCACCGACTGGCGGGCCAAGGGAAGGAGTAGGCGCGTGGCGCGCGTGGCGCTTCGTTTCTGTGCCGACGCAACTGAGGCCCAAAACTGGGCCAGGAATGGATCGGTAGGCGGACGAAAAGCAGACGCGTGTCCGTTTGGGTTAGCGCGTTGGTCCGACTTTTCTGTCCGCGCCAACCCAAACGGACATATGCGAACGAAATGGACCGGCGCGTTGAAGTTGCTCTAACGACCTAATTTGACTCGACCTGTGTTAATATAACTTACTCATGCAACTTAGGCCAACTCTAGCCAATCCCAAAAATAGAGGTGGAAAACGCCGAAGTAAACTTCGTGGAGTAAATTTACTCCACTAAAATTTGACCGTTTTTATCGATCCCCTAAACTTACCGGAGATTATTTTTTTGCCTAATCTTTCTAATTTCGGTTTACATAGTATATCTGAACTAGGAATATATTCATGCTTCCTCGCTAAGTTCCACGCTATTCTAAAGTTTAATGAAAATTCTGAGCATGACAAACTCTGACAGAAGTATGACATAACCTTGTTTTTTAACTAAAGATATGCATCGTATTGCCTTGTTTTTGTAGTGAAAATATGCATCGTATAGCCATGAGCAACGGGCCGGACCTATGGGTGCCGGCGATCATCACCAGACGCTCCTAAATTGAATGGCTGCACCACTGAACTAGCACATCGAGGTGCAGACAGACTGTTGAGGTGCACCACCGAAAATTCAGAAAACCATCGCACCACTGGGCTTTTGCTAGTGACCAATTCGAGCGACTTGCATGAGTGTTACATAAGCGTGACCGATTACTAGAACACACCTAAATTTGAGCAGCTTCAGCAGTGCGCCATGGAGTGACTTGCGCTGCTGAGCGGCATGGAGCATGTTAGGTTCTGGAGCCTCCACGCCCGCCCTGGCACATACCCACGTTGCCAAGCCCGACGCCGGTGCAGCGGAGTCGCCAGGCTTAAGAGCATCTC
>NC_041387.1:609665790-609669351 GCF_002162155.2 Triticum dicoccoides | reverse complement strand
CACACCCGGTGAATGCGTTGTAGCCCATGTACCAGTGGTTTTTTTCGTCCTGGCCTCCTGGGGGCGATCCAGTTCCTAGCCGCGCCCCTAGGTTCCGGCACCAAGACACGCATAGATTCAAACTTGTTTTTTCCGCTGCCAAAAAAACACCGCAAGTTCGGCGATCTGCCGCAGGTGATCACCATGCCACAGTTTGGCGATCAAACATACACGAAAGTTCAGCGTTCAAAAGGAAGGACGCGTAGACAAAGGAATGCATCAAACGATGGGCTCCTCCGGTGTGGGACTGGCCGCCGTCAGCATGCTCGGTGTCGGCGTGGCTTCGGTGCTCGGGCTGGTTGCCGTCGGCGTCGGCATGGCTTTGGTGCTCTGGGTGGTCGGTGTCGGCGTGGCTTCGGTGCTTCGGCTAGTCGGCTTTGGTGTGGCTTCTGTGCTCGACGTCGGTGTGGCTTCATCACTCGGGTTGGGCGTCGGCGTGGGCGTAGGCGTGGTGGTCGAAGGCATCTAGTTCAAGATGAGGCCGTGCTCCACCATGTACCACGCCGTGACCTGCTCGTCCATCGTCGCCATGTCCGCCCCTATCAAAAATGCCAGACCGGCGTTCTTCTTCACGGCGACGTTGGTCCGGAGCAGGGCGACGTTGGTCCGGAGTAGGTCGAGCTTGACGGCGCTGGTCATCATCAACACCGAATACCGCACTTCGGATTTCCTCCCTCCTTGTGGCGTTGTTCTTAGCATCGGCGATGTACTGCTCGATCGATGATTGCAGCCGCTCGGCAGCCGGTGCCGCGTCCCTCGCTGTCTTTGCTCTTTTGTTGCCATCAGGGCGCCCATCCGCCGCGCCCAGGGCGAGCGCGTCCGGCTTGTAGGTCTCCTTGGCATTGGCGAGGGTTAGCCGGACATCCCTCCACTTCTCGCATGACTCAATCCGGGAGAACACATGAAGGAACTTGAACTCTTGGTTGCTGTTGTCATGGCGGTACATGGTGAACATCCGAACCATCTGCGCAGCTGAAGAACAAGTGTCGGTGACGTACACGGCGAAAGTAGTGAGTCGGCGGCCGGACATACCTGACCCTCGATGTTGGCGCCGCTTTCCAGGCGAGCCACGATCTCCTCGACGATCCCATGCCATTTGTTGCAGGCTGCCTGGGTGATCGCCCAATGGTTCGACATGGCCTTGCACCGTGCTGCATGTGGTTGGTGGCGAAGTAGGGGTCGACAAGCTTGCGCTCATTGAACACCGACCTGATACGCATCTAGTACGTGTCGGCGTTCTGGTTCGCGCAAGTGATCGGGTCCATTTTGACGGTCTTCCATGCTTCGGCGAGGCACTCGTCTTCTTTGGACGTCCACTTGACGCGCGGCTCACTCGTCCTGGCATTGCCCCCTGCTTCTTCCTTTTCCCTTTCCTCGCCGGCGCCAACACCAGCTCCATCTCCGCCTCCTCCTGGGCGTCATCGATCTCGTCCTCCATGTCAATGGCTGAGTCCATTGTGTTGTCTTGCGCGTGGAACCTGGGGTAGGAGGCGGTGGCGACCGAGTCGCTCATGATGATCTCCTCCATGTCACCCTCGGTAGCGTCGGGGTTGCCGAACTGTGTCGTCGAAGCTTATGAGAAGGGTAGGCGGCATAGAGGCGTCGTCAGTGAGGCTGTGTACGCCGGCGTGTAAGTGCATCTAGTGCCACCCCTAGTTGGTTTTGGAGTATTGACGACAAATGTGGTTGAGGGACTAATGTGTTTGTTAGAATTGCAGGATAACACAGGTAGTAGTCCCTCATTGATTCGGTTTACCTACCAGAGATGACCCCTAAAAATGTGTGAAGACACTGAAGACAATGGTGGTTCATGAAGACATTCATGATGAAGATTATGACGTGTGAAGATATTCACTTGAAGACTATGGAGTGCGAAGACATAGCTGTTTCGTAGTTTCCTTTCTTCTTTATCGAGTCATAGGAACCACCGTACTGTTAAGTGGGGTCCAATTGAACAAAGTCAGAGTGACTCATGTGATGCACAACCAAATCCCATGTCTTCGAGCGAAGACAATGAGAGAAAATCTTATCCAGAGCTGGACGAGTCAGCTTTGCTTGTAGCCCAAGCCAAGCTGTCGCGTGTGTTTGAAATCCGGCCGTTGGACACGTGTCGGTTCCTTAGCGACCCAGTGTCATTTCGGACATATCAGGTCGGGTTGCCACTTGGCTATAAATAGCCCACCCCCTACACCATAAATTGGTGGCTGCTCAGAGTTAGTCCACGGCTTTTGTCGTTTGAGAGCAACCCACCTCCGAAGCATTTGAGAGAGAGATCCTTGCGAGGACTAAGCCCAAAACACCCAGAGCCAAAGAGTGTTAGGCATCACTGAAGTCTTTCTGTCTGCGTGATCTAAAGACTTGTTACACTTGAGGACTGTGAATCCTCCAGCCGGTTAGGCGTCGCGTTCTGAGCATCCAAGAGTCATTGTGGATTGCCGGTGAACGAAGTCTGTGAAGGTTTGGAAGTCTACCTTGAAGACTTACCAGAGTGATTGGGCGAGGACTGGGTGTCCTTACACTACTAGGAAAAGGGCTATAGATGGGATGGACACTATGGCGCACTATACATATGGTGCGCCATTACTAAATACTAATGGCGCACCATATGTTGGTGCGCCATTAGTAATTTTTTTTTCAAAACTACTAATGGCGCGTCGTCGGAGTGGTGCGCCATTACTAGTTGAACTAATAATGGCGCACCATCCTACGGTGCGCCATTAGTAATTTGGCCCAAACATTCCCCCGAATGCACCCCCCACCCCCGTGGACCGCCTTTTCAGTTTCAAAAAAAATAAAAGAAAATGATAGAAATGTCAAAAAAATAAAAGAAAATAAGATTCCCATGTGATATGTGGTCTAGTTGTTAGCAAAATTTACAAACATGAATTTTCGACTTTTTTGCAAAATCTCTCGAGAATTTGTAAAAATGGGCATAACTTTTGCATACGAACTCGGATGAAAAAGTTTTTTATATGAAAAATCATCTACTCAAAAAGTTACGGAGCTTTTAAGATCTGGAGAGGCAAAAAATTTAAAAAAAATTCAAACTTACTAATGGTGCACCTGCCCATGGTGCGCCATTACTATCTTCCCGCCTTCAAAATTCAAAATAAATCAAAAAAATAAAAAAAGTTACTAATGGCGCACCTGCCCATGGTGCGCCATTAGTATCTTCCCGCCTTCAAAATTCAAAATAAATCAAAAAAAAGAAAAAATAGTAATGGCGCACCTGCCCACGGTGCGCCATTACTATGCCGTATATATGGCTGGGCATGTCCTCTCCTCCTTACCTCTTCATTCTTCTCCTCCACTCCACCTCTCCTCCACTCCACCTCTCCTCCACTCCTCCACTCCATCTTCCCTTCTCTCCTCCACCATACTACCCTCCTCCTCTCCGGCGACCTCCTCCTCCTCCTCTCCAGCGACCTCCTCCTCCTCCCCGGCGACCTCCTCCTCTCCGGCGACCTCCTCCTCCCTCCTCTCCTCTCCTCCACTCCCCTCCCCTCATGGTTTCTCCTCCCT
>NC_041387.1:609627383-609665344 GCF_002162155.2 Triticum dicoccoides | reverse complement strand
GGTGAGCTCCTCCTCCCTCCTCTCCAGTGAGCTACTCCTCCCTCCTCTCCGGTGAGCTCCTCCTCCCTCCTCTCCTCCCATTCCCTTATGGTTTCTCCTTCCTCCTCTCTGATGCTTCGGTGAACTCCTCTCCAGCGACCTCCTCCTCCTCTCCGGCGATGTAGGTGAGCGCCTCTGCGGTCACCTCCTCCTCCTCCTCTCCGGCAAACTCCTCTCCGGCGAACTCCTCTCCAGCAAAAGAACACGGCAAAAGAACGTACAAGATCCAAAAACGGGAACAAAATTTGAAATAATATCGTGCAAAAAAACGAGCAAAAAAAGAGCAAAAAATGGGCAAAAAAATCGTGATCCAGATCCAAATTCAAAATTCAAAAATAGCAATGGCGCACGATGGGGGTTAGATGGTGCGCCACTACTATTTTCCCGCCTTTAAAATTCAAAAATACTAATGGCGCACCGTGGCCTATACTAATGGCGCACCAGTGGCCTATACTAATGGCGCACCAGTGGTGCGCCATTAGTATACCAGATACTAATGGCGCACCACTGGTGCGCCATTAGTAAAAAATACTAGTGGCGTGATACTAATGGCGCACCAGTAGTGCGCCATTAGTAGGCAAAACTGGTGCGCCATTAGTAGGCCTTTTCCTAGTAGTGTTAGCTCAAGGGGAATAAGGTGAAGACACGGTCTTCTGAGTTCAATCTCAGCCTCCCTAACCAGACGTACCGTTGTCACAGCAACTGGAACTGGTCTACCAAATCCTTGTCTTTACTAACCAACTGGTTTTATCCCCTACTCTCCTTACTCTTCAGTTTGTCTTCGTGAAGTCATTGCTTGCCCGACTGATTCATTTGACTTCACAGTGTGAAGATTTATATCTGTTTGGCTTCGTATTCTTTTCCATTCTGATCCTGTGTACCTAGCTGCAGTTAGTCTCCGTGCTTCCACTATATTGTATGCTTCACTAATGCTTGCCTATTGTAGTTTACATTCCGCTACTTACTATATTGGTTCAGTTTACTTGTTTGTCTTTAAAGCCACTGTGTTTTGAAGACTTTCATAAAAATCACCTATTCACCCCCTCTAGTTGATAACTAGCACTTTCAATTGGTATCAGAGCAAGGTACTCCCTTGTTCTATGTGATTCGGTTTAACCACCTGGAGTTTTAGCTATGTCGACTGCAGGGATAATCAAGGTCTCCGTTGAGTACCCCGTCTTCGATGGCACTGATTACCCCTACTGGAAGAATAAGATGCACATGCATCTTGAAGCCATTGATGTCGATATGTCATCAAGACTGGCGTTCCCAAGGTCGGTGAAGGTGTCACCGCTGCTGATGTCAAGAGGTTCGCGCAACTGGACGCAACCGCCAAGAACATCATCTGTGGCCATGTGACCAAAGGTCAGTATGGCCGTGTGAGTGCACTGGAAACTGCGAAGCTAGTCTGGGACTGGTTGTCCAAGGTTAATGAAGGCGTCTCAACTCAGAGAGACTCAATGATTGATGTTCTTTGCAATCTCTTCAACCGCTTCAAGAGAAATGACAATGAGAATGTCCAGCTCACATTCGATTGCCTGACTAACATTACCAATAAGCTTCATGCTCTTGGCGCCACTGAGATCACCAAGCATGAGATAGTGAAGAAGCTCCTGAGATCACTTGACAGCTCATTTGATACCTTAGCCCTGATGATACAAGAACGTCCTGACTTCAAAGATCTTGATCCGTCTGATATACTTAAGAGGCTCAACACACATGAGTTCCAGCTATCTGAGAAGGGTGATATCTACGACCCCAACTATGGCCGAACCCGTGCCTTAAAGGCAAAGGCTATTTCCTCATCTGAAGAAGAATCTGACTGTAGTTCTGGTGATCTTGAAGAGATTGGAAAAGAGCTCGCAATGCTTGTGAGGAAGTTTCAGAAGTTCTCCAAGAAGAATCATTTCAGCTATTCTTCAAGATCCAGCTCAAGGAACGATGAGGCTTCATCACGTGACTACAAGAAGAGAACTTGCCACAAATGCAAGAAGACATGCCACTACATCTCTGAGTGTCCTCAGTGGGATAAGGAATCAAAGAAGAAGAAGAAGAAGAAGAAGAAGAGCAAGGAATATGATTCTGATGATAAGAAAAACAAGAAATAGTCAAGATCTTCTTCAAAGTCTTCATCAAAGTCTTCATCTCACAAGAATACCTCATCAAGCAAGGCTCGTGCATTTATTGGCAAGGAGATGGGTTCAGAGGAGGAGTCTGCTTCTGAGGAGGCAGAGGTGGAGTCCCAGGAGGAGTCTGATTCAATCATGGCAAGCCTGGCTCTGGCATTAGCTTGTGTCGCCAAGTCAATCGTCAACATTGAAGACAATGGTAACGATGTTGAACCCGAAGCTGATGATGATGACGACTTTGCTCCAACCTATTGCTTCATGGCACGTGGTGCCAAGGTAACCTCACGCAATGCCTATTTCCAAACCTCTAGTGAAGATGACTCTAAATGTGAATCCAAACATAGCTATAAGACACTTGCTAAAATTGCAACTGAGCAACAAACTGCTATGGAACATATTCAAAAGCTGCTAGATAAAAGCGATGACCTGTTGGACACAGAAATGAATCGAACTCAATCCTTAATCAAAGACATTAAAAATCTTCGCCTTAAGTATGAAGAATTTGAAACTCATCATGAAACTCTCTCAGCCTCTCATGAGAAGCTTTCCTATGATTATCTTCAAAGGAAGCAAGACCTTGAGAAACTGAGAGTGTCTCATGAAGATCTTCAAAAAGAGAATGATTCACTACTCGCCCAACAGATCAGTTCCACTCAGGAAGAATTTGTTTCACCATGTTTAAAATGTCTTGAGCATGATAATGATGTCTTTGTTGCTGGATGTTCTTCTACTTCTGATGTTGCAATATCTTCAACTTCTGATGTGGTAACTAACCCCTCTACTGAGGATGCCACCTGAGGGAGTCCCGGATTAGGGGGTGTCCGGATGACCGGACTATAACCTTTGGCCGGACTCTTGGACTATGAAGATACAAGATTGAAGACTTCGTCCCGTGTCCGGATGGGACTTTCCTTGGCGTGGAAGGCAAGCTTGGTGATACAGATATGTAGATCTCCTCCCATTGTAACCGACTCTGTGTAACCCTAGCCCTCTCCGGTGTCTATATAAACCGGAGGGCTTTAGTCCGTAGGACGAACAACAATCATACCATAGGCTAGCTTCTAGGGTTTAGCCTCTGTGATCTCGTGGTAGATTTACTCTTGTACTACCCTTATCATCAATATTAATCGAGCGGGAGTAGGGTTTTACCTCCATCGAGAGGGCCCGAACCTGGGTAAAAACATCGTGTCCCCTGTCTCCTGTTACCATCCGCCTAGACGCACAGTTTGGGACCCCCTACCTGACATGCGCCGGTTTTGACACCGACATTGGTGCTTTCATTGAGAGTTCCTCTGTGTCGTCATCTTTAGGCCCGATGGCTCCTCCGATCGTCAACAACGAAGCAGTCCAGGGTGAGACTTTTCTCCCTGGACAGATCTTCGTATTCGGCGGCTTTGCACTGCGGGCCAATTCGCTTGGCCATCTGGAGCAGATCGAAAGCTACGCCCCTGGCCATCAGGTTAGATTTGGAAGTTTGAACTACACGGCTGACATCCGCGGAGACTTGATCTTCGACGGATTCGAGCCACAGCCGGGCGCGCCACACTGTCACGAGGGCATGATCTAGATCTGCCACCGAACAGTGCCCAGGAGGCCGCCCCAGTGTCCGTTCCGACCCTTAGCTCGGAGCCGACTGCGCCAATCGAGGACGGGTGGCTGGACACCGCCTCGGGGGCTGCAATCTCTACAGCGATCGAGCCGAACACCAGCATTGTCCTTTGCGAAGCTCGCGACTCCAAGGTGCTGGACTCCTATCCGGACTCCGAACCTCCTGCGCCCCTGCCGATCGAACCCGATTGGGCGCCGATCATGGAGTTCGTCGCCGCGGACATCTTTCAGCACTCGCCCTTTGGCGACGTTCTGAATTCACTAAAGTCTCTCTCTTTATCAGGAGAGCCCTGGCCGGACTATGGTCAGCAAGGTTGGGATGCGGACGACGAAGAAATTCAAAGCCCACCCACCACCCACTTCGTAGCCACTGTCGATGATTTAACCGACATGCTCGACTTCGACTCCGAAGACATCGATGGTATGGACACCGATGATAGGGCACTGGAAGGCCACCTAATCATACGACATATACATGGTGGACACCCCAAAAGAAGGGAATGGCGATGGAACAACGGAGGATGACTCCTCCAAGAAGCAGCCTAAGCACCGGCGTCAGCGGCGCCGCTCGAAATCCCGCCAAAGCAAAAACGGCAATTCTGGCATGGGAGATAATAACACCCCGGACAGTGCCGAATACAACCCCCTCCAGCACGATTCAACACAGGAGGATAGAGAAACCAGCCCTCATGAGAGAGTGGCAGACAGAGAGGTAGAGGACGATAATTACATGCCTCCCTACGAAGACGAGGCAAGCCTCAATGACGACGAATTCGTCGTGCCTGAGGATCCCGTCGAACAAGAGCGTTTCAAATGTAGGCTTATGGCCACGGCGAGCAGCCTCAAGAAAAAACAGCAACAGCTCAGAGCTAACCAAGACTTGCTAGCCAACAGATGGACTGAAGTCCTTGCGGCCGAGGAGTACGAACTCGAACGCCCCTCCAAGAGCTACCCAAAGCGCAGGCTGCTACCCCGATTAGAGAAGGAAGCACCTAAACCTACATCACCAGCGCATGACGCAGCCGACCGGCCACCTCGTGGCCGCGACAGAGAGGCCTCTCGGCCATCCACTCAAGCCGCACCCCGGCGTCGCTCAAAAAAAACCAAGGCACGGTGAAATGCGCCAGACCTGCGAGACATATTGGAGGACAAGGCACGGCAAACAAGATCGATCTACGGATCGCATGGGCGCCCCATGACACGTGATGATAACCGTCATGCCGGATATGGCAAATACGGCCAGGCCAAACACAGAAGACAAAGCTCATTTGAGCTATGTCGTGATATAGCCCAGTACAGAGGCACCGCACACCCACTATGCTTCACAGATGAAGTAATGGATCATCAAATCCCCGAGGGTTTTAAACCCATAAACATCGAATCATACAATAGCACAACAGATCCTGCGGTATGGATCGAGGACTATCTCCTTCATATCCACATGGCCCGCGGTGATGATCTACACGCTATCAAATACCTCCCACTCAAGCTTAAAGGACCAGCTCGGCATTGGCTTAACAGCTTGCCAGCAGAGTCAATTGGTTGTTGGGAGGACCTGGAAGCCGCATTCCTCGACAATTTCCATGGCACCTATGTGCGACCACCAGACGCCGATGACCTAAGCCACATCATTCAGCAGCCAGATGAATCGGCCAGACAATTTTGGACACGGTTCCTAACCAAGAAAAATCAAATAGTCAACTGTCCGGACGCAGAGGCCCTCGCAGCCTTCAAACATAACATCCGTGACGAATGGCTTGCCCGGCACCTAGGACAAGAAAATCCGAAATCCATGGCAGCCCTCACAACACTCATGACCCGCTTTTGCGCGGGAGAAGACAGCTGGCTACCTCGTAGTAATAACATGACCAAGAGCCCTGGTAATTCGGATACCAAGGACAACAATGGCAGGTCGCGTTGCAACAAACACAAGCGCCGCATTAACGGCGACAATGCTGAGGATACGGCAGTTAATGCCGGATTCCGAGGCTCTAAACCTGTTCAACGGAAAAAACCATTCAAAAGAAGTACTCCGGGCCCATCCAATTTGGACTGAATACTCGATCGCTTGTGCCAGATACACGGCACCCCCGAAAAACCAGCCAATCACACCAACAGGGATTGTTGGGTATTCAAGCAGGCAGGCAAGTTAAGCGCCAAAAACAGAGACAAGGGGCTGCATAGCGATGATGTCACGCCCAATATGCGACCCTATCCAAAAGGAACTCGAAGGTCCCACCAAGGATAGACCCGCATATTGAAACGCTTTTGCAAGGTGGATATCATTACATCAACATTACATAATAGATGGGGATACATACATAAGGCATACAATGCCACACAAATACATCATCACAATACATAAGAGCAAAATCCGACTACGGATGAAACATAAACAGAAACTCAAACGACATCCACCCTGCTAGCCCAGGCTGCCGACCTGGAACCTATCCCCTAATCGAAGAAGCAGAAGAAGAACTCAACGCAAGCAAACATCGCTCTCGCGTCATGATCATCGCAAAACCTGTACCTGCAACTGTTGTTGTAGTAATCTGTTAGCCACGAGGACTCAGCAATCCCATTACCATGGGTATCAAGACTAGCAAAGCTTAAAGGGAAAGGAAGGGTAAAGTGGTGAGGCTACAACAGCGACTAAGCATATATGGTGGCTAACATACGCAAATAAGAGCGAGAAGAGAGCAAGCAGAATGGTCGTCAACTAGTAATGATCAAGAAGTGATCCTGAACTCCTACTTACGTCAAACATAACCGAGAAACCGTGTTCACTTCCCGGACTCCACCGAAAAGAGAAATCACGGCTACACACACGGTTGATGCGTTTTAATTCGGATCTGGTGTCAAGTTATCTACAACCGGACATTAACAAATTCCCATCTGCCTATAACCGCATGCACGGCTTTTGAAAGATTATACCCTGCAGGGGTGTCCCAACTTAGCCCATGACAAGCTCTCGCGATCAACGAAGGATATACCTTCTCCCAGGAAGACCCGATCAGACTCGGAATCCCGGTTTACAAGACATTTCGACAATGGTAAAACAAGACCAGCAAAGCCGCCCGATGCGCCGACAATCCCGATAGGAGCTGCACATATCTCGTTCTCAGGGCAACACCGGATGAGACATCCTACGAGTAAAACCAGACCTCGAGTTTCCCCGAGGTGGCCCCGCAGTCTACTCGGTTCGGACCAACACTTAGACAAGCACTGGCCCGGGGGCGCTAAAATAAAGATGACCCTCGAGAGAGCAACTCCCAAGGGAAAAGTAGGTGGTGGTGAGGCAAATGGTAAAACCAATGTTGGGCCTTGCTGGGGGAGTTTTATTCAA
Source organism: Triticum dicoccoides (assembly GCF_002162155.2). Classification (NCBI taxonomy): domain Eukaryota; kingdom Viridiplantae; phylum Streptophyta; class Magnoliopsida; order Poales; family Poaceae; genus Triticum; species Triticum dicoccoides. Next base: position 609,658,222 of record NC_041387.1, on the reverse strand, counting down.
AGCGAACTGTCAAGGGGGTCCCATAAATCACCCGACCGCGTAAGGAACGCAAAATCCGGGAACATAACACCGGTATGACGGAAACTAGGGCGGCAAGAGTGGAACAAAACACCAGGCATAAAGCCGAGCCTTACACCCTTTACCAAATATATAGATGCATTAATAATATAAGAGGTATTGTGATATCCCAACCAAAATCCTGTCCACCATGGACTTCAAGTTCACCTGCAACTAGCAACGCTATAAGAGGGCTGAGCAAAGCGGTAACATAGCCAAGCAACGGTTTGCATAGGAAAGGTGTCAAAGGTTAGAGGTTCATGGCAATTTGGGATGGCTTGATAAACAGGTGATAGGTAGCGGAGCATAGCGATAGAACGAAGCAACTAGCATAGCAATGATAGTAGTGAGATCCAGGGTAGCGGTCATCTTGCCTGAAATCCCGCTAGGAAGAAGAACGAGTCCATGAAGAAGACGAACGGGAGTGGTCGAACGAATCCTCACAATCGCAACATTACTGGAACTAAGAAGCAACACCGGAAAGAAACAAACAACATGGTAAATGCACAAGCATAAACATGGCATGATGCACAAACAAGTATGATGCATGTCCGGTTTAAAGAGCATGGCATGGCAAAATGCAACAAACCATACTACAAGTTAAGTGGAGCTCAATATGCAACGAGTTGCATATTGACAAAACACCACATGCAATTATTTAGTTTGATCTCGGTTATGTACCCAACAACATTAAATGTTGTTAAACATGGCAAGAGGTGAAGCATAAGAAAACTACCTATCTAAGCAAGTTTAAATGGGGCCGGAACAACAAACAACAATTTCGGAAATCCCCATATGCAAATTATGGATTTGGTACTGTTCTGCCCTAAACACAATTTGAATATTGTTAAACAGCAACATAAAGTGGATCATGTTAAACTAGGCATTTTTCCACCCTATTTACATATAAAGTTTATTTAAAACCGAGCTACGGTTATTTAGTTATGAATTAAAGCATGTTAGCATGGCATTTAAGTAAATTAATGCAAATAGCAATTTAAACATTTTAAACATGGATGAAAATGGCATATTATTAATCTACACAAAATTCTAAGCATTTTACATGTTTGAATCATTATAATTCGATGCACGATTAAAGAGTTATTAATGCATGAACTACAGGGGGTTTTCTGCAAAACTGTAATTCACCGAATTATGCTAAAATCGCTGGACAGGAAAAAAAACATGCATGGGCCGAATCTGACTAGCCCAATAGAGGAAAGGCCAGGGGCCTGCTCACCCTGGGCCTTGGGCCGGTTCGGATCTGGAGGAGGCCGGCATGGGGCTGCTGGGGGACTGGCCTCACCCATGGGCTGATGCCCAGGTCGGTGAGCTGGCAGGGGAAGCAGGCCGGCTGGCTTGAGGGCGGTGCGGGCAGGCCGCGGAGGAGGCTGGGCCCTCCTGGCGCTGGCTGGGCCGGGGCGCTGGGGAGGAGAAGAGGAGGCCCAGTTGCGTGGACGATGCAGGGGCGTCGGCCTTCTCCCATCGAGGATGAAGCACGGCGGCGTAGCAGCAGCTAGCGAGGGCGCGACGGGGCTAGCGAGGGGCGCAACAGGGAGAGGAGGAGGCAGCGGACCTGGGTCCGGCTGGACCCAATCCGGTCGCAGGCGGGGCCGGTGACGAGCTCCACGAGCGGCGACGGCGGAGCCCTGCAAGGGGGAGAGAGAGGAAGGTCGGGTGAGGGAGAGGGAACACCGGAGGAAGGAGAGGGAGGGCGGAGACCTGGTCACCGGAGGACGGCGGAGGAGCGGAGGGGCACCCGGCGAGGCGGCGGGGACGGCGCTGGAGCAGAGGGGTCCGACCCCTGCCGATCCCAGATCGAGAGCGAGGAGCGGGGGCACGGGCGCGCGCGGGCGCTTCGGGCCCAGATCCGGCCCGGGGCGGGCCTGGCGCGGGTCTAGGGGGGCTGGCGGCGGAGGGAGGAGGCCAGGGGCGACGTGGCCGGCCCTGGTTGGCTGTAGGGTGGATAGGGGGCGATGTGGCGTGGCTTGATTGGCCGTAGGGAGCTGGCGGCGGCGCCAAGTGGCGGAGCAGGGTTGGAGTGGTGCGGAATGCAAGGAAGGGGGGAGGTTGGCTGCGGCTGGAGGTAGGTGGAGGGTCTAGGGGGCTAGGGTTGCCCAAAAATGGGGAGGGGTGTGTCCATTTATAGCAGGTAGGCTAGGTTAGGGGGGTTTTGGGGGCTTTCGGAGCCTCGGATCGCCATCGGAGGGCTCCGGATCGGAGGAGGGTTTAGGTGGGCTGCAGGTGGGCTAAGAAGAGGGGTTGAGCTGAGAGAAGAGGAGAGAAAGAGAGGCCCGGCGGTAGTTTCGGAGACCGAAACGTCCGACGATTAAACCGGCAACGGTGCCGCTATGGATGACGGTTGGGCTATCAAACGGACTCCGAATGCAATGAAATTTGGCAGGCGGTCTGTCTACACTATAATAAGACCGCATGACAAGTTGCAACCCATTCCGAGAACATTTTTATGCCACTTATAAAATAATATTTCGGAGGTGCCGCGGGCGCGTGCGAGTGTGTCTGGACTCCGAACGGACAATGGAGAGAACCGGCGGAACCCGAACGGATGCAAGTTTTATGAAAATGATGTTGATGCAATGTGAATGATGACATGAGACGAGATGCATAACAAGAACAAAATGCAAAGCAACAGACAAAAACCCAACCACGGAGGAAATATCATATCGCATCTCCGGAAAAGGCAAGAGTTGGAGTTATGAATATGGAAAGTTGCATCCGGGGCGTTACAGACGACGAGGAGGAGCCCCGGCCGCCGAACAATAGGGGACAGAAGGGCTTTCCCCCACAAGTGTGGACGATGAACATGATATACGCAACCCACATACCCAAAAGGGAACGGAAGCGTGCACTCAGGGACGTATATGCGTTAGAGCCAGTCGCCCCAAAGTCCAACCCATTGTCCTCCTGCCCGATCACTTTTTATTGAAGGGACCACCCCACTAGCATCCGCTACGGCGGATTCGCCGCATTGGTTCTAGACCCAATCGTTGACGGATTTCACCTCACAAGAGTCCTTATGGACGGCGGCAGCAGCCCGAACCCGCTTTCAGGATACAGTGCAAAAAATGGGCATAGATCCCTCAAGGATTAAACCCACAAAGACGACCTTTAAAGGCGTCATACCAGGTGTAGAGGCCAACTGTACAGTCTCAATTACACTCGAAGTGGTCTTCGGATCCCCGGATAATTTCCGAAGCGAGGAGTTAATCTTCGACATAGTCCCGTTCCGCAGCGGCTATCATGCGGTGCTCGGACGAACCGCATTTGCAAAGTTCAATGCAGTGCCGCAGTACGCATACCTCAAGCTCAAGATGCCAGGCCCTCGAGGAGTCATTACGGCCAATGGAAACACCAACGCTCTCTCCGAATGGAGAAGCATACGGCGGCCCTTGCGGCGGAAGTACAAAGTAGCCTCTCAAGGCAATTCTCCAGTCCAGCTATTAAACGTCCGGACACCGTCAAGTCCGCCCGAAGTAACCTATAGCAAGACCGCCTGGCACGTTCCGAGCAAGTGTAGCAGTGCGGCCCCAACCCCATCCCTCGCAAAATTGCGAAACCAGTACTACGTGTACATAATTACGCTCTGGAAATACCATGGGCATAAATGGAGGGGCACAACCACGGCACGCCCAAAATGTGGCTCAACCGCACTAGGGGCTCCTGATTTTGTCATTCTTTTTTTTACTTTCAGGACTCCACTATCCGGAAGGCCTGTCCGACAGTATAACCGCCGAACTCACGATACAACAGCCAGGGAAGCAACAAGCTACGTCGAACGTCCAGGTGGTCTCTATAACGAGCTAAATTCCTGTCTTACATAAAGTCTCACAGCTTGCCCCTGGAGGGGGACATGTCAAATAATCCCATCTCTTGCTTATCACACTATTTGTATCATTCCGCTCTCACAGCAGGCGTTTAATAAACAATACATAGCTCTTGTCTGTTATTGCATTCACTTTTTATGTAAATATGTTCATTTATGACATTATGCAACCATGCACTTTGGTACGGCCAATACACCAGGGCTTAAGTACCCCAGAACATGGTGTGAGAAGTCCGAACACTCTCACGAGTGCGGCACCCCGAACTTATAGCATTATATGCATCGGCTCCGAATCATGTCTTGGTCAATAGTTGGGTTTGCCCGGCTCCCATGTTTTGGTACCTTATGTTCCGTTATATCGGCTAAGGTAGCGTTGGGTGAACTACTGCGATTGTGCCCTAGTTGAGCTAGGTTAAGCACCTCAGTAGAGAAAGCTAAAACTGACCGTCATGATAGGGTGAGAGCCAGTCGCTGTTCGAGAGGTTTTCGAGTCCCTAAAGACTTATGTCGCTTAGAGCGAGGAGCTGGCTTTGTCCGGCCTAGGCGTGGATAGCGCCCCGAACTCGGTCTTCCAAATACTAGGGGCTTCACCGAAATTTAAAATTATAGAATTCTATGGCTAAGTGAGAGTGATAAAGCATTATAGTCCTATTGCCTTGTTCGTCGTGCTGAGAGCCTCCCTCGAAGGACCCAAGAATGGGAACAAGAGCGCTCAGGTTTTTCCCGAACACCCCAGCACTTGTGGCATGGGGGTAGAAGCCGACGACTCGCCATCTCTCAGATTTGATAAACATCCGCACAGAAGGTAATATTTTAAATTCAAAAAGCGTTGCTTAGCGCATATGAACAAGTCTTCAGCGCACAGGATAACACGAGCGAGTTTACTCAAATATTACATCTTTGGAACATTCATTCGCCACAAGGCGGGCACCCTTCAGGACGCCCTCATAATACATCTCGGGCTTGCGATGCTCCTTCTTCTCCGGTGGCCCCTCTTTCACCAGCTTCTCAGCATCCAGCTTGCCCCAGTGTACTTTAACACGGGTAAGGGCCCTATGGGCACCTTCGATGCACACGGAGCGCTTGATGACCTCAAGCCATGGACAGGCATCCACCAGCCGCCTCACCAGCCCAAAGTAGCTCCCAGGCATGACCTCCCCAGGCCATAGCCGGACTATAAGGCCCTACATGGCCTGTTCGGCCACCTTATGGAGCTCAACCAGCTGCTTCAGCTGGTCGCTCAAGGGCACCAGGTGTCCGGCCTCAACATATTGGGACCAGAACATGTTCTCCGTCGATCTCCCTTCCTCGTCTCGGTAGAATGCGGCAGCATCGGACACACTGCGAGGTAGATCTACGAATGCTCCTGGAGAGCTCCGGACTCGGGTAAGTAACAAGTAATTCACTTTCACGTGCTTGCTTTGCATAAAGAATGCCTTACCCGCCGCTATCTTCTAAATCGCCTCAATTTCCTGGAGGGCTTTTTGGGCTTCGGCCTTGGCAGATTTGGTGCTCTCAAGGGCCGCGGCAAGCTCGGACTCTCGAGTCTTTGAGTCAAGCTCCAAACTCTCGTGTTTTTTCACAAGAGCATGGAGCTCTTGCTGCACCTCCGCCACCCGCGCCTACAGCTTTTCTCGCTCGGTGCGCTCCACAGACGCATTGTCTTCGGCCTTGGACAGCGCTTCCTTCAGAGTCGCCACCTCGGTTGTGGCCCCTATAATAACCACGTTGGTCCTGTCATTATTTGCAACAAGATCTTTTTATATACTTACAAAAGGTATTACTTACCTTCCTTGTCCTCGAGCTGCTTCTTGGCAAGGTCGAGCTCGTTCTCGGACCGCTCGAGGCTCTGCTATAATGCATCGACCTCCGCAGTCAGTGCGGCAGAGGTCGGCAGCGCAGCCTGCATTCCCATATTGACATACTTATGTTAGACTCTTGCGTATATCTTTTCAGATCCTTAGTTCGGCTTTTCTTTCCGAACACCAAAACTGAGCATCAAGGGCTACTGTCTATGCGGTAATATTTTTACATATCTTAAATACATACCTCAAAGCCTGTTAGAAGGCTGGCATAGGCTTCCGTCAGCTCGCTCTTGGCAGACTGAACCTTCTGGATCACCGCACTCATAATAGTGTGGTGCTCCTCGTCGATGGAGGCGCCGTTAAGCACCTCCAGCAAATTATCCGGTGCCTACGGTTGGACGGAGGTCACCGGTGTTGTAGGCTTGCCCTTCTTACGAGGAGGCCGCCTGCCGGACTCCGGAACCACTAAAGGTTCCGGTGCGGTGTCCGGCCGTGGGCCGGACTTAGAGCCCTTTGGGGTTTTATCCCCTTTGCGCCTGGAGTCCAGAAGGTCGCCTTGCGGCGCCTCCGGGGCTACCTTCTCCTGGCTTGGCCCCTTTTGGGACTCCACCTCGGCATCGTCCGTGGGGCGAGGGGAGGTAGCAGTCGGGAGTGAAAGACTATTCACATCCGACGAATCCAAGGATCCGCTCGATGAAGCGTCGAGCCGGGCCTTTGGCGGACTACATGATTATCTTCAGCGTTATAAGATACTGTGCAGTAAAGGAACACCATGAGTTATTCTGGTATCTAGATACTTACGATTTTGCCAGGGGCTTGGCCCTGGATGGCCACTCCTCTTCGCTGTTGTCGGCGTTGGTGGAGCAGTCCGGGAGAAGGGTCTTTCCCTTCTTGGACCCTCGGGCCCACCTAGTTGGGGCGGCCTTCCTTTTCTTTCCTCCCCCCGTTGGAGGGGGAGAGGCCTCTTCTTCTTCCTCCTCGTCTTCGGGAGAGGAGTGCGCTTCGGAGTCGTCGGGCGATGAATCCGACACCACCAGGCGCCGGGAGCTCTTTCGAGTTCCCGTGGCCTTCTTTTTGGCCTTCTTCTCCGGCACCACGTGAGGTGCCGGGACTAGCAACTTCGCCAAGCGGGCATCTGCTGGGCCTTCAGACAAAGGAGCCGGACAGTCGATCTGTCCGGACTTCTTCTGCCAGTCCCGTTGAAGGAATGGGAACTTAGATCCCGCATAGAGTCAAACTATGAAAACCGAGTATCCCGTAATGGGTAAAACAAGCTTACCGCGCTCGATTGGCGCTTCGCGCAGAATCCGTGATCCTCGGTAATGGGAGGGGGAACCTCGGTGCCCTTGAATAGCACCTTCGAGGCATCTTCGTGCGTTTGTGTCAAAGAGCCTGGACAAAGTTTGGTGCTGGGACGGGTCGAACTCCAACAAGTTAAAAGCCCGTCGTTAACACGGGAGGATCCGGCGGAAGAGCATGACCTGGACCACGGTGACAAGTTTAACCTTCTTGGCAATCAGGTCTTTGACGCAGGTTTGGAGTCCGGTCAGCTCTGCTGAATTACCCCACGACAGGCCTGTCTCTTTCTAGGAGGTGAGCCGTGTGGGGATGCCAGATCGGAATTCGGGGGCCGCTCCCCATTCAGGGTCACACGGCTCGGTGATGTAAAACCACCCTGATTTCCACCCTTTGATGGTTTCCACAAAGGAGCCCTCGAGCCCTGTGACGTTGGGCATCTTGCCCACCATGGCGCCTCCGCACTCCGCCTGCTGGCCGCCCACTACCTTCGGCTTGACATTGAAGACCTTCAGCCATAAGCCGAAGTGGGGCTTGATTCGGAGGAAGACCTCGCACACGACGATAAACGCCGAGATGTTAAGGATGAAGTTTGGGGCTAGATCATGGAAATCCAGGCCATAGTAGAACATGAGCCCCCGGACAAATGGGTGGAGTGGGAAGCCTAGTCCGCGGAGGAAATGGGGGAGGAACACCACCCTCTCATGGGGCCTGGGGGTGGGAATGAGCTGCCCCTCGTCTGGGAGCCGGTGCGCAATGTCGTTGGACAAGTATCCGACTTTCCTCAACTTTTCGATGTGCCCCTCCGTGACGGAGGAGGCCATCCACCTGCCTCCCGCTCCGGACATGGCTGGAGAAGGTTGAGGTGGGAAGTGCGGACTTGGGCGCTGGAGCTCGAGTGCGCGGAAATGGGTAAGCAAAGGAGGAAGAAGGCGTAGATGGAAAGGGTGGATCCTTATCCCCTTATATGGGCGGACGAAACTATGTACCCCCACCAGCCTGGTAAAACTCGCTTATCTCCCAAGCACCGTGATTAATGGCACGGTTGGGTTACCCATGCCCGTATTGATGAGAATCCCGGAATAAGGGGACATGATCTCTGCTTTGACAAGACGTGCCAAGGAAACCACCTCGCTAAACGCGCTGAGGTGGGATAGTAAAACGATTCGAATAAAGGCTTGGCCGTGGCATGATGTCGCGCTGCGGAATAAGTCAGTAGATTAGATTTGTACAAATATTATTCTCTCTATGGTGGTATGTGGAACTTATTTTGCAGAGTCGGACACTATCCTTGTGTTCAAAATCTTCTATGAAGTATTCGGAGGAGGAACCCGCCTTGCAATGCCGAAGACAATCTGCGCGCCGGACTCCTCATCATTGATGCCTGGTTCAGGGGCTACTGATGGAGTCCCGGATTAGGGGGTGTCTGGATGACCATACTATAACCTTTGGCCGGACTCCTGGACTATGAAGATACAAGATTGAAGACTTCGTCCCGTGTCCGGATGGGACTTTCCTTGGCATGGAAGGCAAGCTTGGTGATACAGATATGTAGATCTCCTCCCATTGTAACCGACTCTGTGTAACCCTAGCCCTCTCCGGTGTCTATATAAACCGGAGGGCTTTAGTCCGTAGGACGAACAACAATCATACCATAGGCTAGCTTCTAGGGTTTAGCCTCTCTGATCTCGTGGTAGATCTACTCTTGTACTACCCTTATCATCAATATTAATCGAGCAGGAGTAGGGTTTTACCTCCATCGAGAGGGCCGGAACCTGGGTAAAAACATCGTGTCCCTTGTCTCCTGTTACCATCCGCCTAGACGCACAGTTCGGGACCCCCTACCCGAGATCCGCCGGTTTTGACACCGACACCACCACTATTGCTGATGAGAATGCTAGGTTGAAGACATTGCTTGAGACTGGCATGTACAAAAGCCTCAAAGGGCATCAGACTCTGTGCGATGTGTTGGGGAACGTAGTAATTTCAAAAAAAACTCCTACGATCACGCAAGATCTATCTAGGTGATGCATAGCAATGAGAGGGGAGAGTGTATCCATGTACCCTCGTAGACCGAAAGCGGAAGTGTTTAAATAACGCGGCTGATGTAGTCGAACTTCTTCGCGATCCAACCGATCAAGTACCAAACATATGAAACCTCCGCGTTTAGCACACGTTCAGCTTGATGACGTCCCCCGTGCTCTTAATCCAGTTGAGGACGAGGGTGAGTTATGTCAGCACGACGGCGTGGCGACAGTGATGATGATGCTACCGGCGCAGGGCTTGTGTGTCCTACGGTGCCCTACGATATTCATGATAGAGGTGTGTAACTATAGAGGGGGGCACCACACACGGTTAAGAGAAACTTGTGTTTCCTAGGGTGCCCCTGCCCCCGTATATAAAGGAGCAAGGGGGAGGCTGGCCAGCCCATAGGGGCGCGCCCAAGGAGAGGGAGTCCTACTAGGACTACTAGTCCTAGTAGGATTCCATCACAAGGAAGAGAGGGGGAAGGAAGGAGAGGGAGAGGGAGTAGGAAAGGGGGGCGCCGCCCCCTTCCCTTGTTCTATTCAGACTCCAAGGGGGGAGGGGCGCGTCCTGCCCTGGATGCCCTCCTCTCTTCTCCACTAAGGCCCATGGTGGCCCATTAGTTCCCCACGGGGGTTCCAGTAACCCCTCCGACACTCCAGTTTTACCCGAAACTTTCCGGAACACTTCTGGTCTCTGAATAACATGGTCCAATATATCAATCTTTATGTCTCGACCATTTCAAGACTCCTCTTCACATCCGTGATCTCATCCGGGACACCGAACAAACTTCGGTCATCAAAACACATAACTCATAATACATATCGTCATCGAACGTTAAGCGTGCGGACCCTACGGGTTCGAGAACTATGTAGACATGACCGAGACACATCTCCGGTCTATAACCAATAGCGGAACCTGGATGCTTATATTGGCTCCTACATATTCTACAAACATCTTTATCGGTCAAAATGCATAACAACATACGTTGTTCCCTTTGTCATCGGTATGTTACTTGCCCGAGATTCGATCATCGGTATCATCATACCTAGTTCAATGTCGTTACCAGCAAGTCTCTTTACTTGTTCCGTAATACTTCATCCCGCAACTAACTCATTAGTCACTTTGCTTGCAAGGCTTATAGTGATGAGTATTACTGAGAGGGCCCAGAGATACCTCTCCGAAACAAAGAGTGACAAATCCTAATCTTGATCTATGCCAACCCAACAAACACCTTTGGAGACACCTGTAGAGCATCTTTATAATCACCCATTTACATTGTGACGTTTGATAGCACACAAATTGTTCCTCCGGTATTCCAGAGTTGCATAATCTCATAGTCTGAGGAACATGTATAAGTCATGAAGAAAGCAGTAGAAATGAAACTGTAACGATCATAATGCTAAGCTCACGAATGGGTCATGTCCATCACATCATTCTCCTAAGGATGTGATCCTATTCATCAAATGACAACACATGTCTATGGTTAGGAAACATAACCATCTTTTATTAACGAGCTAGTCAAGTAGAGGCATACTAGGGACAATATGTTTTGTCTATGTATTCACACATGTACTAAGTTTCCGGTTAATACACTTCTAGCATGAATAATAAACATTTATCATGGAATAAGGAAATAAATAATAACTTCATTATTGTCTCTAGGGCATATTTCCTTCAGTCTCCCACTTGCACTAGAGTCAATAATCTAGATTACAAAGTAATGATTCTAACACCCATGGAGTGTTGGTGTTGATCATGTTTTGCTCATGGAAGAGACTTAGTCAATGGGTCTGCAACATTCAGATCCGTTTGTATCTTGCAAATCTCTATGTCCCCTTCCGACACTTGATGATGGATGGAATTGAAGCATCTCTTGATGTGCTTGGTTCTCTTCTGAAATCTGGATTCCTTTGCCAAGGCAATTGCACCAGTATTGTCACAAAAGATTTTCGTTGGACCCGATGCACTAGGTATGACACCTAGATCGGATATGAACTCCTTCATCCAGACTCCTTGATTTGCTGCTTCCGAAGCAGAAATGTACTCCGCTTCACACGTAGATCCCGCCACGACGCTTTGCTTGGAACTGCACCAACTGACAGCTCCTCCATTCAATAAAAATACGTATCCGGATTGCGACTTAGAGTCGTCCAGATCAGTGTCAAAGCTTGCATCGACGTAACCGTTTACGAAAAGCTATTTGTCACCTACATAAACGAGAAACATATCCTTAGTTCTTTTCAGGTATTTCAGGAAGTTCTTGACCGCTGTCCAGTGCTCCACTCCAGGATTACATTGGTACCTCCCTGCTATGCTTATAGCAAGGCACACATCAGGTCTGGTACACAACATTGCATACACCTATGGCTGAAGCATAGGGAATGACTTTCATTTTCTCTATATCTTTTGCAGTGATCGGGCATTGAGTTTGACTCAACTTCACACCTTGTAACACATGCAAGAACCCTTTCTTTGACTGATCCATTTTGAACTTCTTCAAAACTTTATCAAGGTATGTGCTTTGTGAATGTCCAATTAAGCGTCTTGATCGATCTCTATAGATCTTGATGCCCAATATGTAAGCAGCTTCTTCGAGGTATTTCATTGAAAAACTCTTATTCAGGTATCCCTTTATGCATGCTATCCAGAAATTCTATATCATTTCCAATCAACAATATGTTATCCACATAAAATATTAGAAGTGCTATAGAGCTCCCACTCACTTTGTTGTAAATACCGGCTTCTCCAAAAGTTTTGTATAAAACCATATGCCTTGATCACACTATGAAAGAATTTATTCCAATTTTGAGAGGCTTGCACCAGTCCATAAATGGATCATTGGAGCTTGCACACTTTGTTAGCACCCTTTGGATCGACAAAACCTTCTGGTTGCATCATATACATCTTTTCTTCCAGAAATCCATTCAGGAATGCAGTTTTGACATATATCTGCCAAATTTCACAATCATAAAATGCGGCAATTGCTAACATGATTCAGACAGACTTAAGAATTGCTATAGGTGAGAAAGTCTCATCATAGTCAACTCCTTGAACTTGTTAAAAACCTTTCACAACAAGTCAAGCTTTATAGACAGTAACATTATTTCAGTGTCGGTCTTCTTCTTGAAGATCCATTTATTTTCTATGGCTTGCCGATCATCGGGCAAGTCCACCAATGTCCAGACTTTGTTCTCATACATGGATCCCATCTCAGATTTCATGGCCTCAAGCCATTTCGTGGAATCTGGGCTCATTATTGTCGGTGTCAAAACCGGTGGATCTCGGGTAGGGGGTCCCGAACTGTGCGTCTAAGGCTAATGGTAACAGGAGGCGGGGGACACAATGTTTACCCAGGTTCGGGTCCTCTATATGGAGGTAATACCCTACTTCCTGCTTGATTGATCTTGATGAATATGAGTATTACAAGAGTAGATCTACCATGAGATCGTAATGGCTAAACCCTAGAAGCCTAGCCTATGAGATTATGATTGTTGTTCTACGGACTAAACCCTCCGGTTTATATAGACACTGGAGGGGGCTAGGGTTACACAAAGTCGGTTAAAGAGAAAGGAATCTACGTATCCGAATCACCAAGCTTGCCTTCCACGCAAAGGAGAGTCCCATCCGGACACGGGGAGAAGTCTTCTATCCTGTATCTTCATAGCCCAACAGTCCGGCCAAAGTATATTGTCCGGTTGTCCGAGGACCCCTTAATCCAGGACTCCCTCAGTAGCCCCTGAACCAGGCTTCAATGATGATGAGTCCGATGCGTAGATTGTCTTCGGCATTGCAAGGTGGGTTCCTTCTCCTAATATTCCAACATAGCCTTCCGAACATAGAAAACGCGCCCGACTCTGCAAAACAAGTACCCCACACAACCATAGAGAGTATAATATTTCACGAGTCCAATCCACTGACAATTTTTTGTAGCGTGATACCACGCCACTTCTCGGTCATTATTCAAACTGTCTTTTAGCCTACCGCTCCGTATTTCGAGGTGCGGTTTTATTGGCACGTCTTGTCAAAGCAGAGATCGTGTACCCTTATTGCGGGATTTTCATCAACACGGGGGTAACCCAACCATTCTGTTGGCATGTTTCCTTGGCAATAGGCATGTTTTAAGGCCGCGGAGGGGACATTTGATATTCATCTCCTTTATAAAGGGGCTAAGGCCTGTCCTTTTACTTCCACGCTAGTCCTTTTCTCTACCTCCCACCTCGAGTTCCAACACCCAGGGGTCAATCCAGTCGCTTCGAGCTTCCAGGCATGTCCAGACCCAGCCTTCAAGGCTAATGGATGGCCTCTTCTATCACAAAGGAGGATATTTCGAAGCTCAGGGAGGCAAGATACTTGACTGCGAAAATCCTCCACAGGCTTCCCGCTCAAGGGAAGGTTATTCCTACTCCCAGATCCAATAAGAGGGTCGTGTTTATCTCTCACTTCCTTCGAGGGCTTGGATTTGCTCTTCATCCCTTCGTTTGAGGGCTCATGTTTTATTATGGACTAGATTTCCATGATCTAGCTCCGGACTCCTTCCTCCACATCTCGGCGTTCATCATCACGTGTGAGGCCTTCCTCCGTATTCCCCCACACTTCGGCTTATGGCTTAAGACCTTTAACGTGAAACTGAAGGTAATCGACGGGAAACAAGCGGAGTGCGGATGTGCTTCAATAAGAAGCTTATCAATTCTTCTTGGCCAAAGGGCTCGTTTACAGAATCTTTTGACCTATGGCAATGGGAGTGGTTTTACATCACCAAACCCCACGGAAAAAAGTGGGCAGCCACACCTGCGTTTCGGTCTGGCCCTCCGCTGCAGCTCGCATCGTGGATTAACAAAGGGCTGGGCTGGGGATCTATTGATGAAGTACGAACGCTACAAAGTCGCATTCGGAGCCTCATTGAGAAGAACACCGGTCTTATCAATGTAATTCAAGTAATGCTAGTCCCTCGGATCCTACCCTATCAGCGACGCCCTCTCCGTATGTGGGAGTTCAATCCGGAAGGTCCACGAACTCTTAAACACCTCTTTGGCACGATGCTCAGAGAGATGTGGAAATTGTTCTTCGGCGCATGAAAACAGTGATCGGATACTACAGAAGACATTGGTCTTGACTGCAATCATCCAAATACTCTGGTAAGCACTTAACTCCTGAACATAGTTTTGTCAGATTCCTCATAATAATGTACTGATAAAACTTTCCTTGGCCAGGGCTGGCTAAAGAAGGCGGAGAGAATTAGGTGTTCGGCTCCACTTCCTGAAGACTCTATCGATCCGGTGTTAACAAGGATGCTGGCTCCGGTACCATATCAAGTGCCGGCGGGGGAAGATAAGGAGGAGAGTGAAGAGGCCCAAGGTGGCCTCCATTCTAGAGGCACACCAGGCAATTTGTCCGGGGAGATTGGAACTTCCACTTCCGAAGGTGGAAGGGAAGGGCAAGCTGACATCCCTTCTCCTCATGGGAAGAAGCGGACCGCCTTCGAAGACTTGAACAGAAAAGCTTCTAAGCGGGGGAAGATATCCCAGTCAGGGGATGATGCTGACACACAGTCACTCCATAAAGATAGGCCCTTAGCCTAATCGTAAGTGAACCAGGGTGTTTTAAACATATCCCGTTCTTTCCTGGCTGTAAGGGTAACATTTTAAACACATGTTTGTAGTCCGGCACGCAGCCCTCCTCAACAGTCCTCCTCTTCGGGGGATCTTCTCCCGGAGATCATGGAGAGTGAGACGCCTCCACAGATCTCCCTGCCTGATAAGGCAGACAACACCGAGGTGTCGTCTCGGAGGATCTTTCCCGATCAACGAGTGGCGGAAGGGGCAGTGAAGACCGGGGCCAAAGGTAAAACTTCAGCCGCCCAGGGTCCGGGTTGTGCGGCCCCTATGGGGAACAACAAACGTCCCGGACTATCCAATGTCCAAGGGATGATGCAGCCTGTTCCGGATCCGGAGGCGCTGGATACATTGATGGACATGTTGCAACATGCGTCCGTCTCATAGGAACATCGTACCTTGATGGGTACGGTGGTTGAAACAGCTCGGTCCGCAAAAAGCGGATTGAATGAAGCTTTTACGAGCCTACTAAGAGGTTTCGAGGTACATAGTGTAATTTTATCTATGTTATAAATGCAAATTGCACCTGTGTATAGATAGTAGCCCCTGAGACTCTAATTGCCATCCAAAGGGAGGCGATCAGAGGATCAAAAATATATGCCCAGGAAATGTTCTGACTAATTGAAACACAGGCTGTTACATCCATGGCAACTGCCCAAGCTACCGAGGTAGCACATCCGAGTCGGAAAGTTGATTTAGGGGATGATGAGATCACGCTTATTAACAGGCGGCTCGACAAGGTGCAAGGTATGTCTTTGGGGCACTTAGTACATGCTAGTATTATGGAATGAGCATGATACTGAAAATTTGTATATGCATAACTACAAATAGTGCCGCCACAGTTGAGACCCTTCGGGCTGAACTTGCCCGGGCCAAGGACCAAACCAGGATGAGTAATGCGGCTGCCGAAAAGGTAGCCACCGAATTAAAGGTCGAGCAGACTGCTCAGCGTCACTGCGAGGAGAGAATATCTACTATGGCATTGAGCTGAAGGACGCCACTAGCCGATGCCAAGTTCTTGAAAAAGATAACAAAGCCAAAGCGGCCGACCTTGACAAGGCCTTACAAGAGGCGAAGGAGGCCCAGTTCGAGTCTAGAGCAGCTCGGGAGGAGATCCGACAAGTTGGTTAGATCGCGGCTGGTAAGCCCTTTTTATTGCAAACTAAGTTTGGTGATCGGAAGTATTCCCCGCTTAATCAATTGTGGAGTTCTCCAGACGCCTTTATGGACCTGCCGAAGAGTGTTGCCGATGCGAATCAGTTTTTCCACGCGCAAGAAGGACATGCGACAGAAAAGCTATTCTGGTCGCAATTTGACACAACAACGCGTCCACTTTTGAATGAACAGATAGCCCAATGGGCCGAGCTCCACAAGATGTCCGGAACTGCCATGAAGGATGTCGTAGTCCGACTGTGGCCGACCGAGCCCCTTCCGAATAGTTATTTCGGTTTGGTGAGGCGGCTTGTGGATGCGGCGCCGCGTATCGACGCTGTGAAGCGGTCAATGTGCATAGAAGGTGCACGGATGGCCCTTGCCTGCGTTAAGACGTATTGGGGAAGATGAAGGCCACCGCTATTGCAGCGCGAGGTCCACCCGAGGGCGAGGACCATCATACACCAGAGCATTATTTTGAGGCCGTCCTGGACGGTGCCCGCTTGATAGAGGGTCAGTGCTCGAAAATTATTATGTTCGAGTGAAGTGTATAAAAATTGTAATAACTATATTATGTTATATTTAAGGCCATGTTTTTATACTTTTTGCCCGAAAAGTTTTGGTGCCTCCTGTGCGGCCGTCTTTTTTATATATATAATATGAAAGTTTGCAGTCGTCGGCTTCAGCCCCCTCGCGTATAACGCGGGGGTGTTCGGAAAAGCACTTGATCACACTTGACCCAACGTCTTGGTCCGTTAAGGAGGTGTTAGTGCTGTGAACTAGGCAATCGGACTATAGGGTTTTAACACTTTCACTTAGCCATAGGATTTTGACGGTGGTGCTACTATATAGCCCCTTGTATTTCCACGGTTATCCGAATACGGTGCATTTACATACGTGACCAGAATAACGGTCCTTCGTTTAATACGGAGGGAATCGCGAATATTCCGATGAGTCATCGAGTGGTTGACCAGCTCTCGCCGCATCATGACAGTCAGTTTTCGGATTTCTCCACTGAGGTGCTCACCCGGACTAGCCAGGACATAATCGTAGTAGTTCTCCCTTTACTACCCTAACCGATATAGCGGAACGTAAGGTAGTAAGCACAGGAGCCAGGCAACCCAACTATTGACCAAAGACATGTTTCGGAGCTGATGCATATAAGGCCAAACGCGCGACGTCGAACACTCCCTATAGGTGTTTGGACTTTACAATATACACTGGGCTGAATATAGCCCCTAGTGATAGACCCTGGTATCAAGGCACGTGTGGCAATCTGACGTGGGGAAAAGCGCAGGTGGTGAGAGCAAAAATCTCAAAACACAATACGAACCAAGCTGCTTCTATAACATCCACTTTAGTACGATGAGCCATATATTTACAGGTAATGCCAATATCTTTCTTGTACATTTTACATGCCAGGAAAGAATAAAACAAAGAGAGATAAAAAAAGGCTTACATAGAGTCTTAGTCTAAAAAAGAAACCTTAATGCGGGGCCCTGCTGCACGTCTGCGCCTTTTTCTCTGTTGTGAGGTTTCCTTGAAGGGTATAGTGCGAGGGCCATCTGTAAAAAAGAGAAAAAACTAGGTAAAAGAATCTGGTGTGGCCGTAAGCAAATCTTGTTCATTTTAATGAAACATGAAATATAACTTCTGGAGTCCGAATAGGGTCGAGCCGAACTATGGACTTTTTGTGTACAGTGTGCCCCCGTCGCCACCCAAGGAGTTTTGATTGTATATTTATGTATATGTTTCACGTGTGATGTCTCCTTATGGGGCGGTCGATGGGGGCATAGCTGCTAATCGAGCTCGGGTTTATCTGAGCTGTCGTACTGAGGTTTGCACCGGATACGTTTAGTTGTGTCCGCGGTCTTAAAGACCGATGAGCTGCTCGGCTTGAATAGGTTGTTTTGTGTTTCGACTGCTAGAGCCGCCGTGTATTCTTCTGTACGAAGAGAGCGCTCCATATTTCCGTTGACCGTGATGATGCCACGTGGTCCAGGCATTTTGAGTTTTAGATTAGCATAATGCGGGACTACATTAAAACGGGCGAAGGCTATTCTTCCAAGTAGTGCATGATAGTCGCTTCGGAACAGAGCTTTGTTGAAGATTAGCTCTTTGCTTCGAAAGTTATGAGGGGAGCCGAATACGACTTCCAATGTTAAAGAGCCCGTGCAGCGGGCTTCTACGCCCGGTATAACTCCTTTAAAGGTAATACTGCTTGGCTTGATTCTTGACGGGTCTATCCCCATCTTGTGGACAGTGTCCTGATATATCAGATTGAGACTGCTGCTGCCATCCATAAGGACTCGAGTGAGGTGGTATCCATCGATTATTGGATCGAGCACTAAGGCAGCCGAACCCCCATGATGGATACTAGTCGGATGATCCCTGCGATCAAAGGTGATCGGACAGGCCGACCACGGGTTGAACTTGGGGGTGACAGGCTCGGCAGCATAGAGGTCTCGGAGTGCGCATTTGCGCTCCCTCTTTGGGATATGAGTGACCTAGATCATGTTCACTATTTTGATCTCTGGTGGAAATTTCTTTTGTCCCCCCGAGTTCGGCTGGCGAGGTTCGTCCTCATCTTCGCTCTGAGGTCCCTTTCATTTGTGTTCGGCATTGAGTTTGCCGGCCTGCTTGAAGACCCAACATTCTCTGTTGGTATGTTTGGCTGGTTTATCAGGAGTGCCATGGATCTGGCAGGGCCTGTCTAGAATTTTATCCAGGTTGGATGGACCGTCTTTGTTGCCTTTAAATGGCTTCTTCCGTTGACCGGGTCTAGAGCCCCTGAATCCGGTGTTTACTGTTGTATTGTCTGGGCTTTCTTCATTGTTTCGATGTTTGTTTTTGTTGCGTCGTGGTTTTCCATTGCCATCCCTAACTTCAGATGTGCCGGGGTCACTAGTGCTGCTATGGGCTAACCAGTTGTCCTCGCCCGCGCAAAAGCGGGTCATTAGTGTAGTTAAGGCTGCCATTGTCCTTGACTTTTCCTGGCCAAGGTGCCTGACTAGCCATTCGTCCCGGACACTGTGTTTGAAGGCCACTAGGGCTTCGGCGTCCGTACAGTCGACGGTTTGGTTCTTCTTAGTGAGAAATCGGTTCCAAAGCTTATGGGCTAATTCTCCGGGTTGTTGGATTATGTGACTTAGATCGTCTGCATTCAGGGGCCGGACATAGGCCCCTTGGAAATTGGCCTGAAAAGCATCCTCAAGTTCTTCCCAGCTTCCGATGGAATTTTCAGGGAGGCTTTTTAGCCAGTGCCGAGCCGGTCCTTTTAGCTCTAGGGGTAAGTATTTGATGGTGTGGAGATCATCTCCGCGAGCTATGTGGATGTGAAGAATAAAGTCTTCTATCCAAACCGCAGGGTCCATCATTCCATCATATGCCTCGATGTTTACGGGTTTGAACCCTTCTAGAAAATCGTGTTCCAGCACCTCATCGGTGAAGCATAGGGGGTGTGCAGCACCCCTGTATCTGGCTATGTCGTGGATTGGGTATGTCGGTTGTAAGTTCGGTATTGGTCCCGAGCTGGTAAATGGCCGGCATATTTCGTTTGATAATCATGATCCCATGTAGGAGCACGTTCCCTAGATCCATGGATGGACCTGGTTTTGCCAGCTTTTTTGTCCAGGTCTTCACGTAGATCGTGTTTCTAGTCCTGGGCCGCAACCTTCCCTCCTTTACGGGGAGGGGGTGCGGGCTTGTGTATGGCATTGCTAGCCGCTCTGTCTCAACCACGAGGTGGTCGGTCCGACCTGTCGAACGTATTGTTTTTTGGCCGTATAGGCGCAATGGCCTCGCCATCGAATTCCGGCAGTAGCTTACGCTTTGGATAGCTCTTTGTTTGGCGATTACCGCCGTATTTTTTCTCAGCGTCTAGCACTTTGTTCCATCTGTCTTGAGCGTATCCTATGCGGCTTTAAGCCGCCGCTTCTGCTTCTTCAGGCTCCTTGAAGTGGCGATAAGCCTTTGATGGAGGCATTCTTGTTCTAATGGTTCTTCTGGGATGACGAATTCGTCGTCGCCCAGGCTGATCTCCTCTTCAGAGACAGGTTGATAATTGCTATCTTCGGCATCGCTGTGGTCAGACAACATCTCCGGACTGTGTTCATTGTCCTCTCGCACGCTCTGCTCCAATGCTGGGCCCGCGGGATCCTCGGCTTGGTTCAGATTACCATCGTTGTTCGTGACAATGTTGCTGTTTTTCCTTTTGTCGGATCGAGGTCGACGCTTCTAACGCTGGCGCTTGGGAGGTTCATTGATAGGCATGCCGTTATCGCCGTCGGCCTCCTTCTCCTTGGGTGTGTCCAGCATGTATATATCGTATGAGGATGTAGCCGTCCACTGCCCAAGGGTGGTGGTTTTTGTGTCTGCTCCTCTCTGGCATCGTTGTTCATACCGTCGATGTCCTCGGGGCCGTAATAGAGCGTGTCGGTTAACTCCTCGATAGTGGCAATGAAGTGGGTGGTGGGTGGGAAACGAAGCTCTTCGCCATCCGCTTGCCATTCGAGCCGGACATAGTTCGGCCGAGAGTCTCCTGACAGGGAGAGGGATTTCAATGAGTTTAGCACATTGCCTAGAGGTGAGTGTCGGAAGATGTCCGCAGAGCTGAACTCCAAGATTGGCATCCAATCAGGTTCGATGGGCGCGGATGCACGCGGTCCAGAACCCATAGCCGGAGATGAGCCCGAGGTTCCGGTGACGCAAGCCCAACTCGATGTTGAGTCTATGCGTGGCTCGAGCGCTGCTGAGTCTGCGGCTTCCGTGGCAGGGTTAATCTTCCCGTCTTCAGACGATGCGGTCTGCTCTGGATCTAGGGCCAGCGCGGTCACAGGCGCTATCTCCTAAGCGTGGCCAGATGACAGATCTAGGTCATGTTCATCGTGGTGGCCGGGGACAGCCGTCATGGGCTCGAATCCGTCGAAGATCAAGTCTCCACGGATATCGTCCACAAAATTCAGTCTTCCCAATCTGACTTGATGGCCAGGGGCGTAGCTATCGATCTGATCTAGATGGCCAAGCGAGTTGGCCCGCAGTGCAAAGCCATTGAATACGAAGGACCGGGGAGGAAGATCTCCCCCTGGACTGCGTTGTTCTAGATGATTGATGGAGCCATCGAGCCTTCTGGTGACGACGCAGCGGAACTCTCAATGAAAGCACCATTGTCGGTGTCAAAATCGACGGATCTCGGGTAGGGGGTCATGAACTGTGCATCTAAGGCTAATGGTAACAGGAGGCGGGGGACACAATGTTTACCCAGGTTCGGGCCCTCTCTATGGAGGTAATACCCTACTTCCTGCTTGATTGATCTTGATGAATACGAGTATTACAAGAGTTGATCTACCACGAGATCATAATGGCTAAACCTTAGAAGCCTTGCCTATGAGATTATTATTGTTGTTCTACGGACTAAACCCTCCGGTTTCTATAGACACCGGAGGGTGCTAGGGTTACACAAAGTCGGTTACAGAGAAAGGAATCTACATATCCGAATCGCCAAGCTTGCCTTCCACGCAAAGGAGAGTCCCATCCGGACACGGGGAGAAGTCTTCTATCTTGTATCTTCATAGCCCAACAGTCTGGCCAAAGTATATAGTCCGGTTGTCCGAGGACCCCTTAATCCAGGACTCCCTCAATTATCGCTTCCTCATAGTTCATAGGTTCACCATGGTCTAGTAACATGACTTCCAAAACAGGATTACCGTACCACTCTGGTGCGGATCTCACTCTGGAAGACCTACGAGGTTCGGTAGTAACTTGTTCTGAAGTTTTGTTCTGAAGTTTCGTGATCATCATCATTAGTTTCCTCACTAATTGGTGTAGGAATCACTGGAACTGATTTCTGTGATGAACTATTTTCCAATAAGAGAGAAGGTACAATTACCTCATCAAGTTCTACTTTCCTCCCACTCACTTCTTTTGAGAGAAACTCCTTCTCTAGAAAGGATCCATTCTTAGCAACAAAGATTTTGCCTTCAGATCTGTGATAGAAGGTGTATCCAACAGTTTCCTTTGGGTATCCTATGAAGACACACTTCTCCGATTTGGGTTCGAGCTTATCAGGTTGAAGCTTTTTCACATAAGCATCGCAGCCCCAAATTTTAAGAAACGACAACTTTGGTTTCTTACCAAACCACAGTTCATAAGGCGTCGTCTCAACGGATTTTGATGGTGCCCAATTTAAAGTGAATGCGGCCATCTCTAAAGCATAACCCCAAAATGATAGTGGTAAATCAGTAAGAGACATCATAGATCGCACCATATCCAATAAAGTACGGTTACAACATTCAGACACACCATTTCGTTGTGGTGTTCCAGGTGGCGTAAGTTGTGAAACTATTCCACCTTGTTTCAAATGAAGACCAAACTTGTAACCCAAATATTCACCTCCACGATCAGATCATAGAAACTTTATTTTCTTGTTACGATGATTTTCCACTTCACTCTGAAATTCTTTGAACTTTTCAAATGTTTCAGACTTATGCTTCATTAAGTAGATATAACCATATCTGCTCAAATCATCTGTTAAGGTAAGAAAATAACGATACCCGCCACGAGCCTCAACACTCATTGGACTGCATACATCTCTATGTATTATTTCCGATAAGTCAGTACCTCGTTCCATTGTTCTGGAGAACGGAGTTTTAGTCATCTTGCCCATGAGGCACGGTTCGCAAGCACCAAGTGATTCATAATCAAGTGATTCCAAAAGTCCATCATCATGGAGTTTCTTCATGCGCTTTACACCGATATGACCCAAACGGTAGTGCCACAAATAAGTCGCACTATCATTATCAACTTTGCATCTTTTGGCTTCAATATTATGAACATGTGTATCCTCACGATCGAGATTCAACAAAAATAGACCACTCATCAAGGGTGCATGACCATAAAAGATATTACTCATATAAATAGAACAACCATTATTCTCTGATTTAAATGAATAACCGTCTCGCATCAAACAAGATCCAAGTATAATGTTCATGCTCAACGCTGGCACCAAATAACAATTATTCAGGTCTAAAACTAATCCCAAAGGTAGATGTAGAGGTAGCGTACCTACGACGATCACATCAACCTTGGAACCATTTCCCACATGCATCATCACCTCGTCCTTAGCCAATCTTCATTTAATCTGTAGCCCCTGTTTCGAGTTGCAAATATGAGCAACAGAACCAGTATCAAATACCGAGGCACTACTATGAGCATTAGTAAGGTACACATCAATAGCATGTATATCAAATATACCTTTCACTTTGCCATCCTTCTTATCTGCCAAATACTTGGGGCAGTTCCACTTCCAGTGACCAGTCCCTTTGCAGTAGAAGCACTCAGTTTCAGGCTTAGGTCCAGACTTGGGTTTCTTCTCTTGAGCAACAAATTTCTTGCCATTCTTCTTCAAATTCCCCTTCTTCCCTTTGCCCGGTTTCTTGAAACTAGTGGTCTTGTTGACCATCATCACTTGATGCTCCTTCTTGATTTTTACCTCCGCAGCTTTTAGCATCGCGAAGAGCTCAGGAATAGTCTTGTTCACCCCTTGCATATTATAGTTCATCACTAAGCCTTTATAGCTTGGTGGCAGTGATTGAAGAACTCTATCAATGACACTATCATCAGGAATATTAACTCCTGGCTGAGTCAAGTGGTTATGGTACCCAGACATTCTGAGTATGTGTTCACTGACAGAACTATTCTCCTCCATTTTGCAGCTATAGAACTTGTTGGAGACTTCATATCTCTCAACTTGGGCATTTGCTTGAAATATTAATTTCAACTCTTGGAACATCTCATATGCTCTATGACGTTCAAAACGTCTTTGAAGTCCCGATTCTAAGCCGTAAAGCATGGCACACTAAACTATTGAGTAGTCATCAGCTTTGCTCTACTAGACGTTCTTAACGTCATCAGTAGCATCTGCAGCAGGCCTGGCACCCAACGGTGCTTCCAAGACATAATTCTTCTGTGCAGCAATGAGGATAATACTCAAGTTACGGACCCAGTCCGTGTAGTTGCTGCCATCATCTTTCAACTTGGCTTTCTCTAGGAACGCATTAAAATTCAAAGGAACGGTAGCATGGGCCATTGATCTACAATAACATAGACATGCAAAATAACTATGAGGACTAAGTTCATGATAAATTAAGTTCAATTAATCATATTACTTAAGAACTCCCACTTAGATAGACATCCCTCTAGTCATCTAAATGATCACGTGATCCAAATCAACTAAACCATGTCCGATCATCACGTGAGATGGAGTAGCTCTCAATGGTGAACATCACTATGTTGATCATATCTATTATACGATTCACGTTCGACCTTTCGGTCTCAGTGTTCCGAGGCCATATCTTCATATGCTAGGCTTGTCAAGTTTAACACGAGTATTCTGCGTGTGCAAAACTGGCTTGCACCCATTGTATGTGAACGTAGAGCTTATCACACCCGATCATCACGTGGTGTCTCGGCACAAAGAACTATAGCAACGGTGCATACTCAGGGAGAACACTTATACCTTGAAATTTAGTAAGGGATCATCTTATAATGCTACCGTCGTACTAAGCAAAATAAGATGCATAAAAGATAAACATCACATGCAATCAAAATATGTGACATGATATGGCCATCATCATCTTGTGCTCATGATCTCCATCACCGAATCATCGTCATGATCTCCATCGTCACCGGCGCGACACCTTGATATCCATCGTAGCATCATTGTCATCTCGCCAACTATTGCTTCTACGACCATCGCTACCGCTTAGTGATAAAGTAAAACAATTACATGGTGATTGTATTGCATATAATAAAGCGACAACCATATGGCTCTTGCCAGTTTCTGATAACTCTATTACAAAACATGATCATCTCATACAACAATTTATATCACATCATGCCTTGACCATATCACATCACAGCAAGGCCTGCAAAAACAAGTTAGACATCCTCTACTTTGTTGCTGCAAATTTTACGTGGCTGCTATGGGCTTCTAGCAAGAACAGTTCTTACCTACGCATCAAAACCACAATGATTTTTTGTCAAGTGTGTTGTTTTAACCTTCAACAAGGACCGGCCGTAGTCAAACTCGATTCAACTAGAGTTGGAGAAATAGACACCCGCTAGCCATCTATGTGCAAAAGCACATCGGTAGAACCAGTCTCATGAACGCGGTCATGTAATATTGGTCCGGGGTGCTTCATCCAACAATACTGCTGAATCAAAGTAAGACGTTGGTGGTAAGTAGTATGACTATTATTTCCCACAACTCTTCGTGTTCTACTTGTGCATATAACATCTACGCATAGACCTAGCTCGGATGCCACTATTGGGGAACATAGTAATTTCAAAAAAAAACTACGATCACGCAAGATCTATCAATAACGCGGTTGATGTAGTCGAACTTCTTCGCGATCCAACTGATCAAGTACCGAACGTATGACACCTCCGTGTCCAGCACACGTTCAGCTCGATGACGTCCCTCGTGCTCTTGATCCAGTTGAGCACGAGGGTGAGTTCCATCAGCACGACGGCGTGGCGACGCGGATGATGATGCTACCGGAGCAGGGCTTCGCCTAAGCACTATGATGGTATGATCGAGGTGTATAACTGTGGAGAGGGGCACCGCACACGGTTAAGAGAAACTTGTGTGTCCTACGGTACCCCGTGCCCCCGTATATAAAGGAGCAAGGGGGAGGCCGGCCGGACCCTAGGGGCGCGCCCAAGGAGAGGGAGTCCTACTAGGACTACTAGTCCTAGTAGGATTCCATCACAAGGAAGATGGGGGAAGGA
Source organism: Triticum dicoccoides (assembly GCF_002162155.2). Classification (NCBI taxonomy): domain Eukaryota; kingdom Viridiplantae; phylum Streptophyta; class Magnoliopsida; order Poales; family Poaceae; genus Triticum; species Triticum dicoccoides. Next base: position 609,632,639 of record NC_041387.1, on the reverse strand, counting down.
AGGAGAGGGAGTAGGAAAGGGGGGCGCCGCCCCCCTTCCCTTGCCCTATTCGGACTCCAAGGGGGGGTGGCTTGCCCTGGCTGCCCTCCTCTCTTCTCCACTAAGGCCCATGGTGGCCCATTAATTCCCCTGGGGGGTTCCGGTAACCCCTCCGGCACTTCCATTTTACCCGAAACTTTCCAGAACACTTCCGGTGTCCGAATAACATGGTCCAATATATCTATATTTATGTCTTGACCATTTTGGGACTCCTTGTCATGTCCATGATCTCATCCGGGACTCCGAACAAACTTTGGTCATCAAAACACATAACTCATAATACATATCGTCATCGAACGTTAAGCGTGCGGACCCTACGGGTTCGAGAACTATGTAGACATGACCGAGACACATCTCCGGTCAATAACCAAAAGCGGAACCTAGATGCTCATATTGGCTCCTACATATTCTACAAAGATCTTTACCGGTCAAACCGCAAAAAAACATACGTTGTTCCCTTTGTCATCGTTATGTTACCTGCCCAAGATTCGATTGTCAGTATCATCATACCTAGTTCAATGTCATTACTAGCAAGTCTCTTTACTCGTTCCGTAATACTTCATCCTGCAAGTAACTCATTAATCACTTTGCTTGCAAGGCTTATAGTGATGAGTATTACCGAGAGGGCCCAGAGATACCTCTTCGAAACACGGAGTGACAAATCCTAATCTCAATATATGCCAACACAACAAACACCTTTGGAGACACCTGTAGAGCATCTTTATAATCACCCATTTACGTTGTGATGTTTGATATCACACAAAGTGTTCCTCCGGTATTCGGGAGTTTCATAATCTCATAGTTTGAGGAACATGTATAAGTCATGAAGAAAGTAGTAGCAATGAAACTATAATGATCATAATGCTAAGCTAATGGATGGGTCATGTCCATCACATCATTCTCCTAATGATGTGATCCCGTTCATCAAATGACAACACATATCTATGGTTAGGAAACATAACCTTCTTTGATTAACGAGATAGTCAAGTAGAGGCATACTAGGGACAATATGTTTTGTCTATGTATTCACACATGTACTAAATTTCCGGTTAATCCAATTCTAGCATGAATAATAAACATTTATCATGAAATAAGGAAATAAATAATAACTTCATTATTGCCTCTAGGGCATGTTTCCTTCACGATGTCCTCAACAAACAGATTCTAAACTAAAACCCTAGGAAAGAGGGTGTAGGGTTCGAGAGGAAAATGAACGTTGATGGTTCATACTGGACACCTGAGCAATACCCCAAAACCACATGGGTTGCTGCTAAGGATCCTTCAGTGGACCCATCCACTTTATCTGGCTTTACTTGTGCTAACCCAATTGTCATTGATGAATCCTTTGATGCCAATTGTTAATTGTTTAAGAATCAGAATGGTGAAGTGTTTGCCAGGTGCATTGGTACTAACTGCAGGAACGGGCCACCCCAGAAGAAGATTTGGGTGCCCAAAAGTTGTCTTGAGAAGCTTCCTGTGAATGTCGTCATGACACCACCTGGGAAGAAGACAAACCCCAGGCCAAAGGCATCATATGGCCCAAAGGCTTCATACAGACAGAGGACCACTCATGGTCACCCTAATGCCAATGTTTTGTAGGAGAACCATTATGAGACTCATGAATATGAGTGTGTTTCCTCTAACCGCTATGTTCACAAAACTAAGAACTTTTCTGCATATTCATATGAGTATTATTCTCCTCCCGTGAAGCCATTTGCTAGGGCTCCCAAGCCAAAGTTCTCAGATGCTGCACTTAGACTCATTGCTTCTAAGCCACCCCTGAAGATGTGGGTAGTTAAGAAGAATTAACTTCTCTTGTAGGTAAAGGTCTGCAGCCGAAAATCAAATACTTTTGACGCCAATGCTAGAAACCTAAAACATCTTGTGGGACCCAAGATAAAATGCCCCAATGTTCTTACCATGTATTTCGTCCCAGGGTTCCTTGACGAGCATCCTATCATGCCTAACCAGAATCTAAACGTTGATAATATGCTTGTTTGCTACATGTTTCTGCTTCAGAATACTCTTCGTGAAGCCTATCCCACTAACTGCACTGTAGGGTACAACTCCAAAAGCCACTGAATGGATCATATGGACAACGGCTGCACCAACCACATGACTGGTGATCGAAGCCTTCTCATGGATTCAACCCTACGTCCATCTACTAAGAGCCACATCGCATTTGCTGACACCGGTAAAAGCAAGGTATTGGGTCTTGGTAGAGTTGCTATCTCAAAGGATCAGCACATGGATAAAGTGATGCTTGTTGAATCCATTGGATACAACTTAATGTCTGTATCAATGCTCTGTGACCTAAAAATGATTGTGATATTTGGAAAATATCGTTGTCTTGTGCTAATGGAATCTGACAAATCTCTAGTCTTCAAAGGCTATCGAAGAGGTGATCTGTATATGGTAGATTTCTCAGCAGGACCACAACTTGTCGTATGTCTTCTACCAAAGGCTTCAGAATGCTGGCTATGCCATCGACGGCTAGGACATGCGGGCATGAGGAACCTGTACACTCTCACGAAGAAGAAGCATATAATTAGCATCGAGGGTGTCAAGTTCAAGAAGGATCATCTATGTGGTGCTTGTGAAGCTGGGAAGATGACTAGAGCCAAGCATCCCTCAAAGACAATTATGACTACCTCACGTCCCTTCGAGTTGCTTCACATGGACTTATTTGGTACTACTCACTACTCTACCCTTAATACCACTGCACATCTCTATGGCTTCGTTATTATTGATGATTATTTGAGATACACCTGGGGTACACTATTCTCTATAAGACTGAAGTGCAGGATGTCTTTAGATGCTTCACAAATCGGGCCATGACGAATTATGGCATCAAGATCAAGCACATCCGGAGTGAGAATGGCACTGAATTCAAGAACGTTGGCCTCAACACTTATCTTGATACCTTGGGCATCACGCATGAGTTCTCTGCTCCATACACACCTCAACAGAATGGCATCATGGAGCGCAAGAATAGAACGCTCATTGAGATGGCTCGCACGATGCTCGATGAATACAAGACTCAAAGAAAATCATGGCCCGGAGCCATTGATATTGCATGCCACATCATCAACAGAGTTCATCTTCACAAGTTCTTCAAGAATACATTTTATGGATTTCTGACTGTTAAGAAGCCAAACGCCAATTACTTCAAAGTCTTTGGTGCTAGGTGCTGGATCAAGGATCCACATCACACTTCTAAATTTGCACCGAAAGCACATGCAGGTTTTATGCTTGGTTACGAAAAGGACTTGCACACCTACAGAGTCTTCAACCTCTTTCACTACAAAGTGGTTGAAACTGTAGATGTGCGGTTCAATGAGACTAACGGCTCGCAAAGAGAGCAACTGCCAATGTGCTAGATGAAGCTACACCAGGTGAAGCTATCAGGCTGATGGGTATTGGAGAAATCATACCCACCGAGGAACAGGCTAAGGATGAGATCATCATTTCTGCACCTAATCAACACGAAGACAATGCTCAGTCTAAAGCCAATGCTGAAGATGAAGACAATAGTCAGTCTGATCAAAATCTTCATCCAGCTCATCCTCGGGCTGCAAATGAAGTCCGGATTGAGAAGATTATCGATAGCATCAATGCACCTGGTCCTCTCACTCGATCAAGAGCTACGCAACTGGCAAACTTCTGCGGTCACTTTGATTTTGTCTCTATATCTGAACCCAAGAAAGTTGAAGAAGCCTTCATGGAACTTGAATGGATTCAAGCTATGCAAGAAGAGGTTCAACAGTTTGAGCTGAATAATGTCTGGGAGCTTGTTAAAAGTCCTGATCCTCGCAAGCACAATATCATTGGCAAGAAATGGATCTATCACAACAAGAAAGATGAACTTGGACAAGTTGTTAGAAAGAAAGCTCACCTCGTTGCTCAAGGTTATACACAAGTGGAAGGAATCGACTTCGATGAAACCTTTGCTCCTGTGGCTAGGCTTGAAGCCATTCGAATATTTGCTGGCCTATGCAAACCATCACAACATTCTTCTGTACCAAATGGATGTGAAGAGTGCCTTTCTTAACGGCAAAATCGAAGAAGAAGTGTATGTCGCTCAACCGCCTGGTTTTGAAGATCCAAAGCATCCTGATAGTGTAGAAGCTCAACAAGGCACTATATGGCCTCAAACAAGCACCTCGCACTTGGTATGACACACTCAAGGAATTCTTGAAGAGCAAAGGCTTCAAACCTAGTTCTCTAGATCCCACTCTATTCACGAAGGCATATGATGGTGAACTATTTGTGTGCCAAATATATGTGGATGACATCATCTTCAGCTGCACTGACAAGAGATACAGTGATGAGCTTGGATACATGATGCAAGATCAATATCAGATGTCCATGATGGGAGAGTTGAAGTTCTTCCTTGGTCTTCAAATCCGTCAACAGCGCAATGGCATCTTCATATCACAAGAAAAATATCTCAAAGACTGCCTAAAAAAGTTTGGAATGCAAGACTACAAAGGGTACACGATGCCAATACCAACCAAAAGTCATCTTGGCCCTGACAACAATGGTAAAGAGTTCGATCAAAAGGTATACCGCTCCATGATTGGTTCTTTACTATACTTATGTGCATCTAGGCCTGATATTATGCTTAGCGTTTGCATGTGTGCCTGATTACAAGCGGCACCAAAGGAATCGCATCACCTTGCTGTGAAGCGAATTCTTTGATATTTGGCTCACACCCCAACACTAGGAATATGGTATCCAAAGGGCTCATCATTTGATCTAGTTGGATACTTAGATGCTGATTATGCTGACGACAAAGTTGATCGCAAGTCTACATCAGGCAAATGTCACTTTCTTGGATGATCTCTTGTCTGTTGGTCTTCAAAGAAGCAGAACTGCATATCCCACTACTGGAATCAGCTACTTTGCCATCTGCCAGCTCTTTGCCATCAGCTACCCGAAAGCGGACGGCAAAGAACTGGCTGATGGCAAAGAAAGCCTTTGCCATCAGCCTGTTCTTTGCCGTCCGCTAGCTGACGGCAAAGAATCTTTGCCGTCCGCTAGCAGACGGCAAAGAGGGAGGGGGGCCCCACTGAGGAGCTGGTTAAAAAAATACTTAACATCCCCTCGCTTTGCCGTCCGCCGCAGACGACAAATATGAACAAAAGCGGACGGCAAAGGAGGGCGGATGGCAAAGGCTACCCTAACTAACCTAACTAATGGCCGAGCCCCCTCCCC
>NC_041387.1:609594929-609626564 GCF_002162155.2 Triticum dicoccoides | reverse complement strand
ACCCCGACCCCGACACCCTGACCCCGACACCCTGACCCCGACACCACACCCCGACACACAGACCACGACACCACACCCCGACACCCCGACCCCGACACGACACCCTGACCCCGAAACAGCACCCCGACATCGACATGACACCCCGACCCCCTAAACCTCCCGAAAAGGTGCTCTTTGGCCTTCCAGAGGCCGACGGGGTTATATATTTGTCAATTATTAGTTAGGTCATATATTTTTTGATTTTGTTATGAAAAACAACATATATAATTGTGTTGATCGGGTAGATTTAAATGTGCAGTTGTTTCATCGCTGCGAGGTTTGGTGTTCGACGACCTCGCCGTGCGTTTGACGAGCTCTGCCCCTTCGTTCGTGGGTGAGCACAAATGACATGTCCTTCTCCCGCATTAATTATTTGCACAAATGACATGAAATTTGGTATCTAGCTATATATGTGTCTTGAATCATCAGTATGCGTAACCAATATGGGTCTCCCATTCGAAAGCGTCATAGTTATAAATATGCATGCATTTGCATATTTATAACCTTGATTCTTTCGAATTGTCCAACGCTATCCATGGACAGCCCGAGTATGTGTAGATTGGGTTCGTTTTCCCATATGCTTTGCTTCGGATCCGACGCATAAATTTCGTCAGTGCCTCCCCTGTTGTTCTCCGGGTACACATCCTCTCTGTTTATTGCAGAGACGTGTATCAGGAGAACAGCGGGGAGGTGCTGCCGAAATTTTGCGTCGGATCCGGAGCATAGCTTGGGAAAATGAACCCAATCTACACATACTCGGGTGGGATTAGGACCTATCATTACCTATTAGAGTGTAGGTTGCATGGACGTAATAAAATTGACAAAGTAGATCAACTGATGAATATATACATGGTGAATTATATATATAATTGTTGTGTGTCCAGTAGCTCTGAAAGTCAAGATGAGTGATCGTGCGTGGATGTATACCGGTCACACTGGTCAGAACAAATGGAGCGCTGAATGGTTCACAAAAACCAAGGGGTTTGTGCAAGCCGCATTTGCAAATGGCCAGAGGAAAACTTGTTGCCCCTGTTTCCGATGCGGCAATTGGGAAAAGAGGACAGAGGGTGAAATGGGTAAACACCTGCAGAAGAATGGTTTTACGCCCGATTATACGGTGTGGACATTTCATGGTGAGTCTGCCCAACGTGACCGAGCTGAGGTGGATCATCGTCGCACCGACGAGCATGGTACCGGGATGGAAAACATGGTGCAAGACTATGATGATGCTCGGGATTCGGACGAGGAGATGGAGGAATCTGCAAAGGCCTTCAATGAAATGTTGGAGTCTTCAAAAAGTCCGCTCCATGAGCACACTGAGCTTTGTCAGTTGGATGCCATCTCACAAGTAATGGATTTGAAGGCTCAGTTCAACTTGGGCAGAGAATGCTATGACGCAATTATGACAGTATTTGGATGCTTTCTACCCAAAGGCCATGTAATGCCTGCAAACCTGTACCAGTCGGACAAAATCCCGTGCACTGAAGATGCCCTATGAGAAGATACATGCCTGTGAGAAAGGATGTGCCTTATTTAGGCTTGACTATGCGGACTTGAACTATTGTCCCATTTGCAAGTGTTCCAGGTATATTGTGGTAGACAACGGTATGGGTGAGAAGACACAAACCAAAATCCCTGTTAGTGTTCTTCGGTATATGCCAATCATACCAAGACTTCAACATCTTTTCATGGTCGAAGAGACGGCCAGACAGATGACATGGCACAAAACAAGCAAAGAACCGAACTAGATGCAGATGGTAATCTGATGATGGTACACACATCGGATGGTGTTGCGTGGAAAAAGTTTGATGAATTACATGCTGACAAAGCGGCAGATCCGAGGCATCCTCGAGTCGGCATCAGCACCGATGGGTTCAGTGTGTTTGGTATGACGGCAGCCCAATACAGTTGTTGGCCCGTATTTGTCTTTCCACTCAATCCCCCCCCCCCGGACAGATTATGCAAAGAAAGAACATTTTCCTGACGTTGATAATTCCAGGGCCCAACTATCCGGGAAAAAATATGAATGTGTACATGCAGCCGCTTAAGGACAAATTGCAAGAAGCCTGGGATAATGGGTTCAAGACATACGACGCCTATAGCAAACGAAACTTCATAATGCGTGTCTGGTACATGTACTCGACGCATGACTTGCCGGCGTATGTGCTATTCGTTGGCTGGTGTGTGCATGGAAGGTTCCCGTGCCCCACATGCAAGGGAGCTCTTGAGTTTCGTTGGCTTCAGGCCGGTCGCAAGTTTTCTTGCTTCGACATGCATAGACAGTTCCTGGATCCTCGCCATAAGTTCAGGAAAGACAAGAAGAACTTCATCAGAGGTAGAGTTGTAAAAAAACTCTGCACCACCTACGTTGACAGGCCAACAGACCCTGGATCAGTTAAACGCTCTCGAGCTAGATCCAGAGCGTCCAGGGTACTTCAAGGGGTATAATTCTGAGCACGCCTGGACTCACAAAACATGCTTATGGGATCTGCCTTACTTCAAAGACCTCCTTTGCCCACACAACATCGACGTGATGCACACTAAGAAGAATATCGCCGAGGCACTTTTTGGTACATTGTTCGGCATAGATGGGAAGTCAAAGGATAATACTAAGGCTAGAGTCGATCTGGAGGCGCTATGTGATAGGCCGTTACAAAACATGAAAGAACCGAAAGGAAAGCAGAACTGGACGAAGCCAAAGGCATGGTTCTATCTTGGAAGGCCAGCTATGAGGGAAATTATCTTGTGGGTGAAAATGCAGTTGATGTTCCCCGATGGGTATGCAGCGAATCTAAAGAGGGGAGCGAGTCTTGATAAATTGAAGATATTTGGTCTCAAGAGTCATGATTGGCACATATGGATTGAGCGGGTAATGCCGGTGATGTTGCGTGGCTTCATCTCTGAGGATGAATGGCTAATACTGGCAGAACTCAGCTATTTCTTCCGTGTTCTTTGTGCGAAAGAACTATCGCCTGGCGTGCTAGAAGAAATGGAAGAGTTGGCGCCAGAGTTGATCTGCAAGTTAGAGAAGATCTTTCCACCGGGCTTCTTTAATCCAATGCAGCATTTGATTTTGCATCTCCCGACCGAGGCAAGATTGGGGGGCCCGTGCAAAATCGTTGGTGCTACCCAACTGAGAGGATGCAGAAGACGCTTCGAGAAAAATATAAAAATAAACGTAGAATTGAAGCGTCTATGGCTGAGGCATTCATCACTAAGGAGGCGGCAAACTTCGTGACAGCACACTACGAAACCAAAAATCGTCATTTGCATAATCTGAAGCCTCGGTACAATGCTGACGAGCCTAAAAAGGGTGGATCCAACCTCAGCCTATTCAAAGGCAATCTCGCACCAGCCAGTGTTTCAAATCTAGTATCTTTGGATAACGAAGAATGGCGGACCATTTCATTGTATATCTTCAACAACCTGATAGAAGTGCGGCCGTACATTGAGTAAGTTCTCGATACATTGTTTCGCAACTTCTATTTCCTTTGAACTGCTCTTATTCCTGGATATTTCATACAGTCGATACGTCGCCCTATTCTCGTATGGAGCGGTGATCCAAAAGGATTCCGTCGAAGAGTATGAGCTTCTCGCAAAGCAAGGAGGCGGCTATCCCAGTTTCATCTCTTGGTTCAAACAAACGGTAAATTCTATTAGACAATTTCGTTTCATTCGCTAATTTGTGTGTAATGCAACAATCCTTTCATATTAAACTTGTAGGCTAATTCGGAGTCTATGGACGCCGAATTGAGACAAGTCGCTAATGGTTTTGACTATAAGGTCCGTTCATTTGACAAATACGACATCAACGGGTATCGTTTTCGTACCTATGGCAAAGAGCTATCTATGGCCGACCGAAAGTCTACAAATTGTTGTGTATCTGCTATCGGCGAAGGAGGTACCAAGTCTTATGGGAGAGTTGAAGCAATTTATGAACTTCTATTCTATGGTGAAAACCCACCGAATGTCGTAGTCTTCAAATGTTATTGGTTTCACCCGAAGGAGACTAGAAGGACTCATGAACATATAGGGCTAGTTGAAATCAACCAAAGCACCCATTTAGATGTTCCTGATGTCTATATTATGGCTCAACAGGCGACCCAAGTATTCTATCTACCCTGGGCTTGCCAAACTAATCCAAATCTGAAAGGTTGGGATGTCGTTTATGAAGTGTCGCCACGTGCTAGACTATCTCCCCCAAAGGGAGAGGATTATGAACCTCACATTAACCCAGACACATATGAAGGATAATTCTTCCAAGAGACACGTCTTTTCAAAAGGCGTTTCAAGAACCGGTATACTTCACCCCAAAACATTGAAGTAGACAGCGACAGTGAATCTCACATCACCCCAGAGGAGGAACAAGAAGAGCCGGAACAAGAAGAGGTTACTGCTACGGACGACCTCTCAATGCTTGACCAATTACGTAAAGGTGGCCTTCCACATGTTGATGCCACTGAACCCTATGAGCCCGTCATTGATTATAGTGATGATGATGATTGTGCATTTATTGATGATACTGATCGAGATTATTAGTAGTGTCAGGTATTCAATCTTTTTATGTTGTACTTGATGATGATACACTTAAGTGATATACATATTATTATTCATGTTGGTATTTTTTTATGTTGTACTAATTTCGTTTACTCTTTGTCATGGCAGGTGTTGAAAGATGGAAGGGGAGCCGACTGAGGCCAAGGACAAACGTGCCCAAATTAAAGGTGTGCCACACCATCAAGGTAGCTCCAGCTTATATCAGTTCAGGCGGAATTGGGTAATGTGGTTTGCTTCATTATTAATGCAATTCATTCATCATGCTAGCTTGAGCCCTTTAATTACTAATTTACTTTGTTTCTCTCTTTCAGGCATGCTACAATAAGACGGATAAGGTGCCAGAGGGGTACGACCTGTATGCCATGGCCCACACTGCCTCTTACAAGCAAGTCAAGGGGAAGGCGAGGAAAGGGGAGGAGTTTAACCTGAGCCAGATCCCCTACAATCCAGAGCAGGTGATGATATCTAGTGGCGGGAGGTCCCGTGGCTCCATAGCCATTGATCCAGAGATTGCTCCTGAGACCACGGTGAGTTTAATTTGAATGGATGTTACTTGCTAGTCTTAACATTTGAGTGTCATCATGCTAACGAAACATTGGAAATGATCTTTGGTGCAGCGTTACTCCACACAAGCATCACACGATCCTTCTCCAGCTACTGGCCTGAGCCAGCCCGCTCCCACACCTCCATGATCAAGGTAAGTTTCTCTAGTTTTTTGCTTAACAAATGCATAAAGACCTAGACTTAGCTTTATTTCATCCAATATGCTTACCTTAATGACCTAGACGTAGCTTCTTTTCCTGCAAAATGACTTAATAAGCTTACTGACCTCCAAAAACCAGCCATTTTACCTAAGTTAGCTCTAAAACGATCTATACTTAGCTTTGTTTCCTCCAAAATGACCTAAGTTAGTTATAATATGCTTAGTTAACTAGGTTTGCTCAATAATGACATGTACTTACCTTACTTATGTAAAAAACGGCATAATTAGCTTAGTTAGCTCATAAACGATCCATTTTACCTACATTAGCTCTAAAATGATGCATTTTACCTAAGTTAGCTCATAAACAATCCATTTCACCTAAGTTACCTCACAAACAATGGCGTGCTTCTTCTTCTAGTCTTCTTCTTCTAGTCACCTTTTCCTAACTTTCTTATTTGCCATTTTGCAGATTTCATTCACTTCTCGGAAGCTAGCTTGCTATGATGGAGTGCTTGTTTTTATTTCATTCTCTTCTAGTATTCTTCTAGCTTGCTACGATGGAACTTGCTATCTTGATGAAACTTTGCATTGTAATATGTATGTGCAACTTTGCTATCTTGATGGAACTTGCTATGTATGAGTGGATGGAACTATATATGTATGTACGATGAAACTTATGTGCTGTTAAATAGCTCTGTGAAATATATCTATATATGTCATATATATTTGCTGTGAAAATTGTTGGATTTAAAAAAACAAAAAAAAAGAGCCAATATGCAGGCTCTTTGCCGTCAGCCACCGGCGGCAAAGGTCTCTTTGCCATCAACAGCGGACGGCAAAGAGGCCACGTGGCAGGCAACTGTGCTTCCTGGGAGGCTGACCTATTTGGTCAGTTTGCCAACAGTGGCTGACAGCAAAGAGAAAAAAAACTTTGCCTACAGCGGCGGACGGCAAAGGCCTTCCGATGTTTGCCGTCAGCGGCCGACGGCAAAGGCTTGCCGTTAACCACCTAACGGAGTAACAGCGCAATTATTGCCGTCAGTATTCTTTGCCGTCGGCAGCTGATCCCTCTCCACTGCTGAACATGAATACATTGCTGCTGGATCTTGCTGTGCTCAGCTTTCCTGGATGAAGCAAACTATCAAGGATTATGACATCAACATGAAGAATGTGCCACTCTTCTACGACAATGAAAGCGCCATCAAGATTGCCAAGAATCCAGTTCAGCACTCGATGACAAAGCACATTGAGATTCGTCATCACTTTCTCCGAGATCATGTCATTAAGGAAGATATTGATATCATTCATGTCAACACTGAAGAGAAACTGGTAGATATCTTCACAAAGCCCTCGGATGAGAAAAGGTTTTGCAAGCTCTGGTGTTAGCTAAATATCTTAGAATCCTCAAATGTCCAATGAATGGACACATATCCTAACGCGTATGCATGTTGATGACTTAGATGTGCAATACACAAAGTAACATATTTCTTCAATCAATGAAGACTTACCCTCTGAGTGTGAATACATTAATGTGGAATTTGACTTCGAAGCACCATGATAATTGTGCACCGTGTCTGGGTCTAATACTTCCTATACGGTTGGTAACACCACCACCACAGTTTCTTGAAGATTTTCATTTGGCGTCATGATTGCATTATCTTCACATTTGGGTTGTCTTCAGCATTGATTTGTGATGCGGAGCATCCCACGTTCATCCCCATGTACACTCCGACTACTCTCCAAGCCCCAAGAGGACATAGGACGAGGCCTCGAACATACCTCATTGGTCAAGGTGAACTTGCTCCACTCCGAATCGTCACTTTCCACATGTGAGACATGGCTACTGCCTCAAACATATGTGCTATGCATGACCAGGAACCAAGAGGAAGGCCATGGAACAGCTACGAGCATTGGACAAGATGGCGAGGACACCAAGCGCGAGGAACAAGAGGAGGAGCTGCCAGGAAGCTACAGCTCTCGGACGACCTCTGAACGACCGACGATCTTCGGACGTCCGATGCCTGGAGACTTCACCTGCTAGATTGACTCCAGCCGAGGCTACCTACAGCGCCCGGACGACCGCCCGATGCCGGACGTCTGACACTCATTAGCGTCCGGAGGACCGACCCTGACCGGACGTCCGACGCCACCTGTCCAGAGCCAAAACACTGGACGTCCGACAAGAACCGGACAGCCGGACCCTCGCGAGCCACCGAACGTCCGGTACCTCTCGGATGACCGACGCCTGTGTGTGCACAGCTTCGGGCCCGAGCCCATGTACCCTTTCACTTCGCCCCCATTTGCACTTAGACTATAAATAGACCTCCTCCTCCTCATAGAGAGGGTCAGCATTGATTTAGCTCATTTGTGAGATAGAGCTTCGCTCATCAATCCGGATCTACTCCTTCGCGAGGGACCGACACCTCTTCGGAGAAGATCCACTTGGATTCAAGACCTCCTCTCGGAGAAGACCATCTTCAAGACCTCCTCACGGAGAAGAACCGGTTACCCTATGTATCGTCCCTTGTTGGATTTGGATCTTGTATTACTTTGTGCCTCGATGATCTAGCGCATGTGTGACTTTATTCTTGTTGGTTGAGTGTTCTCTTGTGTTTTCCCTCATTCCCCTCCTTGTGTTCTTTGTGTTCTTGGTAGGCTTCACCTCCAAACGTGAAATATCGGCCTCTAGGGTTCTACCCTACATCATCTTGGTATTATGAGACACGTTGATCATGTTTTTGGAGCCCCTACCCCTCTTTTTCTAGCCTAATTTTGTTGTGTTCTTCCCAAATTTCAAAAATCCCCACCAAAAATAACCCCAATTTTTTTTGTGATTTGTTGGTTTGATGATGTTTTGTTGATTTTAATCCATGGATTTGCTTGGTTTCGAGTGGATCTAGCATCTCCCCAACTTTCCCCATCTTCCATCCACGAAATTTCATCAATTCTAACCCCAAAATCCCCATTTTCCGCCCAAAATCATGTCCCGAAATTCGCATCTCGCGTTGACCCCGACCCATCGGACGACCGACATTTTTTCGGACGTCCGGACCCCCTCCCCCCAGAACCATCGGAATACCGACCACCACCGGATGTCCGACACCCCCGATCCGGTACCAAAACAGCGGATTTCTGGCCATTTCCGGACGTCCGTCCGGCACTCCAGCCACCGGTCGTCCGACCATCATCGGACGTCCGACCCCTGTGAAAACTGACTTCGGTTGATTTTTGTTTTGTCCATAACTAATTCATCCGAACTCCGATTCCGACGTTCTTTAGCTCGTTTTGAAGCTATTAACATGCCCCATCCCACAAAAATACCACCAACATCATTTGACTCCATCAAAATTTTGAAACTTTGTCATCTTTGCCTAGGGCTTCCACCACATCCTCTGCTACACCACCACCGACTTCCGCAACCTAACCCTTTTTGCTTGCCATAGCATTAATGGTTGCTTGAGTAGTGATTTGAGTCTCTTAAGGTGTTTCGGTTACTTAGGGACGGTTGCTTCTTCATCAACCACCACCACCATTTTCGCATAACCTTGCCCACCATACATTACCACCATCCCAACTTAACCCAATTTTGTATGATCTTGTTTGAGTTGTGGCTTGTGTCTCCTAAGGTGTTTCGGCTACTTAGGGATGGCAACTTCAACTCCGACACGTGTATGGCCCATCATTCCACTTCCGCATTGCCAAGTGCAAAACTACCATCGCTTTCCGCTATCACTATTTGACTTTTGCCATTGGAGATTTTGAGTTTGCGGGTTTTCCGTTTCCTAGGGTGTTTCGGCTAACTAGGAACGGGTCAACATCGGCAACACCGCCTCTCATCTCGCCAAGGACGCTAACCTCGACGACACCATTGTACATTCCCCTTGCAAATTGCATTGATAACCCCTAGTCCATTTTGCGTTACTTGCCTATCGAGACTAGCCATTTGAGTATTGCCAGCAATGTTACTTGTGCACATTAGTGATCATTGGTATACAGCTCCTATTGCATATATATCATATCATTGTGGTGCATATCTTGGTATCATATCATCTCTTGTGTCACAAGATTGTTCCCGCATATACACAATTGCTATCTTGGTTTGTGCATTGTGCAAAAGTGGCCATACAAAAAAAGAAATAAAGCTTTTAAGCAAAAGAAAGAGAGCAAAGAAGCTTGTAAGAAAGTTCCATAGCATCATACCACATTGCATATAAGATTGTCATATCTGATCATCTTGGATCATCTTGAGAGAAACACCGAGAACCATACATACATAGCATACTTGGGATAAAAGTCCATATATTTTGCATCTTATAGGTTGTGCACAAGTGTCGTATCCTCCTATAGAGCAATTGTGCTAGCGTCTCTCTTGAGTTGTGCAACACGAGCGTTTTTCGTGGATTCCACATTTTGTGCCCATTCCTTGGTTGCATGACCCCATTTATCTATCCGTGTGTGTGTTTCTGTGTACCTTTCATTGCTATTGGTCTACTTGTTTCGCTTGCGAATTTGTGAATCTCTTTCAACATTATTGACTCTTGCTAATATTTTGCAACAAATTTTTTGTGCCACTATCCTCACCGAGCTCCACCATAAGCCTTACTTGTGTAGGTGTGAGAACCGACAAGAATTGGTACCAATTGTGCTATTTCCTTGTTACACATTTGAGTCATCATTGATCCATCTTCAACATCGATCAAGGTACATTTGGTCTAGTTGTTCTCTTTCTCCCACTCATATTTGCACGAGTCTTGTGATGGATAGGCAAGGCATTTCCTCTCCGGTCTTCGACAACCACGACGGCGTGAACAACTACATCACCAAAGCGTCCATCTTCGATCTACAATGACAAATGCAAGGCGCACAATCAAGATTGCGAGGGCGCATCGAGAACATCTCCATCGATATTCGTCACTCTGAAGCAAGGAAAGGGGACTACATCGACAAGAAGCTTTCCGCACATAAAGAGGAGCAAGATGCAAGGATGGAGGAGATTCGGGCCTTGATCAAGTCTTCTTCCCCTTCGTCATCTTCAAGGCGGTGACGTTCAAGCCACAAGTCTTCGGAGCGCAAAAATGATGCAAGCGCAATTCGTCCACATCCACATCTTCGAGATGACCACTGTCACAATCGTGATCAACATCATCATGAAGGGAAAGTCACCTCCAAGCATCATGTGCACGACGACGACGAACGCCAAGGAGCTCAAGCACGACAACGACATCATCATCATGAAAATGCTCCACAAGCGCAAATGCACAAGTCCCAACAAGCCCTACTTCACGCCAAGTCCAAGCTTCATGAGCAAAAGAGAAGACCGCAAGACAAGCACCACCAAGACGGAGCTACGACTACCACGTCCACTTCGGCATCTTCGCCAAGTGTTATCAAGGCATCTTCGCCTTTGGACGTACGGCATCTTCGCCTACTTCCCACGAGTACGCCTACAAAGACTTCATCAAGTCCAAGTTGACCACCTACGAGTGAGGGCAACACTTCCATCTTCGGAAGCCCCTCAAAGAAGATGGCCGAGCATGGGAAACTCCCTTCAGTCATGGAGACGAGCTACAAGGTGTCACATCATATGGGCCTCCAACACCAAGACGGTGACAAGAAGGTCGAGCAAGGGCCATCCCCTTCGACCACGACGAAAGGAGTTGAGCATGGAGACATTTGCACCTACATCTCTCCGACACCCACATATGTCGAGATGCCCCATTTGTCATGTGAGGAGAGCCACCACCCCATGAGTGAGATGAGTGACTCCACCATATGTGACATTGAGAGCATTTCCTATGAGAGGATGAGTGTGACCACCACTAGCCCCACACATGAGAGCATGCCACACATCCTATGTGAGGTTGAGTGCCATTTGAGTGACTCCACCAACCATATGTGTGAGAGCATCCTTGAGGGAGTGAGTGAGCCACAACACTTAGCGAGTGAGGTAGTTGACACGGCATGTGAGGCCACTATGATTTCTAATGACTTAACCTCTACTCCTAGTGTGTTCTCTTCTTTGGTGCTAGGTCTCCTACATGACGACATGCCTATCCTCGACAAGTCCATCCCTCCAATGGAGACGACGATGGCCATGGTGGACGATGATGCACCCCCCACATGGTTCCATCAATATGAAGATGACAATGAGTGGATCTTCAACACCTCACCTACAACACATGAGCGATGCTCCAAAGGTAACATAGGTGATGGTGCTTCTCTTGTCCCACTAGCGAACTATCTTACCAATGATTGCTTGCATGATGTTGACCCACCTATTCCCATGCTTCATGCTAGTGCGACTTCCTCATGTCATGACTTACCTATTTATGATGAATATGATGATGAGCATGTTGAGTTGTCTAGTTGTGATGCTATGCTCCATAGGATATCATGTGAAAATTCTATTGGTCACTTCATGTTTAACAAGCCTTTGAACTTGTCATATGCTATGAGTGAGATCTCCCATATCGGATCATTTCAATCTCAACATAGTAACTATGCATGCCCCATTAAAATCAAACCCATTTGCATTTATGGCATAGATGACGAGATGATGGTCATTGGCTTTTGTTTTTCATGTGATGACATTGCCATGCTTCCTTTACATGAATTGCGCAATTCATCTATTATGCCATGCCATGATCACATAAAACCAAACATGATTTGTTTTGGATGTTTTCAATATTCTCCATGTGACGTTTCTACTAATGCTCACGAGGAGACACCCATAGTTTCCTCATACATATTAGGAGATTTTGATGCATTCCATACTTTGCATGATTCCCATAATTGTGTGCACCATATGCATTCCATGAATAACAATGCTCTAGCTATTTCTCATGATGCATTACATCCTTTTAGTCTCCATTATGCCATGCATATAAACAAACCTCTCATGATGGATGACATGTTTCTATATCGCGCATCTCATTTATTTGAGCATTGGAGATTTTGTGCTAACCGACACATGCACATGCGCATCATGATGGATGATGTGTACATATATCATGCACACACAATTTTCCCTTTGCCTTTGTTTTGTGTAGGTACTCAAATATACTCGTCAACCTCTCAATCCCAAGAGTTGACGAAATGAGCTCTTGAGAGCAATGATGCTTTGGGATCACGTGAATTGTTCTTACCACCATTCTCTTCGCGCAATGACTATGCACATCTCTTTTACTTGTCTCTCACACGACTATGGGCTATTTACCATTTGTCACCTTATGCTCATTTTACCGTGTTCACTTTGCATGTTATACTTGCTTCTATGCCTTTTCCATGCAATTGTGACCCTTGTTTGCATCTACCCATGATTCAACGTTATGCTACTTCTATGTGTATTTGCATGCTTGGTGGAGATACTTGTTGCTATTGCCATGTTTACCATGTGCCACATGCTATTGTTGATTCTTGTGTTGGGAGAGTCATGATGTTCCATTTCTATTTACATAGGACTTCTTGCCAACACCATGAACCTACTTTCCTCATATCTTTCTTTCATGCTTGTGATATGTCATGTGCATTATTCATGCCCACTATTTGCACACATGATATGATTGCCATGATTCCTTCTAGTACATTGCATCTTCGCACTACTAGCTTGTTTGACTTGATCACTATGATTGCTTGCTTTGTTGCATCACCCATGTTCCACTCTTACTCGCTTTCTTGGGTTGATGACATATATGTTCATGCCTCTCACTTGATTTGCCTTGATCATTGTCTCTTGTCTCCATTAGTTGCATCTCTCATATCCCCTTGTATTGAGTGCCAACTTGCTATGCTTATTTATCTTGGAGACTTGGACACTTTACTTGTGATGCATGCTTGTTTGATTGAGCCTCTTGTATTTGGTTGTTCTTGCATCATATGCCTCCATACTATGAAATGCTCCCTTGTCCTTTCTTATGATGAGCATGATGCATACACTTGTTGGGTATTTTACCACACGAATGATAGGTTTTGCACTTCCGCTAACCTCAATTGTTTTTTCGAGTGTTTGTCATGTTCTTTCATTTTGAAGGATTCACAAGTGGTACCATCACGAGACATATTGGTTATGTGAAGGCATACAAGATGTGCGACTCCATCATCCTTGAGAAACTCCTAAAGGTGTCCTCCTTCACTTTGAGCCACCCTCACATATGCATATTGGATGGGTCACTCTTTCATTGTTGTTTCCTTCTTGTTGTCTACATGATACATCTCGTGAACGGAGGAGCAACATTGGAGATTGGCTCTATGGACCTTCACATTGAGGAGTGCTTGCACTTATTGGATGCACCTTTGGAACTCCAGTCATGCCACGACATCGAGCATTGGTACACCAACACCTCGATATTTGTTGATTGTGCTCACACATGTCATGCTCGATGGACATATCATACTCACTGCAAGTTTGCACCCTATGCATGGATTGACTCACATTATGATTGCCTTGTTGCATCTTGTACTCCCATGTCATCCATGATATATGAGCTTGTGCATTTCCAAAATTTGTTGTGATCTTCCTTGATGGCATATTCATACATAATGATCACATTGCCTACCATCAATTGCATGATAACGTAATAATATTGAGCATCAGTTGCCATGTTCATGCTCTTGATAAACCGTCTCTCTATGACATCATTTTCCACCATGGTTGCATTGATCATATTCACAACACATTTGTGTGCGCAATGATTGCATTTTCTCCCATGAATGCTTTGCATACCATTCTAGATCACCTTGATAAGCTTCATGCACTTTGTCACGAACAATCTTGCCCAACGGACTCATTCTTACATGATGGACACTTTGTGTGCGCTAACGGTTGTATTTCTGAGTGTCGCTTGTGTTTGCTCATTTTGCATGCCTATCACTCCGGAGACACCTTGGAGTACTGGATTGCGCCATGCCTTCAACTCCGTCCAACTACAAGTCCGTCCACGACAACCGTTTCCAAGGTGATGAGGATCACGATCTGAGGTTGGATCTTTCCGAAGGGGGGGGGGGGAGATGGTGCGGAGGATCCCACGTTCATCCCCATGTACACTCCGACTACTCGCCAAGCCCCAAGAGGACATATGACGAGGCCTCGAACATACGCCATTGGACACAAGGTGAACTCGCTCCACTCCGAATCGTCACTTTCCACATGTGAGACATGGCTACTACCTCAAACATATGTGCTATGCATGACGAGGAACCAAGAGGAAGGCCATGGAACAGCTACGAGCATTGGACAAGACGGCGAGGACACCAAGCGCGAGAAACAATAGGAATAGCTACCAGGAAGCTACAGCTCTCGGACGTCCGACAACCTCTGTCTACCGATGATCTTCGGACGTCCGACGCCTGGAGACTTCACCTGCCAGATCGACTCCAGCCGAGGCTACCTACAGTGCCCAGACGACCGCCCAACGCCGGACGTCCGACACTCATCAAAGCCCGAACGACCGACCCTGACCGAATGTCCGACGCCACCTGTCCAGAGCCAAAACGCCGGACGTCCGACAAGCACCGGACGATTGGACCCTCGCGAGCCACCGGACGTCTGGTACCTGTCAGACGACTGACGCATGTGTGTGCGCAGCTTCGGGCCCGAGGCCCATGTACCCTTTCACTTCGCCCCCATTTGCACTTAGACTATAAATAGACCTCCTCCTCCTCCTCCTAGAGAGGGTTACTGTTGATTTAGCTCATTTGTGAGCTAGAGCTTCACTCATCCATCCGGATCTACTCCTTTGTGAGGGACCGGCACCTCTTCGGAGAAGATCCACTTGGATTCAATACCTCCTCTCGGAGAAGACCATCTTCAAGACCTCCTCATGGAGAAGAACCGGTTACCCTATGTATCGTCCCTTGTTGGATTTGGATCTTGTATTACTTTGTGCCTTGATGAGTTTTCCCTCGTTCCCCCCTCATGTTCTTCATGTTCTTGGTAGGATTCACCTCCAAACGTGAAAGATCGGCCTCTAGGGTTCTACCCTACATCAATTTGTCTCCAAAATCTATATCTTCGCAATGTTGATTTATCTTCAAGTTGCTATTTACTGACCTAAGTGAATGTGATCGAACCCTTACCCCATCTATGCTACTCCCTCAAATTCTTTCTGTCTAGTCATATGCATTTTGTTGATTCCTGTCGAATATCTTCACTATGTCCTTGTCAGCTGAAGATACAGAGACACACATTTAAAATTGTTTTCAATGCATTATCATTTGGCTGAAAACTGGAGAAGCCGGAACGACCACCTGACAATCCAGGTGTGCATGGGAACATGGTTTAACTCTTGAAAAGTTGCATGCATGCCACGTGTCCTTCAGATGTGAACCGCCAGGATCACCTGCGTAATTGCACTGTGCCGCCCTCCTCCTTACAAATACACACCCATGAGGTCATTATCTCCTCTGTGGTAAATAAAACTCATTTTTTACCGCTTTTTAGATCCGTCAAATCTGTCCATGATACGTCCATTTTGCATCATGCTTTTATATCAATATTTATTGCATTATGGGCTATTATTACACATTATATATCAATACTTATGGCTATTCTCTCTTATTTTATAAGGTTTACCATGAAGAGGGGGAATGCCGGCAGCTGGAATTCAGGCTAGAAAAGGAGCAAACATTGGAAACCTATTCTGCACTGCTCCAAAAATCCTGAAACTCCACGGAACTTATTTTTGGAATTAATAAGAATTATTGAGCGGAAGAAACACCTCAGGGGGCCCACACCCTAGAAAGGAGGGTGGGGGGGCTCCCACACCTACTAGGCGCGCCCCCCTGTCTCCTGGGCCCCCTGGTGGCCCTCCGGTGTCCATCTTCTGCTATATGAAGGCTTTTACCCTGGAAAAAATCATGGGCAAGCTTACGGGATGAAACTCTCCCGCCACGAGGCGGAACCAATCTAGAGCTCCGGCGGAGCTGTTCTGCCGGGGAAACTTCCCTCTGGGAGGGGGAAATCATCACCATCTCATCACCAACGATCCTCTCATCGGGAGGGGGTCAATTCCCATCAACATCTTCACCAGCACCATCTCCTCTCAAAACCCTAGTTCATCTCTTGTATCCAATCTTGTATCCAAACCACAAATTGGTACCTGTGGGTTGCTAGTAGTGTTGATTACTCCTTGTAGTTGATGCTAATTGGTTTACTTGGTGGAAGATCATATGTTCAGATCCTTAATGCGTATTATTACTCCTATGATTATAAACATGAATATGCTTTGTGAGTAGTTACGTTTGTTCCTGAGGACATGGGTGAAGTCTTGCTATTAGTAGTCATGTGAATTTGGTATTCGTTCGATATTTTGATGAGATGTATGTTGTCTTTCCTCTAGTGGTGTTATGTGAACATCGACTACATGACACTTCACCATTATTTGGGCCTAGAGGAAGGCATTGGGAAGTAATAAGTAGATGATGGGTTGCTAGAGTGACATAAGCTTAAACCCTAGTTTATGCGTTGCTTCGTAAGGGGCTGATTGGATCCATATGTTTAATGTTGTGGTTAGGTTTACTTTAATACTTCTTTTGTAGTTGCAGATGCTTGCAATAGGGGTTAATCATAAGTGGGATGCTTGTCCAAGTAAGTACAGTACCCAAGCACCGGTCCACCCACATATCAAATTATCAAAGTACCGAACGCGAATCATATGAGCGTGATGAAAACTAGCTTGACGATAAATCCCATTTGTCCTTGGAGCTTCTTTCTCATTATAAGGAATTGTCCAGGCTTATCCTTTGCTACAAAAAGGATTGGTCCACCTTGCTGCACTTTATTTATTTTAATTGCTTGTTACTCGTTACAATTTATCTTATCACAAAACTATCTGTTACCTACAATTTCAGTGCTTGCAGAGAAAACCTTACTGAAAACCGCTTATCATTTCCTTCTGCTCCTCGTTGGGTTCGACACTCTTACTTATCGAAAGGACTACGATAGATCCCCTACACTTGTGGGTCATCAAGACTCTTTTCTGGCGCCGTTGCCGGGGAGTGTAGCGCTTTTGGTGAGTGGAACTTGGTAAGGAAACATTTATATAGTGTGCTTAAATTTTCCGTTACTTGTCACTATGGAAACTAATCCTTTGAGGGGCTTGTTCGGGGTATCTTTACCCCAACCAGAAGAGCAAAGAGTTGCTCCTCAACCTACTGAACTTATTGAAAATATTTACTTTGATATTCCTTCGGGTATGATAGAGAAACTGCTAGCTAATCCATTTGCGGGAGATGGAACATTGCATCCGATTTACACCTTATCTTTGTGGATGAAGTTTGTGGATTATTTAAGCTTGCAGGTATTCCCAATGATGTTGTCAAAAGGAAGGTCTTCCCTTTATCTTTGAAGAGAGATGCATTGACATGGTATAGGTTATGTGATGATACGGGATCTTGGAATTATAAACGATTGAAGTTGGAATTTCACCAGAAGTTCTATCCGATGCATCTTGTTCATCTCTCAATGATCGCAACATGCTCGATACTTCCTGTGCTGGTTCTTATATGCAGAAGACTATTGAATTCAAATGGGACTTATTGGAAAGAATTAAATGCAACTCTGAAGATTGGGGTTCCAACGATGGTAAGGAGTCAGGTATGACACCTAAGTTTGATTGTGTTAAATCTTTTATGGATACCGATGCTTTTCGTGGATTTAGCGCTAAATATGGACTTGACTCTGAGATAGTAGCTTCTTTCTGTGAATCTTTTTCTACTCACGTTGATCTCCCTAAGGAGAAGTGGTTTAAATATAATCCTCCCATTGAAGTAAAAGTAGTTTCACCTATTACAGTTGAAGAAAAGACTATCACCTATATTGATCCTATTGTTCCTACTACTTATGTTGAGAAACCTCCTTTTCCTGTTAGGATAAAGGATCATGCTAAAACTCGACTGTTGTTCGTAAGAGTAATACTAGGACTTATACACCTCCTGAGCAAATCAAAGTTGAACCTAGTATTGCTTTGGTTAAAGATCTCTTGGATGATGATTTAGATGGGCATGTTATTTATTTCTGTGGTGAGACTGCTAATATTGTTAGACCAGATACTAAGATACATAGACCTGTGGTAGGCATGCCTGTTATTTCTGTTAAAATAGGAGATCATTGTTATCATGGCTTATGTGATATGGGTGCTAGTGCTAGTGCAATACCCTATGACTTATATAAAGAAATTATGCATGACATTGCACCCGTTGAATTGGAAGGTATTGATGTTGCTATAAAACTTGCCAATAGAGATACTATTTCACCAATTGGGATTGTTAGAGATGTTGAAGTCTTGTGTGGGAAGGTTAAATACCCTGCTGATTTTCTTATTCTTAGTTCTCCACAAGATGACTTTTGTCCCATTATTTTTGGTAGACCCTTCTTGAATACAGTTAATGCTAGGATTGATTGTCAAAAGGATACTGTCACAATTGACTTAGAGGGTATGTCTCATGAGTTTAATTTTGCTAAGTTTCATAAACAACCTCGTGATAGAGAATCACCTAGTAAGGATGAGATTATTGGTCTTGCTTCTATTGCCGTGCCTCCTACTGATCCGTTGGAACAATATTTGCTAGACCATGAAAATGATATGTTTATGAAGGAAAGAAGGGAAATAGATAAAGTGTTCCTTCAACAGGAACCTATTCTGAAACATAACCTTCCCGTTGAAATTCTAGGGGATCCCCCTCCACCCAAGGGTGATCCCGTGTCTGAGCTCAAACCATTACCTGATAATCTTAAGTATGCTTATCTTGAGGAAAAGAAAATATATCCTATTATTATTAGTGCTAACCTTTCAGAACAAGAAGAAGAAAGATTATTGAAAATTCTGAAGAAGCACCGTGCTGCTATTGGATATACTCTGGATGATCTTAAGGGCATTAGTCCCACCGTATGCCAACACAAAATTAAATTGGAGGAAGGTGCCAAACCAGTTAGAGATCCTCAACGACGATTGAATCCTAAGATGAAAGAAGTGGTAAGAAAGGAGATACTAAAGCTCCTTGATGCAGGTATAATTTATCCCCTTGCTGATAGTGATTGGGTAGGCCCTGTCCATTGTGTTCCTAAAAAGGGAGGTATTACTGTCGTTCCTAATGATAAAGATGAATTGATCCCGCAAAGAATTATTACAGGTTATAGGATGGTAATTGATTTCTGTAAATTAAATAAAGCTACTAAGAAAGATCATTACCCTTTACCTTTTATTGATCAAATGCTAGAAAGACTATCCAAACACACACATTTCTGCTTTCTAGATGGTTATTCTGGTTTCTCTCAAATACCTGTGTCAGCGGGGGATCAATCAAAAACTACTTTTACTTGCCCTTTCGGTACTTTTGCTTATAGACGTATGCCTTTTGGTTTATGTAATGCACCTGCTACCTTTCAAAGATGGATGATGGCTATATTCTCTGACTTTTGTGAAAAGATTTGTGAGGTATTCATGGATGATTTCTCCGTTTATGGATCCTCCTTTGATGATTGCTTGAGCAACCTTGATCGAGTTTTGCAGAGATGCGAAGACACTAGTCTCGTCTTGAATTGGGAAAAGTGCCACTTTATGGTTAATGAAGGCATTGTCTTGGGGCATAAGATTTCCGAGAGAGGTATTGAAGTTGATAAAGCCAAAGTTGATGCTATTGAGAAGATGTCATGTCCCAAAGACATAAAAGGTATAAGAAGTTTCCTTAGTCATGCCGGTTTTTATAGGAGGTTCATTAAGGACTTTTCTAAAATATCTAGGCCTCTGACTAATTTATTGCAAAAAGATATTCCTTTTGTTTCTGATGATGATTGTGTAGAAGCATTTGAAATAATTAAGAAAGCTTTGATCACTACACCTATTGTTCAGCCACCTGATTGGAATTTACCCTTTGAAATTATGTGTGATGCTAGTGATTATGATGTAGGTGCTGTTCTAGGGCAAAGAGTTGATAAGAAATTGAATGTTATCCAGTATGCTAGTAATACTCTTGATACTGCCCAGAGAAATTATGCTACTACTGAAAAAGAGTTCTTAGCAGTTGTGTTTGCATGTAATAAGTTTAGACCTTATATTGTTGATTCCAAAGTTACTATTCACACTGATCATGCTGCTATTAAATATCTTATGGAAAATAAAGATGCTAAGCCTAGACTCATTAGATGGGTTCTCTTGCTCCAAGAATTTGATTTGCATATTATTGATAGAAAGGGAGCTGAGAACCCCGTTGCAGACAACTTGTCTAGGTTAGAGAATGTTCTTGATGACCCACTGCCTATTGATGATAGCTTTCCTGATGAACAATTAGCGGTTGTTAATGCTTCTCGTACTGCTCCTTGGTATGCTGATTATGCTAATTACATTGTTGCTAAATTTATACCCCCTAGTTTCACATACCAGCAAAAGAAAAAGTTCTTTTATGATTTAAGACATTACTTCTGGGATGACCCACACCTTTATAAGGAAGGAGTACATGGTGTTATTAGACGTTGTGTACCTGAGCATGAACAGGAACAGCTCCTACACAAGTGTCACTCTGAATCATATGGAGGATACCACGCTGGAGATAGAACTGCACATAAGTTATTGCAATCCGGTTTTTATTGGCCTACTCTCTTCAAAGATGCTCATAAGTTTGTCTTATCCTGTGATGAATGTCAAAGAATTGGTAATATTAGTAGACGTCAAGAAATGCCTATGAATTATTCTCTTGTTATTGAACCATTTGATGTTTGGGGCTTTGATTATATGGGACCTTTTCCTGCCTCTAATGGTTACACACATATTTTAGTTGCTGTTGATTACGTTACTAAGTGGGTAGAAGCTATTCCAACTAGCAGTGCTGATCATAACACTTCTATTAAAATGCTTAAAGAAGTTATTTTTCCGAGGTTTGGAGTCCCTAGATATCTTATGACTGATGGTGGTTCACATTTTATTCATGGTGCTTTCCGTAAGATGCTTGCTAAGTATGATGTTAATCATAGAATCACATCTCCTTATCATCCGCAGTCTAGTGGTCAAGTAGAGTTGAGCAATAGAGAGGTCAAATTAATTTTGCAAAAGACTGTCAATAGATCTAGAAAGAATTGGTCCAAGAAACTTGATGATGCATTATGGGCCTATAGAACTGCATACAAAAATCCTATGGGTATGTCTCCATATAAGATGGTTTATGGAAAAGCCTGTCATTTACCTCTAGAACTTGAACATAAAGCATATTGGGCTATCAGCTCAACTATGACTTCAAACTTACCGGTGAGAAGAAGTTGTTTGATATTAGCTCACTTGATGAATGGAGAACCCAAGCCTATGAGAATGCCAAGTTATTCAAAGAAAAAGTCAAACGCTGGGATGACAGAAGGATACAAAAGCGTGAGTTCAACGTAGGTGATTATGTGTTATTATTCAACTCTCATTTAATATTTTTTGCAGGAAAACTTCTCTCTAAATGGGAAGGTCCTTACGTTATCGAGGAGGTCTATCGTTCTGGTGCCATAAAAATCAACAACTTCGAAGGCACAAGTCCGAGGGTGGTGAACGGTCAAAGAATTAAACATTATATCTCAGGTAACCCTATCAATGTTGAAACTAATATTGTTGAAACTGTAACCCCAGAGGAATACATAAGAGACACTTTCCAGAACGTTCCAAACTCCGAAAAGGAATAGGTATGTGGTATGGTAAGTAAGCCGACTCCAAAACAATTCTAATGGCAATTTTTATTAGTTTTGGAATATTTAAGAATTTTAAGAAGAAAGAAGTAGTCCCAGAAGGACACGAGGCCTCCACGAGGGTGGAGGGCGCGCCCACCCTTCCTGGGCGCGCCCCCTGTCTCGTGGCCACCTCGTGTGCCTCCCGGACTCCGTTTTCTTGCATGTTACGTATTTTGGTCAGTAAAAATTTGTTATATAATCTCCCGAAGGCTTTGACCACCATATCACGCAAATATCATCTGTTTTCGTTTCGAGCTGTTCTGTTACAGATTTAGAGCAATATGTCATCTCAGGATTCGGAAGGAGAAAGCTATGTGGTTGATTACCTTGCAGACCCTAAGGTCTACGGGGACTTGGAGCATGATGGCTGGACCTTTGAAGAAGAGGAAGACTATGAACCTAAGGGAAAAGAGGAGACGAGTTCAGACGAAGACGAAGCCCCATTACCTCAGCCTGGGACATGCATGTGGAGTTTAAAAAGTCAACCTCACTGATAGAGCAAAGAAGCCAAAGATCGAGTTTATCCCTTTTCATCTCTTGCAGGAAAATAAATAGGAATTGTGCAAAAGAGTATTAAGCCTTGAGCAGGAGATTGAGGACCTAAAAGAGCAAAATACTATACTCAAGCGTAAATTGAGGAAGAAGCCATCATCATCACCACCTCCATCACCTCCGAGGACATAATTACATGGGTATGTGCACTCCCCTTGGCAACTGCCAAGCTTGGGGGAGGTGCCCCGGTATCGTATCACCATCACACTCCTATCTTTACCGTTTTATTTAGTTCGATCCTTTTAGTAGTATCTTGATCCAGTAGATTGAAGTTTTGATATCAAGTAGTTTTGAGTTTTGCTTTGTGATCTCTTTATGTAATCGAGTCCGTGAGCTATCTATAATTAAGATTAGTGTTGAGTCAAGGGCTTTGCTATCTTGCTTTGATCTTGAGAAAGTAGAAAGAATAGAAGAGTTCATATTGATCTTATGGTTAGTGATGACTTCACACATAGAAAGTATGAGGCATAAAAGTTGTTGAGAGTTGATAAACGTAGTTTTGGTCATCGTTGCAATTAATAGGAAGTAATAAGGAAAGAGAGGTTTCACATAAAAATATATTATCTTAGACATCTTTTATGATTGTGAAGCACTCATTAAGTATGACATGCTAAAAGAGTTGATGTTGGACAAGGAAGACAACGTAATGGTTTATGTTTTCTCACATCTCCGTTAAAGTATATTGTCATTGACCTTCCAAACATGTTGAGCTTGCCTTTCCCCCTCATGCTAGCCAAATTCCTTGCACCAAGTAGAGATACTACTTGTGCTTCCAAATATCCTTAAACCCAGTTTTGCCATGAGAGTCCACCATACCTACCTATGGATTGAGTAAGATCCTTCAAGTAAGTTGTCATGTTGCAGGCAATAAAAAATTGCCCTCTAAATATGTATGACTTATTAGTGCAGAGAAAATAAGCTTTATACGATCTTGTTGTGGAAGCAATAAAAGCGACGGACTGCATAATAAAGGTCCACATACAAGTGGCAATATAAAGTGACGTTCTTTTGCATTAAGATTTCATGCATCCAACCCTAAACGCACATGACAACCTCTGCTTCCCTCTGCGAAGGGCCTATCTTTTACTTTATGTTTTTACTTTTTGCTTGATTCAAGGTGATCTTCACCTTTTCCCTTTTTTCATTTTATCCTTTGGCAAGCTCCTCGTGTTTGAAAGATCATGATATATATATGGGTATATATATATATATATATCCAATTGGATGTAAGTTAGCATGGATTATTATTGTTGACATCACCTAAAGGTGAACACGTTGGGAGGCAACACAATAAGCCCCTATCTTTCTCAGTGTCCGGTTGAAACTCTATAACCACAAGTACCGCGTGAGTGTTAGCAATTGTAGAAGACTACATGATAGTTGAGTGTGTGGACTTGCTGAAAAGCTCTATTCTTGACTCTTTCTAATGTTATGATAAATTGCAATTGCTTCAATGACTGATATTACAGTTTGCTAGCTCCCAATGAAGTTTCTGAACCATGCTTGACATTGTGAATTGATCGTTACTTGAGCATATGAAATCATATGATAAAATCTATTTATGTTGCTGTTATAAGAATGGTCATGATGCCCTCATGTCCATATTTTATTTTTATCGACACCTCTATCTCTAAACAAGTGGACATATTTTTCGATTTCGGCTTCCGCTTGAGGACAAGCGAGGTCTAAGCTTGGGGGAGTTGATACGTCTATTTTGCATCATGATTTTATATCAATATTTATTGCATTATGGGCTGTTATTACACATTATATATCAATACTTATGGCTATTCTCTCTTATTTTATAAGGTTTACCATGAAGAGCGGGAATGCCGGCAGCTGGAATTCTGGCTGGAAAAGGAGCAAACATTGGAAACCTATTCTGCACTGCTCCAAAAATCCTGAAACTCCACGGAACTTATTTTTGGAATTAATAAGAATTATTGAGCGGAAAAACATCTGAGGGAGCCCACACCCTGGCCAGGAGGGTGGGGGGCGTGCCCACCCCTACTGGGTGCGCCCCCTATCTCCTAGGCCCCCTGGTGGCCCTCCGGTGTCCATATTCTGCTATATGAAGGCTTTTACCCTGGAAAAAATCGTGGGCAAGCTTACGGGACGAAACTCCGCCGCCACAAGGCGGAACCTTGGCGGAACCAATCTAGAGCTCCGGCGGAGCTGTTCTGCTAGGGAAACTTACCTCCGGGAGGGGGAAATCATCACCATCGTCATCACCAATGATCCTCTCATCGGGAGGGGGTCAATTCCCATCAACATCTTCACCAGCACCATCTCCTCTCAAAACCCTAGTTCATCTCTTGTATCCAATCTTGTATCCAAACCACAAATTGGTACCTGTGGGTTGCTAGTAGTGTTGATTACTCCTTGTAGTTGATGCTAATTGGTTTACTTGGTGGAAGATCATATGTTCAGATCCTTAATGCATATTATTACTCCTCTAGTTATGAACATGAATATGCTTTGTGAGTAGTTACGTTTGTTCCTGAGGACATGGGTGAAGTCTTGCTATTAGTAGACATGTGAATTTGGTATTCGTTCGATATTTTGATGAGATGTATGTTGTCTTTCCTCTAGTGGTGTTATGTGAATGTCGACTACATGACACTTCACCATTATTTGGGCCTAGAGGAAGGCATTGGGAAGTAATAAGTAGGTGATGGGTTGCTAGAGTGACAGAAGCTTAAACCCTAGTTTATGCGTTGCTTTGTAAGGGGCTGATTTGGATCCATATGTTTAATGTTGTGGTTAGGTTTACCTTAATACTTCTTTTGTAGTTGCGGATGCTTGCAATAGGGGTTAATCATAAGTGGGATGCTTGTCCAAGTAAGGGCAGTACCCAAGCACCGGTCTGCCCACATATCAAATTATCAAAGTACCGAACGTGAATCATATGAGCGTGATGAAAACTAGCTTGGCGATAATTCCCATGTGTCCTCGGGAGCTTCTTTCTCATTATAAGGAATTGTCCAGGCTTATCCTTTGCTACAAAAAGGATTGGGCCACCTTGCTGCACTTTATTTACTTTCATTGCTTGTTACTCGTTACAATTTATCTTATCACAAAACTATCTGTTACCTACAATTTCAGTGCTTGCAGAGAAAACCTTACTGAAAACCGCTTATCATTTCCTTCTGCTCCTCGTTGGGTTCGACACTCTTACTTATCGAAAGGACTATAATAGATCCCCTACATTTGTGGGTCATCAGTCCACTTCACCCAAAAGTGGTTTCTGCACTTCCAAATATGGATCTTTCCTTTTCTGCATCTCATATCTTGCAAAGTATGTTCACTTATGCTTCACAACTAGTTAGATTCCTCACTTGTACTTATTCTTGGATTCGTACAAATCTGGAACCAACTCCCTTCAAATAAGTGAATGTCTTTCCACTGTGAGGTCAATGTCTTCTAACTGATTTATCTTCAAAATCTTCTAAGAATGCATATGACCTCTTCCCCTTCCCTCACACCTCTAATGTTGTCACAGGTACATATCTGTGGGAGAATCCCTTGGTTCTCATAGTCTGCATTCATTTGCATAATTCTTACAACGTCATATTGAATCTCCCAAAGCCAGTTCTTGTTTGACAAGTCGACGAAAGCCTTTCACTGTTCTGAAGCCTATCCGTCTGAATCCAATGGCCACTGAAAAATCTGCAAGGAAAGGCGGCAGGCAACGCCATGGCAATACTGCACTAGACCTGCCCCCAGATCTCTATGAGCGCTACAAATCTGATCCTGAAGAGAGCTATACTTAGCACAAGAACAGAATCCAATGGATCCGAAGATATTGGGCTGAGCAGTGGTTCAAGTACAACTTCATCACACCTGAGTATGCTAAGAAGAGTGCCATGAAGCGCCCGTGAGGCGATATTATTTATAAGAACTTGGCATGGAAGACAAAGCCTGAAGCTATTTCTCAGGAGTTCTATCCATGCATGGTCCAAGGACCTCAGCCAAAAGATGCCGACCCATCATCTCTTCGATGGTGTCGTGATGATGAGCTCTTCAAACGCAACTTCCAATTCGCCAAGGAGTCTAGCACGAAGAACAAGAAGGAGTTCAGACTCGATTTCAACCCTGGTCCGTCAGCTCCAAGGTCAGATGGCACCCGTGAAGCCAATGACAACAAAATTGCCCCCCTCACTAACTTTGATGGGCTTTTGTCTCACATTGCTGCCCAAAGGGCCTCAGTGGAGCAATCTGCTGAAGATGTACACTCTGAAGAAGCTCCTGCACCACTGAAGCAGAAGAAAAAGTCAAAAGCTTCAAAGCCCTCTGTTGCTGCTGCTCCAAAAGCTTCGACGAAGAAGCCATTGAAAATTGCACCTCCTGAAGCTAGTGTGCAATCACAATATATGTCCTGCATCTCCAAGAGGACCAAGAAGCCCAAGCCCAAGAAGGTCTCTGGGCAGGCACTCACTCCTGCCGCCGTCCTGCGCAATGAGGAGAACACCATTGAACTGTCAAGTGATGAAGATCTTGCAGATGATGCTCTGGAACAGCTGATCAAGAGCAAACAGGAGGCTGCGATCTTCTAGGATCTACCTCTATTTGATGCTGATATTCTGAATAACTTCATTGGTGAATGGTTTGAGGACCAAAGCATCAACCTTGATGATCTGCAGGTGCCAGTGGACATCAGTGTAACCTTTCATGGAGCCATTGCAAATGAACTTGCCTTGGCTCAGAAAATCGTCGAGCTCAAGAACAAGATTGACTATGAGAAGGCACACTTCAAGAAGCACATGGACAAGCTTAGCGTAGCTGATGTGCAAATCTTCAAGAAGATGATGCAAGACCTCAAGGCAGAATTCAACCAGAAGCATGAAGAAGCCAAAGGCTCAGGCGAGTGCATGAAGTACTATGCGCAGAAATGTGTGCAAGCACACAATGAAGCTGAAAAGAGAAAGTCTCTTGGGCGTCCTGGCATCGACCCTAAGATGGCTGCCAAGAAAAGCAAGAAGCCTGTAGAAGCTAATCCCAACGCTCCAAGGCAAGGACAACCAAGCATTGTCGTCCCTGCCAGTATGACTAGCTCAAAGCCAAAGGTCCCCTCTGCAGCTTCTGAACTTAAGAAGACTAGGCAAGCTGAAGCCAAAGCCAAGAAGAGGAAGCTCAAAGATACATCTGATGATGATCACTCCCATGAAGAAGTTGAAGACAAAGGCTTCAAGGTCTTCACGAAAAGAGCGTGCTGCTACCCCACAGCCCCTCATCGTTGAACCAATCTCTGTTGCCTTATCTGCCTCTGCCAACCGCGAGCGCCGCCTTGTAATCCATGAGCCTGATTCCACATAGGCTCCAGAAAATGAAGAAGTTCTAGCTGCCAACCCCAACGCAGCTAAAGACATTGGTCGTGAAGACAATATGAATGATGATGAAGTCCTTCCTCAGCTTGAACCAACTCCCATAGTATCATTGCCTGCTCCGACGAGCAGTGAATTGATTACTATTGGTCGTCCTTTGACTCCTTGTCCTATGATGCCAATCACTCAAGATATGCCAATGGATGATGAAGATATTCTGCACACTCCTCCAGCTCAAGTCACCACTCCGGCGCTTGAGACTCAGCAAGAAAGTCCTGACGACTTTGATTTCACTATCCCCTTGCCACAGGCGTCGCCTTCCTTCAGGAGGCTTCACAAAGGTCCCAGGTCTCAGGCATCCATGTCAAGCATACCAGAGGAGGATGTGCAACCAACTGGCTCAGTAGCACATCAAGTGTTCCCTGACACCATCCCCTCTACGACTGCTCTTGAGTCTGAAGCCAAAGCTGCTAAAGACATTTCGGCTGCATCAGCCGATGAGGAAAAAGAAGAAGAGAGAGAAGATACTACCCCTGCCAATGATCTAGTCATACAAGCCGAGAATGTTCTTGTGCCAGACCCTCCAGTCGTTGAAGAGATGGAGGTTGAAACCAATGTGGTTGCCACCAACGACACCACTGAAGCCAATGACACTGTCATGGCTGAAGACAATGTGGAGCCCGAAGCCAATGCAGCAACTGACAACATTGAGCAGCCAATCACTTCAGATGACGTCGTTCCTCCACCAAGGCCAAATACTGTGGAACACGCATTCTATCAAGGTGAGTTGGTAACTGTTAGATGGCCTATAATGGTTCCACCCAATGCTCCCGGGCCACAATATGAATATCACGTGGACAGAGGCCTCAGACTTTGAAGTCAAAGCCAAGACTGCCAAGGCTTCCTAGTGCTGCAACAACACATGGCTCGTTCAGTGTGCTCAGCTTCAAAGAGCACAAAACATTCTTTGATAGCGCCAAGAACCCATACACGAAGCCCAAGGTCTCCTCTGATAGGTTTTGGAGCCGACAACAACGAAGCTATTACTCATATATCCTATACAACCAAGACCGGATTTTCCTCATAAGCGTCTGGATTGTGATGTTGTTGTTGGGCTGCCATGCCTTGAAGAGGCACTTGACTGTTTTAGAGATGTTGGGCTGCTGTCATTTGTGATTGACAAGGAGCACTGGAACGAAGAACTTCTGCTGCAGTTCTATGCAACTTTGCACATTCGAGGCTAGAACAGGGATCTGAAGACTTGGATCCTTGAGTGGATGACATGAGATGTTCATCATGAAGCCAAAGCTCAGGACATCATTGAGCTTACCTCCCTGCCCACTCCTGGTGAGTTATATGAACTAGGTTGTCAGCTCTATCAAAATGAACTGCAGAGCATCTTTCAGAAGCCAGAGCCAAATATGAGTCAGATGCTGAGCATGATGAAGCCATTGCCCCAAGACACTGAATACCCTAAAGAGTTCTTTGTCAAAGACCTTGAGTATTTGCCCCACATAGTATATCACATCCTAAGACGTACTCTGTGGCCAATCAAAGGCAACTCTTCTGGAGCTAAACTCGAAGGCGCCATGAAGACATTGGTCTTCTATATTGTCAATGGCATAAGATTCAACACTCAGGATTTCTTCATCCGCCAGCTGGCTGCTTCTGGAATTGATCTATTTGGCCTGAAGTATTATGCTCCCTGGATTATGCGCCTAATCAAGCTTCATTCCACTATTGACTATCAACCTTCAGCACGCAATCATGTCGTGTTCTTGCCTGAAGTTGACATGTCCTATGAAGCCATCTACTCTGATCCAGCAAAGAAGACACTCCATCTGCAGAATGCTGAATATCAAAGCTTCACCCAACTTATTGAAGGCATTCACGTACCAAACTCTGCTACTCCTGACTATCCCCTGGCTGACAACTTGCGTATGCCGCATCGCGCCAATACTGAAGCCACTGCCAGTACAATTGCTCAAAGGCCTCGGAAGCATTCATGTGTCCTCGATGACCATGAGCTTCTGGTATCTTTGCATCAGAGGCAGGATAAGCATCATGAATGGCTGAAACGCCAAATGTAGAGTCTTCTGGTGGATGTCAATCGCATTTGCAACCTGGCCACCAAAAGCTCCTTCGTCGCTCATGAAGCATGTCGGCGGTCCTAGAAGAGCCTTACACTGCTCTACTTTGAAGATGATCTTCGCGAAGATGGCTTCACTGAGAGATTCAAGTTTGACTCCAGGCCACCACAATCTGCAAGTTGGCATCCCACACCTTCTATTGAAGATTCTGAGTACTCATCTTCGACTGCAACTGTTGTTGCGAGAGTCGTCGATGAAGAATACGACGCCACTTCACCAGCATTAGCTTCACTGCATCAAGATGCTTCCTCATGCCCTTCTGCACCACCTAACTCCAATGTCGACCTTGCTGATCCAACATCGTCTCCACCTGGGAATGCGTAGAAACTCTATGTCTTCATACCTTTTTGGTCCTTACTGACAAAAGGGGGACAATCATATGAGGTTGCTAATCTTCAAGCGGGTCCATATGGGGTGGTTGCCTTAATTTTTGCTAAGTGCTTGCAACTCTCATTTTTGAAACTATTTGGCTCTTGAGTTGTAACACTTAAACATGATGGTTGCCTTGCTACTTTGTGATGCGATGATAAATTCCACATGAAGTCATTCTGCAGACATCCATTTTTCATTATGCATATCATTATCTTCATTACTTTCATATATGCATGATGAATTGTCTTCATACATTGAAGATGGCCTCCACAAAGCAAAACTTGCCATGTGCATTTGCATTCAAAAGCAAACTACTTATATGCACATCTTCAGGGGGAGCCTCTTTTAATCTATGAAAACAATGCTCATGAACTTGAACTTTCACATACTTTATCCCCATTGAAAACTTCAACCAGTTTTTCATCAATCACCAAAAAGGGGGAGATTGTAAGTGCGTCTAGTGCCACCCCTAGGTGGTTTTGGAGTATTGATGACAAACGTGGTTGAGGGAGTAATGTGTTTGTGATAATTGCAGGATAACACGGGTAGTAGTCCCTCATTGTGTAACGCCCTGGATCCGATGCGCCAGGTGTCCGCCAGTTATTCGCCGTCGTTGCCATGTCATTTGCATGCGTGTTGCATTTTATCATGTCATCATGTGCATTGCACTGCATACATGTTCGTCTCATGCATCCGAGCATTTTCCCCGTTGTCCGTTTTGCAATCCGGCACTCCTATGTCCTCCGGCGTTCCCCTTTTGTCTCTCGCTTTGAGCGGCTGTTAAACTTTCTCGGAATGGCCCGAGGTTTGCCAAGCGGCCTTGGTATAGCACCGGTAGACCGCCTATCAAGTTTCGTGCCATTTGGTGGTCGTTTGATACTCCAACGGTTAACCGGGTAACCGTAAAGCCCCTTTCTCTTTGCAGCCCAACACCCCTTCCAAAGTGTCCCAAAACCCATCCAAACCCCCTCCATGCTCTCGGTCGTTCGATCACGATCGCGTGGCCTAAAACTGTGCTCCATTTGGACTCTCCTAGCTCCTAGAAACTATAAATAAGTCCTCCCCGTCCATTTTCCCACGCGAAACCCTAGTCCTCTTCCTCCCACCGCCACCGGACACGTCCGTGACGGTCGGACACGTCCGCCGCCGCGCCCGCAGCCAACCACCGCGCACCACGTGGCGCCCCCGGCCCTCTCTCTCTCCTCTCGCCGCCGTGGCCCGCCGGGCCCGGGTCGGGCCTGCACA
>NC_041387.1:609587087-609594295 GCF_002162155.2 Triticum dicoccoides | reverse complement strand
GCCCCACCGTGGTTCCTCCGCGCCTCGCCGTCCCGCCGGCCTCCTCCGCCCCTCGCCGCGCCGCCCGTCGCCGGAGAGTGCCGCCCCTCGCTGGAGTCAGCTCAGATCCGGATCTGGTCGAGTGGACCAGATCCACCAGTTCGACCATCCAAACGCTCCGGCTCCTTCCCTGGTTCCCTTCGTCCCGGGTCCTCCCCATCCATGTTTTCGCAAGGTGATTTTTTCTCTAAGTCCCGGAATTCCTGGCATTATCATGCAATGTTCATCGCATCATATCTCTGCATCCTTAGGTCCGTTTCGTGCATGTAATATGTCAAATTGTTCGTCTCAATGAGTACTTCATTTCATACCATTGCATCATGTTCATTTGAGCTCATCTTGATACCTGAATCGTCGTTGCAAGAGTGCTATATGATGTTGTCTGCTGTTTGTTAACAGAACTTGCTCATTTGTCATTTTTGTCATGTTTGATGTGTGCATCCTAGGAGGTTGATGTCTACATGTGTTTTTATCTATGCCATGTCTTCTTTACAGAGGTGCTTACCATGTATTTTTGTGATCAATGTGGTGACTAGCACAAGCATGCAAACTAGGCTTCGTGATGTTGCTGATTTCAGTCCTTGTTCTGCTGTTATTTTGATGCCATGTAAACATGATGCTACAGAGAGATCCATGCTTATTTTGAGATACTTCAGTAAGGATGTTTTGAACATATGGTTTTTCTCTACCCATTCATGCCCTTGTTTGTAATTATGGAGTAGTCTAGCATGTCATTTTTGTGCTCTACTTTTGCTACAAAATGTTTCCTGGCAGATTGTTTACATGTTATTCAATTTTGCCAAGGTTGTTGTAGTTGATCCTTGCATGCTATGAACTTGTTCTTGACTTGGTTTGTTTCATAAACATGTCTTCTTACTGATGCTATGCTTATCTTGTCATGCAATGACTTGTGGGGAGTGAATCGAGCTTGTTAAGTAGGGTACTTGCTGTTACTGTTTTGCTAGGCTGAATCTGTTATTTCGTGATGCTATGTAAACCTGCTGCTACAAGTCATTCTATGCATAATCTGGAGATGTTCACTAAGGGTGTTTTATTCTACATGTTATGCTCTATCCATCCATGCCCATGGTTGCAATTATAGCATGCCGTAGCTTGTTGTAATCTTGCTCCAAAGCTGCTAAATAATGTTGTTGTCAGCCTATTAACATTAAGTTCAGTTGTTGTCATGATTGTTGATAGTGATCCATGCACCCTATGAACTTTCTCTTACCATGCTTAGCTTCACAAACATGCCTTCTTTCTGTTGGTTGCCTTGCCATGCCATGTATTCCTCTGTGGTGAGTGGTACAAGCTCATCAACATGCCTTCTTATTGTTGTTCCTGCCATGTTTGAATTTGTAATATAACTTGCCATGTTTACATGGGTGCCATCATATCTTCTAATCCTTTTTGGCTTATGGTCAGTAAAGGACTTTTGTTCTATGCATTTAGTAGTATCATGCCATGCCTTTGTTTGCTATGATAAGTTCCTGTAACATGTTGTTTGATAGCTCTAAACATTGCAACCTGATGTTATTTTTGCAAAGTCTGAAACTGATATTATTTGCAATCTTTCCATGTGTGTTTGAGCATGCTCTAGTGATTTCTAGATATAGCTCAGTGTTCATGTTTTGTTATGCATTACCTGTACATCATGTCCATGTCTTTTGTTTTCATGTTGAGATGCTGTAGCATGTTGTTTTGGTGCTTGCAGTATGCCTAGTTGCTGTTTTGGACAGATTGTTGCTATAACTTGTATAGTGTTTGTGTGTTGAACCGTTGCTCCGTTTTGAGTGTGCTCTATATGAAACTAGCTTGATTTTGCATGTAGTTTCATATTATCATGTTGCATTCATGTTTTGAGGTGTTTGCTTGATGTTTGTATGCATTTTGCATCAATGCCATGTTTAACTTGTTTTGCTCATATCTTCTAGGCCGTAGCTCCGAACTAAATGAACTTTATATGTAACTTGACTAGAATCTCGTGTAGATCTTTGTGCATCTTAACTTGCTGTTTAACAACTTGAACATAAGGTTTATTCAGATCTGGCCCAACTTCGAAATTTGCATATGAGGACTTACCGGAATTGTTATATGTTGTTCCCGGCCTCATTTAAACTTGCCTTGATGTGTTGCTCTTGTTTGCATCATTTCTTGCCATGAGTAGCTTCATGTAGTCTTGTCTTGCATCATGCTTGGTTGTGCATCATGCCTTGTTCATGTGTGGTGTGTTTACCATGTTGTGTGCTTCTTCTCGATAGTTCCCGTTTCGTTGCGATCGTGAGGATTCGTTCGTCTATGCTTGGTTCGTCTTCGTGGCTTCATCTTCTTCATGGACTCGTTCTTCTTCCTAGCGGGATTTCAGGCAAGATGACCGCTATCCTGGATCTAACTACTATCATTGCTATGCTAGTTGCTTCGTTCTATCGCTATGCTGCGTCACCTATCTTTTGCTCATCAAGCCATCCCAAATTGCCATGAACCTCTAACCTTTGACACCCTTCCTAGCAAACCGTTGCTCGGCTATGCTACCGCTTTGCTCAGCCCTCTTATAGCGTTGCTAGTTGCAGGTGAAGTTGAAGATTGCTCCATGGTGGACAGGATTTTGGTTGGGATATCACAATATCTCTTATATATTATTAATGCATCTATATACATTGGTAAAGGGTGGAAGGCTCGGCCTTATGCCTGGTGTTTTGTTCCACTCTTGCCGCCCTAGTTTCCGTCATACCGGTGTTATGTTCCCGGATTTTGCATTCCTTACGTGGTTGGGTGATTTATGGGACCCCCTTGACAGTTCTCTTTGAATAAAACTCCTCCAGCAAGGCCCAACATTGGTTTTCCCAATTGCCTCACCTAGCTCTTTTTCCCTTGGGAGTCGCGCTCTCGAGGGTATCTTTATTTTACCCCCCCCCCCGGGCCAGTGCTCCTCCGAGTGTTGGTCCAAACTAGAGCACCGTGCGGGACCATTCCTTGGCAACTTGGATTCGTCGGTTCCTGTACGCTTCGCTTATCCGGTGTGCCCTGAGAACGAGATATGTGCAGCTCCTATCGGGATTTGTCAGCACATCCGGGCGGCTTTGCTGGTCTTGTTTTACCATTGTCGA
Organism: Triticum dicoccoides; assembly: GCF_002162155.2. Taxonomy (NCBI): domain Eukaryota; kingdom Viridiplantae; phylum Streptophyta; class Magnoliopsida; order Poales; family Poaceae; genus Triticum; species Triticum dicoccoides. The sequence goes on along the minus strand of NC_041387.1, from coordinate 609,591,149 downwards.
AATGTCTTGTAAACCGGGATTCCGAGTCTGATTGGGTCTTCCTGGGAGAAGGTATATCCTTCGTTGATCGTGAGAGCTTATCATGGGCTAAGTTGGGACACCCCTGCAGGGTATTATACTTTCAAAAGCCGTGCCCGCGGTTATGTGGCAGATGGGAATTTGTTAATGTCCGGTTGTAGATAACTTGACACCAGATCCGAATTAAAACGCATCAACCGCGTGTGTAGCCGTGATGGTCTCTTCTCGGCGGAGTCCGGGAAGTGAACACGGTTTTGGTTATGTTTGACGTAAGTAGGAGTTCAGGATCACTTCTTGATCATTGCTAGTTTCACGACCGTTCCGCTTGCTCTCTTCTCGCTCTTATTTGCGTATGTTAGCCACCATATATGCTTAGTCACTGCTGCAACCTCACCACTTTACCCCTTCCTTTTCCTTTAAGCTTTGCTAGTCTTTATACCCCTGGTAATGGGATTGCTGAGTCCTCGTGGCTCACAGATTACTACAACAACAGTTACAGGTACAGGTTATGAGATGATCTTGACGCGAGAGCGATGTTTGCTTGTATTGGAGTTCTTCTTCTGCTTCTTCTTCGATCAGGGGATAGGTTCCAGGTCGGCAGCCTGGGCTAGCAGGGTGGATGTCGTTTGAGTTTCTGTTTGTGTTCCATCCGTAGTCGGATGATGCTCTTATGTATTGTGATGTTGTATTCGTGTGGCATTGTATGCCTTTTGTATGTATCCCCATCTATTATGTAATGTTGATGTAATGATATCCACCTTGCAAAAGCGTCTTCAAGATGAGCTTCTATCCTTGGTGGGACCTTCGAGTTCCTTTAGGATAGGGTCGCATCTTGGGCGTGACAAGTTGGTATCAGAGCCTCGACCGACCCTAGGAGCCCCCTTGATTGATTGTGTAGTCTGGCCGATGTTGAGTCTAGAATAAAACTGTTTTTTCGGAGTCTAGTTATATCGGAGAGTAGGAATTCTTTTTACTCCTCAGCCCCTTCCTCACTCTGGTAAGGAATCTTGACGTAGGTGTTTTGAATTACTCCTCTTCCCCTTCAAATTTTCTTTAGGATCACGCAGTTGGTTTTACGATCGTTGGTTCTTAGCTCTTTTCTATCCGGTGCATTTCTCGTCAAGTTGACTCGAACCTCTTCATCGTTGCCAAGTTCAATCCTTAGTCGTTTTCTTTTCCCACCCGCCCATCCCTTCTTCTTCTTGAAACCGGAGTCTGTAATCGAGTATCCATCCTACTCTTGTGAAGTCTTTGTTTTTTTTTCCTCCAATGATTTCAGCCGGTGTTTTTTCTCTTCAAGATATTCGTCGATTTCCCCTTCCAAGTTGATTTTGTTTTCCCGCCCTCCCACCCTTTTCTTCCCGGAGTCTGACACTCTCGACCATCAATTTCATTCGTGCGGAGCCTTCTTCAGTCTTCCCTCAATTATTTCAACCGGTGAATTCTCGTCTTGTTGGACATTCTTCATCTCTTTTCTTCTACGGTGGATTCAATTCCATTTTCGATAGTGATTATATTCTTTCCCTCAGCTCAAGTGCCTTCCCTGCTCGTTCTCCTCTCGCCAGTTTATCCTTCCGGAGTGTTCAAGACATCTCAGGAGATTTGTTTGTGTCCGAGTTAATTCGAGGTTGTCACCTCATTCAAATATTTCAATTGTTCCGGTGCATCATCTGTCTGTTCAACAAATCCTTTCCGACGGTGTTATCTCTTCAATGGGCCCTAACCCACAGGTCTTTTCCCAGGATCTTACCTGACTCTTCTAATTCTCCCAGAGTTATTCTTAATTCTTTTCAAGTGTGACGTAAGAATGGATTCCATCAGTCACATGCCTTGTCAAGATTGACTTCAAATCATTTTATTGTTGGCTCAACCTCTTTGTTTTCCATTATCCCGGAGTATCGCAGTAATTTTGGTGGTGTTTCTCGTCGTCAGTTGAAGACCGAAGAGGAATTTTCCTCTAAATCTTATCCATTCTCCCGGAGATTCGCGGTGCTAGCTCGATGTCATCCTATCAAATTGTTTCAATCGTGAAAATTCTTTTAAATCATTCGATGCATTTCGGGAGTTTCTTTCCCTCTCGATCATCCAGAGGTCATCGTTCCAGAAGAATTCTTCGTCCTCACATTTCAGTTGTCGTTCTCTATTATCCCGGTGCTTCGTTCAAGTGTTCGTTAATCAGCTCATGATCTGTGTGTTCTTTTGTATCTAATCCCCTCTAACATATTGGTTCTTCTAACTCTTCCCGGTGATTCTTTCTCTTTCATCAGTCATTTTTGAATTCTTACGCTGATTCGTTCAAGATTCTTTTTCCTTGATAATCATTCAATCCTTTTGTTCTTTTCAATCCTACCGGTGGTTCATGAAGACCTTCTCAAGTTTGCGATATGTCACTTCTCAATCCTTTTCAAGAAGAATAAGTAGTATGAAAAATCCATTGCTTGTCATCAATTTAATTTGATGAAGGATAAGCATACAATAAATCTTATTCTTATTTCCTCAAAGTGATTAATCCCTTCCTTTGGAGTTTGTTCTTGATGAATAAATTCTAGTTCCAAGTGTTTTCATCTTTTATTTTCCGGAGTTCAAATTTCCTCAGCCATTTTGTCGGAAACCCCATCTAAATCATCGCAAGCTTTAATATTATTCTTTCATCCTTCATTCTGTCTCATCATCCTTTTGTCACCGGAGTTCTTCATAGTGGTTCTTCATGATTTAATTCATTCTTCAAGAGTTCATCAAGATTCTTGTTGGTGGAGTTCAAGTATCTTTTCTTCTCGCATCTCGAAGTGCAATTAATTCTCCATATTCTTTTGAAGTGGAGTTTTGCATCTCTTCGTTCTTCTCAGCTATCCAATCATTTTCTGTTTGTGGTCGGTTATCACCTTATGATCTTGAGATGTTACCTATAAGACCACAACAAGCTTATTCTTTTCGTTGTTGAATTTTCTCAACAACTCCATTCAATCTTTTCTTCTAAGGTTGCTTTCTATTTCATTCGTGGCACAAGTTGTCATTTTCTTCTCTGTTCTTTTCATTCAACTCTTTTAATTCTTTCCGGAGGTTTTGTGTCATGTCTTCATCAAGTATCATTCAATCCTCTCAAGTTCATGTTCTTTTCCTTCCATTTTCAGCCGGAGTGCTACCTAAATCCTTTCAGTCTTATTCGTTTCTTATCTCGTTCTAACCGGAGTTGTTTCATAGTCTATCTGTTTCCGTGACTTTAAGATTCTCGTCGTTCCTCTCTTCTTCTCGAGTGCTCTCGATTCTTTGCTTCTTCTCTTGAGTTCTTGTTTCACCTCATCCCTTTTGCCCTTCCGTCTCGGTCCTAAGATCTCGGGATGAGATCTCTTGTTAGTGGAGGAGTGTTGTAACGCCCCGAATCCGATGCGCCAGATGTCCGCCAGTTATTCGCCGTTGTTGCCATGTCATTTGCTTGCGTGTTGCATTTTATCATGTCATCATGTGCATTGCATTGCATACGTGTTCGTCTCATGCATCCGAGCATTTTCCCCGTTGTCCGTTTTGCAATCTGGCACTCCTATGTCCTCCACCGTTCCCCTTTTGTCTCTCGCTGTGAGCGGCTGTTAAACTTTCTCGGAATTGCCCGAGGTTTGCCAAGCGGCCTTGGTATAGTACCGGTAGACCGCCTGTCAAGTTTCGTGCCATTTGGAGGTCGTTTGATACTCCAACGGTTAACCGGGTAACCGTAAAGCCCCTTTCTCTTTGCAGCCCAACACCCCTTCCAAAGTGGCCCAAAACCCATCCAAAACCCCTCCATGCTCTCGGTCGTTCGATCACGATCGCGTGGCCAAAAACCGTGCTCCATTTGGACTCTCCTAGCTCCCAGAAACAATAAATAAGTCCTCCCCGTCCATTTTCGCAGGCGAAACCCTAGTCCTCTTCCTCCCACCGCCACCAGACACGTCTGTGACGGCCGGACACGTCTGCCGCCGCGCCCGCAGCCAACCACCGCGCGCCACATGGCGCCCCCGGCCCTCTCTCTCTCCTCCCGGCGCCGCGGCCCGCCGGGCCTGGGTCGGGCCC
>NC_041387.1:609577336-609586640 GCF_002162155.2 Triticum dicoccoides | reverse complement strand
GCCCGCGCTCCTCCACCCCGAGGCGCCCGGCGCCGCCTCGCCTTCGAGCCGTCCCGCCGCCGCCGCGGATCTCTTCGCCCCACCGCGGTTCCTCCGCGCCTCGCCGTCACGCCGACCTCCTCCGCCCCTCGTCGTGCCGCCCCTTGCTGGAGAGTGCCGCCCCTCGCCGGAGTCCGCTCAGATCCGGATCTGGTCGGGTGGACCAGATCCACCAGTTCGACCATCCAAACGCATCGGCTCCTTCCCTGGTTCCCTTTGTCCCGGGTCCTCCCCATCCACGTTTTCGCAAGGTGATTTTTTCTCTAAGTCCCGGAATCCCTGACATTATCATGCCATGTTCATTGCATCATATCTCTGCATCCGTAGCTCCGTTTCATGCGTGTAATATGTCAAATTGTTCGTCTCAATGAGTACTTCATTTCATTCCATTGCATCATGTTCATTTGAGCTCATCTTGATACCTGAATCATCGTTGCAAGAGTGCTATATGATGTTGTCTGTTGTCTATTAACAGAACTTGCTCATTTGTCATTTTTGCCATGTTTGATGTGTGCATCTATGAGGTTGATGTCTACATGTGTTTTGATCTATGCCATGTCTTCCTTACAGAGGTGCTTACCATGTATTTTTGTGATCAATGTGGTGACTAGCACAAGCATGCAAACTAGGCTTCGTGATGTTGCTGATTTCAGTCCCTGTTCCGTTGTTATTTTGATGCCATGTAAACATGATGCTACAGAGAGATCCATGCTTATTTTGAGATACTTCAATAAGGATGTTTTGAACATATGGTTTTTCTCTACCCATTCATGCCCCTGTTTGCAATTATGGAGTAGTCTAGCATGTCATTTTCGTGCTCTACTTTTGCTACAAAATGTTTCCTGGCAGATTGTTTACATGTTATTCAATTTTGCCAAGGTTGTTGTAGTTGATCCTTGCATGCTATGAACTTGTTCTTGACTTGGTTTGTTTCATAAACATGTCTTCTTACTGATGCTATGCTTATCTTGTCATGCAATGACTTGTGGGGAGTGAATCGAGCTTGTTAAGTAGGGTACTTGCTGTTACTGTTTTGCTAGGTTGAATCTGTTATTTCGTGATGCTATGTAAACCTGCTGCTACAAGTCATTCTATGCATAATCTGGAGATGTTCACTAAGGGTGTTTTATTCTACATGTTATGCTCTATCCATACATGCCCCTGGTTGCAATTATAGCCTGCCGTAGCTTGTTGTAATCTTGCTCCAAAGCTGCTAAATAATGTTGTTGTCAGCCTGTTAACATTAAGTTCAGTTGTTGTCATGATTGTTGATAGTGATCCATGCACCCTATGAACTTTCTCTTACCATGCTTAGCTTCACAAACATGCCTTCTTTTTGTTGGTTGCCTTGCCATGCCATGTATTCCTCTGTGGTGAGTGGTACAAGCTCATCAACATGCCTTCTTATTGTTGTTCCTGCCATGTTTGAATCTGTAATATAACTTGCCATGTTTACATGGGTGCCATCATATCTTCTGATCCTTTTTGGCTTATGGTCAGTAAAGGACTTTTGTTCTATGAATTTAGTAGTATCATGTCATGCCTTTGTTTGCTATGATAAGTTCCTGTAACATGTTGTTTGATAGCTCTAAACATTGCAACCTGATGTTATTTTTGCAAAGTCTGAAACTGATATTATTTGCAATCTTTCCATGTGTGTTTGAGCATGCTCTAGTGATTTCTGGAGATAGCTCAGTGTTCATGTTTTGTTATGCATTACCTGTACATCATGTCCATGTCTTTTGTTTTCATGTTGAGATGCTGTAGCATGTTGTTTTGGTGCTTGCAGTATGCCTAGTTGCTGTTTTGGACAGATTGTTGCTATAACTTGTATAGTGTTTGTGTGTTGAACCGTTGCTCCGTTTTGAGTGTGCTCTATATGAAACTAGCTTGATTTTGCATGTAGTTTCATATTATCATGTTGCATTCATGTTTTGAGGTGTTTGCTTGATGTTTGTATGCATTTTTCATCAATGCCATGTTTAACTTGTTTTGCTCATATCTTCTAGGCCGTAGCTCCGAACTAAATGAACTTTATATGTAACTTGACTAGAATCTCGTGTAGATCTTTGTGCATCTTAACTTGCTGTTTAACAACTTGAACATAAGGTTTATTCAGATCTGGACCAACTTTGAAATTTGCATATGAGGACTTACCGGAATTGTTATATGTTGTTCCCGGCCTCATTTAAACTTGCCTTGATGTGTTGCTCTTGTTTGCATCATCTCTTGCCATGAGTAGCTTCATGTAGTTTTGTCTTGCATCATGCTTGGTTGTGCATCATGCCTTGTTCATGTGTGGTGTGTTTACCATGTTGTGTGCTTCTTCTCGATAGTTCCTATTTCGTTGCGATCGTGAGGATTCGTTCGTCTACGCTTGGTTCGTCTTCGTGGCTTCATCTTCTTCATGGACTCGTTCTTCTTCCTAGCGGGATTTCAGGCAAGATGACCGCTACCCTGGATCTAACTACTATCATTGCTATGCTAGTTGCTTCGTTCCATCGCTATGATGCGTCACCTATCTTTTGCTCATCAAGCCATCCCAAATTACCATGAACCTCTAACCTTTGACACCCTTCCTAGCAAACCGTTGCTTGGCTATGTTACCGCTTTGCTCAGCCCTCTTATAGCGTTGCTAGTTGCAGGTGAAGTTGAAGATTGCTCCATGGTGGACAGGATTTTGGTTGGGATATCACAATATCTCTTATATATTATTAATGCATCTATATACATTGGTAAAGGGTGGAAGGCTCGGCCTTATGCCTGGTGTTTTGTTCCACTCTTGCCGCCCTAGTTTCCGTCATACCGGTGTTATGTTCCCGGATTTTGCATTCCTTACGCAGTTGGGTGATTTATGGGACCCTCTTGACAGTTCGCTTTGAATAAAACTCCTCCAGCAAGGCCCAACATTGGTTTTACCATTTGCCTCACCTAGCCCTTTTTCCCTTGGGAGTCGCACTCTCGAGGGTCATCTTTATTTTACCCCCCCCCCCGGGCCAGTGCTCCTCCGAGTGTTGGTCCAAACTAGAGTACCGTGCGAGACCATTCCTTGGCAACTTGGATTCGTCGGTTCCTGTACGCTTCGCTTATCCGGTGTGCCCTGAGAACGAGATATGTGCAGCTCCTATCGGGATTTGTCGGCACATCCGGGCGGCTTTGCTGGTCTTGTTTTACCATTGTCGAAATGTCTTGTAAACTGGGATTCCGAGTCTGATCGGGTCTTCCTGGGAGAAGGTATATCCTTCGTTGATCGCGAGAGCTTATCATGGGCTAAGTTGGAACACCCCTGCAGGGTATTAAACTTTCGATAGCCATGCCCGCGGTTATGTGGCAGATGGGAATTTGTTAATGTCTGGTTGTAGATAACTTGACACCAGATCCGAATTAAAACGCATCAACCGCGTGTGTAGCCGTGATGGTCTCTTCTCGGCGGAGTCCGGGAAGTGAACACAGTTTTGGGTTATGTTTGACGTAAGTAGGAGTTCAGGATCACTTCTTGATCATTGCTAGTTTCACGACCGTTCCGCTTGCTCTCTTCTCGCTCTTATTTGCGTATGTTAGCCACCATATATGCTTAGTCGCTGCTGCAACCTCACCACTTTACCCCTTCCTTTCCCTTTAAGCTTTGCTAGTCTTGATACCCATGGTAATGGGATTGCTGAGTCCTCATGGCTCACAGATTACTACAACAACAGTTGCAGGTACAGGTTATGCGATGATCTTAACACGAGAGCGATGTTTGCTTGTATTGGAGTTCTTCTTCTACTTCTTCTTTGATCAGGGGATAGGTTCCAGGTCGGCAGCCTGGGCTAGCAGGGTGGATGTCGTTTGAGTTTCTGTTTGTGTTCCATCCGTAGTCGGATGATGCTCTTATGTATTGTGATGTTGTATTTGTGTGGCATTGTATGCCTTTTGTATGTATCTCCATCTATTATGTAATGTTGATGTAATGATATCCACCTTGCAAAAGCGTCCTCAAGATGCGCTTCTATCCTTGGTGGGACCTTCGAGTTCCTTTAGGATAGGGTCACATCTTGGGTGTGACACATTGATTCGGTTTACCTACCAGAGATGACCCCTAAAAATGTGTGATGACATTGAAGAAAATGGTGGTTCGTGAAGACATTCACGATGAAGATTATGACGTGTGAAGATATTCACTTGAAGACTATGGAGTGCGAAGACATAGTTGTTTTGTAGTTTTCTTTCTTCTTTATTGAGTCATAGGAACCACCGTACTGCTAAGTGGGTCCAAGTGAACAAAGTCAGAGTGACTGATGTGATGCTCAACCAAATCCTATGTCTTCGAGCGAAGACAATGAGACCAAATCTTATCCAGAGCTGGATGAGTCAGCTTTGCTTGTAGCCCAAGCCAAGCTGGCGCGTGTGTTTGAAATCCGACCGTTGGACACGTGTCGGTTCCTTAGTGACCCAGGGTCATTTTGGACATATCAGGTTGGGTTGCCACTTGGCTATAAATAGCCCACCCCCTACACCATAAATTGGTGGCTGCTCAGAGTTAGTGCATGACTTTTGTCGTTTGAGAGCAACCCACCTCCGAAGCATTTGAGAGAGAGATCCTTGTGAGGACTAAGCCCAAAACACCCAGAACCAAAGAGTGTTAGGCATCATTGAAGTCTTTCTATCCGCGTGATATGAATACTTGTTACACTTGAGGACTGTGAATCCTCCAGCTGGTTAGGCGTCGCGTTTTGAGCATCCAAGAGTCATTGTGGATTGTCGGTGAACGAAGTCTATGAAGGTTTGGAAGTCTACCTTGAAGACTTACCAGAGTGATTGGGCGAAGACTGGGTGTCCTTAGCTCAAGGGGAATAAGGTGAAGACACGGTCTTCTGAATTCAATCTCAGCCTCCCTAACCAGACGTACAGTTGTCACAGCACCTGGAACAGGTCTACCAAATCCTTGTCTTCACCAAGAAACTGGTTTTATCCCCTACTCTCCTTACTCTTCAGTTTCTCTTTGTGAAGTCATTTCTTGCATGCCTGACTCATTTGACTTCATAGTGTGAAGATTTGTATCTATTTGGTTTCGTACTATCTTCCATTCTGATCATGTCTACCTAGCTGCAGTTAGTCTTCGTGCTTCCACTATATTGTATGCTTGACTAATGCTTGACTAGTGTAGTTTACATTCCACTGCTTACTATATATTTTAAGTTTACTTGTTTGTCTTCAAAGCCACTGTGTTTTGAAGATTTTCATAAAAATCACCTATTCACCCCCCTCTAGTCAATAACTAGCACTTTCACGGTGGCGAGTAGTTGTACTAGGTGTGGAGGCTGGCGAACGTGGGTGCGGAGTTGAAAGTGCAACTATCCCTAGGTGGTTTTGGTAATTCCTAACAACATATAGCTCATTGAGCTAACATCATTCCAAGATGAACATTTCAGGAAAATCTCAAGGAATGGCATGGCATGGATAAGGAAAATGGATCCCTCAAAATACTAAGGATAAAAGGATTGGCTCAAGCTCAAAAGCTCAAGACTCTACATTTTATATTTTAGTGATCCAAGATCACATTGAGTCTATAGGAAAAGCCAATACTATCAAGGAGGGATGAGGTGTTGCTTAATGAGTTTCTTGCTCCACATTGCTTAGTGATATGCTCCAAAAACCCTCAACTACTTTATCATATCCACATATGACCCAAACCAAAAGTCAAACTCGGCCCCACCGATTCTTTCTATCCGGCGCCACCGAGTTCAGATGTCATAGCCACTACCAAAAACCCTAGGCAAATCGGTCTCACCGATAGTGATCTCGGTCTCACCGAGATGGGATTGTAATCTCTCTGTTTCCCTTCGTAACGTTTCGGTCTCACCGAGATGAGCGATCGGTCCCACCGAGATTGCAATGTAAACTCTCTGTTTCCTTTTCGTAACATTTCGGTCTCACCGAAATGAGCGAACGGGTCCCATCGAGTTTACCTGTCCAACTCTCTGGTTAGCTTATTACCAAAATCGGTCTCACCGAGTTTGTCTAATCGGTCTCACCGAGATTACGTTATGCCCTAACACTAACCATATCGGTCCTACCGAGTTGCATGTCGGTCCCACCGAAAACCCTAACGGTCACTAGGTTTAGTAAATCGGTCTGACCGAGTTTGTTGATTCGGTCCCACCGACATTGGTAAATTGTGTGTAACGGTTAGATTTTGTGTGGAGGCTATATATACCCCTCCACCTCCTCTTCATTCGTGGAGAGAGCCATCAGAACAAACCTACACTTCCAACTTACCATTTCTGAGAGAGAACCACCTACTCATGTGTTGAGGCCAAGCTATTCCATTCCTACCATATGAATCTTGATCTCTAGCCTTCCCCAACTTGCTTTCCACTCAAATCTTCTTTCCACCAAGTCCAAATCCTGTGAGAGAGAGTTGAGTGTTGGGGAGACTATCATTTGAAGCACAAGAGCGAGGAGTTCATCATCAACACACCATTTGTTACTTCTTGGAGAGTGGTGTCTCCTAGATTGGCTAGGTGTCACTTGGGAGCCTCCGGCAAGATTGTGGAGTTGAACCAAGGAGTTTGTAAGGACAAGGAGATCGCCTACTTCGTGAAGATCTACCGCTAGTGAGGCAAGTCCTTCGTGGGCGACGGCCATGGTGGGATAGACAAGGTTGCTTCTTCGTGGACCCTTCTTGGGTGGAGCCCTCCGTGGACTCGCGCAGCCACCCTTCGTGGGTTGAAGTCTCCATCAACGTGGATGTACGATAGCACCACCTATCAGAACCACGACAAAAACATCCGTGTCTCCAATTGCATTTGAATTCTCCAAACCCTTCCCTTTACATTCTTGCAAGTTGCATGCTTTACTTTCCGCTGCTCATATACTCTTTGCATGCTTTCTTGAATTGTGTGAAGATTGCTTGACTTGTGCTAAGATAGCTAAAGTCTGCCAAAGACTAAAATTGGGAAAAGGTTAAGTTTTTAATTGGTCAAGTAGTCTAATCACCCCCCCCCCTCTAGACATACTTCCGATCCTACAGGAGTGCGCTGGTCGGGGTTCAAACCAGAGGGTGAGGCACGTGGCGGCGCGCCATGTGGGAAGGTGATGTTGGGGTTGAAACCACCATGCGCGTCGCCTTCGGAGTAGCCAGGCGAGGGTGCCCCCAGGGCGGCAGCGAGAAGTTGGCCGGTGACGCGACGCTCTGTTGGCTCCACGTAACTTGCGGGCAGTGTCCGCCGGGCATATTCATCATCCTCGCGCGAGACGCCTTTGCCTGCTCTACCGCCGCCGCCACTGCCGCCGATGCAGCCGCGTCCCTTTCCTTCTTGGCATTGAGCCTATTCCACCGGTCGGTGGTGACAGCCTCCCGGCGCCGAACCTCCACACTCCACTCGGCGTTGCACATGCTCGGTGGTTTCGCCATCGGCTTCCTCTGCTTCGACTGGGTGGAATCGGCAACGGCAGTGGAGCAAGCAGCCGAATACTTCTTCAGCGGCATGGCGGGATGGCGGGGAGCGGGAGGAGAACTGCGGGAGTGGCGGGGCAGAAGGGGGAGAAAGCAATGAGAAAATGGAGGAAAAGGGGGAGAACGACGGGAAAAGGCTTGTCTGTCACCGACAGAGCAGACCCACGCGCCTTTTCGCTTCGTCCGGTGCCCCCAGGCGCCCGCCGGGGGGCTGGGTTCGGCTCGGGTTTGCCGGCTGCTTTTTCGGCCCAAACCGGCGAAAAACAAGGACGGGGGGGGAGGCGACTAGGCTGATTTTTCGCCGCCGGCGCTAAAAAGGCACCCTGGGGAGCCTGTTAGGGGGGGCGAGTGGACATGCTCTAAGGAAGAGCATGGACCCTATCTACGCGAACATGATCGCGTGTTCCGCTTCCACAACAGCAATCTCAGCCTCCCTCTCCCGATCTGGACGGCTCTAGCAGCACAACCACAGGGACGTCTGTTGGGAGGCCATCCGGCGGGTACGCAAAGACTGAGGCAAAGGGCTACAGAGCAGCGGCGACGGCGGGAGGCAGGCCGCGGATTGTCCCGGCCAAGGGGACGATGACGAAGAAACGCGAGGGCGACGGCGCACGGGCTCCCAGCGGCAGCGCACAGGTGATCCTAGCGGCGGCGCACATGAGCTGTAAGGGGAGGCAAGCTGGAGCAGCACGGGCTCGCGACGGCGGCACACAGGAGCAGCAGGGGGGAGGCGAGAGGACGAAGGGAATTTTCCTCCAGCCCGTTTCGTTTGAGTAAATTTTCTCCTTCGATGCATGGCTGATGATAAATTATCGTCCTCTAACAGTTATTAAGGATCAGCAAGGAGTAAAAATAGATTTTTACTCCTCTGACCGGTTACAGGAGATCGGTTAGAAATGCCCTTACATCCAGCTCGATTAACTTGTTAAGCCTGTTAGGGCAGAATCCGGGGGAAATTTGACTGAGGCACACAACTATAGAACGCCCATGGACACGTTTACACATAGGCTTGACGTCCATTTCATTTTCCATATATAGCAGTTTTCTTATATGACTCAAAAGATGTTTCATCCAAGTTATAAAATGGATTTCATAGAATTTTAATAGTCCCAGTTCAATGATTCAAAGGACTTGTGTAGGGAAAAAAACTTGGAATTCAAATTCTCCAAATTTCCTTTGAAAATTCTACAATCCAAAGAGGACCTAGGCTAGTTTGTAACCATAACATGTGTACGAATGTGATAACCGGAACACATCTATGGCAATAACCAAGATTCCAGGTGGTGAATAGAGCTTTTATTCATACATACATGGTGTGTTTTACTGATGACCAATACATATGTTTCAAAAAAAAGCTGGACTTTGAATGCCACAATTGTCCTTTGCCATAGGACTCCTCTTTGCAATTTAAATTTCCCTCGGAAGAAAAGGAGTGAAAATCCCCTAGGTTTCATTAGCTGAAAAAACAAAAAAAAACATTCATCATGGTATTCGACCTCCCGAGCAAACTAGATCAAAATTTGCATTACCTTCTAATTCAAACTGGCCAGGAGCACGATTTACTCTACGCCATCGAAGCATATGATTTTTGCGACTTTAATTCTCCTCCTTGATGCAATCTGCAAAGGGAAAGCTAGGGCCAGTCCCAAGGAAGGTGGCGACGGGGCACTTGGTTCCAGTCGGCAAGGCACGAGCGCACAAAAAACGCTTGCCGAGGCTTCATGGGCCAGCTCGGGCTGTGGTGCAGGGCGTGTACGGTGTGAAGCGCAGGGTTGAACGGGTGTGCCGCTTGTGGAGGCCAAAATTTGGATTAGAAAACGACTCCAC
>NC_041387.1:609572982-609577041 GCF_002162155.2 Triticum dicoccoides | reverse complement strand
GGGGGGGGGGTATTTTGTACGTCACATACTACCCAATAATTTTATATTTAAGTATGATACACATTTAACTTTGCCTAGGCACACACTTTTTGTTTGCAGCTAGAGCGTGTGCAGGTATACATAATATTGGTCAATAATTCCAAATACGCACCATGAAAACGAAGTTTGATACTCCGAAATATGACATAAAATGCCATGCTACAAAGCATTTTCAGATGAAAAATTAAGATATATTGAACAAAAATAATCATGTATTATCAAATGGTTGGCTTTTAGTTTGCATTTATAATTTTATATAGGTTTGAATGGCAAATCATTACTGGTTGTATTAGGAAATTTTATTGTTTGATTAGCAAAAAATGATCAACGTTGCCATATACCCTAGCGCAGCAACCCATCACAAATAACACAACCAAAATAACTTAAATTTGATGTAGAAATTCAACATGATACAAGATGAGAATAGAGATTAGTAGATGATGTGATGTGTTAACCTTGGTTAGTTCGATGGCTGCAGCCTGAAGAATTGATGAGTGAAGTAGCCTGCATCGCCGTATGAATTAGTAGATCTAAGAAGGAAGACCCGAGACAAGGAGATTAAGGACGCGACAAAGGCATAGGATGGCAGTGGCGCATCCCATGCACGAGCTAATCACATAGATAATGCCGGGAGATTTAGTGGACTTAGAAAACGACTACTTAGTGGGCTTGTACGTGGGCCTTCTTTCCTTTGTCAAGAGTTCACGTAATTAGCTCGTGCACGCAAAATATGGACTAATTAGTGGGCTTGTACGTCGGGGAAGCAGGCCGTTCTGCCGCTAATAGGGGGACCAAGTACGTTGTATGTTGCAAATCATATAGCTAATGATCGCTGCCTAGAGGGCTCCTATCTGCCGCTAACTGTGGCAAAACGTCAAGGGAACGCACAGGCGGGTCTCCCCGACTGGGCCGGCCCATGTCGCTCTCCCGTTCTGCCTAGCAAAGAAACTACAGTCGCTCTCACGCTCGCAAGAAATACTGCGCCAAGCAAGATTCGAACACAAGACCACCTGCAACACAAGTAGTACTCCTACAACTTGAGCTAGCGAGCTAGGTATTTTAATGAGCAGCACAAACACTTAAGAACCAAACCAAGCGCGGGTAAGAACGTTTTTTAAATTTAGACGTGAAATATTATTTTGGAGAAAGGGAATTCTGTATGAAACTGTGAACACGCTCAGAAATTGTGTATATTTGAAAAAACTCAAACAATTTTATAGAAACGGAAACAATTTTAAAAATCCCCCCAAAAAACTGAAAAATATGAACATTCTTTTAGAAAACTAGAACATTTTTTGAATGGCAAAACAGTTTTTGGATACGCGAACATTTTTAAAAAATGGGAACTTTTTTTGAATCTCCTGAACAAAATTTGAAAACTCCAACATTTTTTGAAACTCCAGAACAAAATTCAAAGCACAAACAATTTTAGAAAATTGCGAATAATTTTTTAAATCCCAAAACAAAATTTGAAAACAAGAATATTATTTAAAAAATTGTGAACATATTTTAAACTCCCGAACAAAATTCAAAGCACGAACAATTTTTGAAAAGTGTGAACAATTTTTGAAATCCCCGAACAAAATTTGAAAATAAGAACATTATTTAAAAAATTGTGACCATATTTTAAACTCCCGAACAAAATTTGAAAACACCAACATTTTTTGAAACTCCAGAACAAAATTCAAAGCACAAACAATTTTGAAAATTGCGAACAATTTTTGAAATCCCAGAACAAAATTTGAAAACAAGAACTTCATTTAAAAAATTCTGAACATTTTTTAAACTCCCAAACTAAATCTGAGAACCCAAATATTTTTATAAATTTGAGACAATTTTTGTAATACTGAACAAAATTTGAGAAGTTGTGAAATTTTCAACAATTTTTGGAAAGCACGAATATTTTTTGAATTTCTGAATACAATTTGGATACAATTTTTGAAACTTTGAACAATTTATGATAAATCATTTTTTTTGAAAATTAAGAACATTTTTCCAGAAACACAAAAAAGGAAAAAAGAAAGAAACAAACACGAAAAAAGAGAGAAAAGAATATACAAACAGGAAAAAAAAGGAAAACAAAAAAAAATGGTTCAGGAACCTACTAGAAGGTTCCCAAAACCGGGAAAAACCGGCTAGAACCTTTTTTTTTTTGAGAAATCTCGCCACTTTATTAAATAATAGCAATGTTCATAGGTACACGGTGCTGGTCATGGGGGACTCCCAGGCAAACATGACGCCCTATATCTAAATTACATGCGTACTTGGCGAGATTGTGAGCTTCGAATTGTCTACGCTCGAAAGCAAAAACAACCGAATCAAAAAGATTACTCCGTTGCGTTATTTCATGTACTATAGCTGAATGCGGGCCTCCTGTTCCGTCATTTATGTCTTGGATCACCCCTTTGCAGTCCGATGCAATCCTCATTCGTGTCACATGAAGATCCTCAGCAAGAGCTAGAGCCTCCCTGCAAGCAAACGTCTCCAGAAATGTTGGGTCAGCAGGTTCCCAAAACCGGATCGGTGGAACGCTTTAATGGGCCGGCCTGTTTCGTTCGAACGCTGAGAAACAGTGTGCGGTACCCCGACATTTTGACGCAGAATGCGTCGTATAGGATTTTCCCACTGCCTACCCTGCTCGCCGAGGCATCCTATGTGATGCATTTTGCATCAAAACATGAGCTTGACGCACTAGGGCGATGCAAACTGGGCCGGCCCATCAAGATGCATTTGTATGAGTAGTTTATCTTGTATGAAAAAAGGATGAACGAGAGAAGACCTTATTTACAAATGTGGAGAGGGGTGTGGGTATCTTTTTGTAAAATTGTCATAGTTTCCTTCTTATCCGTCAGATATAAATCGAACGGCCTATATTGCAGGATGTTAGGCACACCATCATCACCAACTCTGTTTTTTATAAGAGTAGAGATTTCTTGATAATATCGAACAATTTGAAATACCGCAAATATTTTTTGATATTCCAAACTTTTTTTCTAAAAAAATGTGAACAATTTTTGTAATCCGAAATTTGGACAAAACATGAACATTTTTTTGCAAAACCTAACAGTTTTCTAAAACGTGAACAATTTTTGAAACATTGAATATTTTCTGACATTGTGAATTTTTCTGAAAACAAAAAAAACATTTTCTGAAATTCCTGAACATTTTTGGAAACACAGACATCTTTCTGAAATTCAGAACAAATTTTGAAATTCCTGTACATTTTTTGAAACATGAACATTTTATGAATGACATTCTGGACATATTGTGAAAAAGAGTATTTGGTTAGAAATTTCTGAACATTTTTTGAAAACATGAACATAACAATAATTCAAAACGAGAACATTTTTTTTGAAATTACTGAACATCTTCTAAAACACGACATTTTTTGAAATTGTCAACAAAATTTTAAAGCAAGAACATTTTCTGAAAGTCCTGCAAAACTTTTTGAAACATGAACATTTTTTAAACTGTGAATAAAATTTTCCAATGGGAACATTTTTCGAAATTCCTGAACATTTTCTAAAACACGAACATTTTTTAAAAATTGACAACAAAATTTTAAAACAAAACATTTTTTGAAAATCCTGAAAGACTTTTTCAAACACGAACATTTTTTGAAATTGTTAACAAAATTTGAAAATGAGAACATTTTTTGAAATTCCTGAACTTTTTTGAAATTGGGAGCAAATTTTGAAAACGAGAACATGTCATCAAATTCCGAATAAAACATTTGAAATTCTCAACCAAAAGAAACATGAAAAAGAAAAAAAAAATGAAAGAGCAAAGAAGAGAGAAAATTAAAACAAAAAGGTAAAAAAGGGAAATAAAAAAACCGGTTCAGGAACCTCCTAGAAGGTTCCCAAAACCAAAAAAACCGGCTGGGAACCACGTAGAAGATTCCCTAAACCGGATTCGCTTTAACGTTTGAACGGGCCGGCCCCTCGTGACGCTCATCGATCTGCCTGTGTGCGTTCCCTCAACTACTTGCCGCAAAGAGTGGCAAATAGAAATTTCCCT
>NC_041387.1:609572296-609572814 GCF_002162155.2 Triticum dicoccoides | reverse complement strand
GTGGCGCGCTGCATGTGCGCCACTTGTCGCAACCTGTGAGTTTTCCCTTTTTTCGTAGATTCGTTTATTCAAAATATTTTATCTCTTAAACCTTGCGTCCAAATCTCGAACCGCTTTCGCCGTTGGATTCCTCGCGTCGAGATCTTCAAAACTAGATCCCATGTTGATAGGTTTTGACGAACTTTTTTTCACGAAAAAACCAGACGAAAAAACCTGACGAAAAAACCCGATGAAAAAACCAAACCGGGAACACGGTTTTTTTTCCTTTCCGAAAAAGGGACGCCCGTGCCTCTGACGAAATCACAACCGTGCCTCTCGCGGAAGCAAACCCGTGCCTCTCACGAAATAAAAAAAACAGAAAACACATTTTTCCCCTTTCCGAAAGAGGCACGCCCGTGCCTCTCGCGAAAAGTACAACCGTGCCTCTCGCGGAAGCAAAATCGTGCCTCTCGCGAAAGAAAAAAAAACAGAAAACGTGTCTTTTTCCTTTCCGAAAGAGGCACACCCGTGCCTCTCGC
>NC_041387.1:609569587-609571299 GCF_002162155.2 Triticum dicoccoides | reverse complement strand
AAAATGTTGTTGTACTGATTCAAACCAGTTTAACTAATAACTTGCAAAATCAATACAAAATTTTAGCTTTGCAAACATCGCTAGGAAGTTTTGGTAGGTGTATATGATATATGGTTGGAATTTGGAAATGAAACCCATATACAGAAAGATAGACTGAGCATTTGAACCTGAGCAAAAAAATGGTAACACAGCTTGGAAGCAGCTTGGCTCTCACGAGTTTCAGGGCACCTACTGAACAAGGTTTGTTTCGATGCGCATACATAGCCGCCTTTGCTCAACGGTTCTCCTAGCCGCTAACGGCATAACAGACAGTTGGAATATTGCAAGCATTTCAGTCACCAGTTCATCACCCACAAGAACAGAAGAAATTCCCATGTTCTAAACGGGGCCACACATGTACAACACTCCTCAAGACTGTCACAACATGTGCAAGATCACTCAAGCTACATTCAACAGTTGCTTCCCAGACAAACAAGGCGCTGCTCAGCACAACGGAATCAGACGATCACGGATGACTGACTGCATACCTCCTAGCACAAGGACCATATGTATCTCACCTTCCCTTGCGCTTCTTTTGGAACGCGCTGCAACTCAGGCAATACCACTTTCCCCTCGGCTGCTCTTTCAAGCCCACGCATCCAAAGTGGAACCACTCTATCTTGCACTGCAAAAGAAGCACCAGCGCGCTTTAAAACCAAGCACCGGTGCACGGAGCTAAGAAAGGACATGTGAAAGGAGGAGAATGTTTACTTACATCAGGGTTGTCGCACGCGACCATCTCACCGTAGCTGACTTGGTTGCAGAAGCAATACGTCGGTTCATTAGGATCGACAGGCAATTCTAAATCTATAGCTGGCTGCTCCATGGGCATCTCTGTAGGCATCTCCGTGGGCACCTTAGCCCTGCAAGAGAGTTGTGCTGTTACAATGAGAAAAATACAAATGCCTTGGTCTTTGATTCTACTCAGATGCAAAACATACTTCTTCCGCCCTCCTCTGCTTCTTTCGCCAGCTCGTCCAGTTTTTGGAGCAGGATCAGCAGCTGCGGACCTTAAGCTACCAGCGCCAGCAGGAGCAGCTGAAGTAGCAGCAACAGCTGTATCTGCCGCAGCTGCAGCTGCAGCTGCCACTGCCTCCTTTTCTGTTCGCCAAAACAAGTGGCACACAAGCACAGTAAGAGAAACATGTAATGCAACTGCAGTGTCATGCAACTGGCACTACAATACCTAGTCGAAGTTCTTCAAGCTTCCTCATGTATTGATCAAGCTGTTGGATATGAGCGTCGACCTATATCACATTTATAAATCAGCAAAATAAAAAACCCGCATATGCACAACTCAGGAACACTGAGCAATGTCATGCGACATGCTTACACAGCACAACCTAGTAAGACATTAACTGCACATGTAAATTTCTCCACAAATGACAATTATAATTAAAACATTATATCATGCAGGTAAGATGGCAGATATGTTCTGCTTGGAAATATTGAGATATAGAAAGTGGCATGACTTTATTTCCAGTTGGGTGGAGGAAAAAAATGCCACAAATTGAGTTTCCTTATCAATAAAAAAGCATGCCAAACATTCTTTACATAAAAAAAGAAAAGAAAAGAGTATCAATGATATATCAAAACCATCCGCAGGGATCTCATGCCACTTTCCTATTCTTTCACACACTAAAAGGGAGGACATAATCAACTCTCTTTACCCC
>NC_041387.1:609558852-609569496 GCF_002162155.2 Triticum dicoccoides | reverse complement strand
TGTAACTGAGTAACTTTTACCAGGTCATATGTTTGTGTGGCTAAAGCCACCTTCTCATCAGCAATCCTAACACAATGTTTCTGCTCCTCGATTGCCTCATCAGAAAATTTAAGTTTTGCTGGCTCATATGTTGTAATACTTCCAGATTCAAGTCCATGCTTAATGTCCTCTATTTCTTGTTGACATCGCTGCTCATTTTCCAGCTGCACACCTAATCAGAAGCACAAGTGGGGCTTGTTTCAGTTCTCAGGGGGAGGGGAGAGGAAGCCAATAATAGTTCAACAAAGACTGCATGGTCAGTTAAAAGAAATTAAGCTGGTTCACATTATTACACTTATTGCAACAACATACTAGCTCCATTCTTTTTTTACTCACACATCAACATGCTCTCCAGTATATATGCCTTTGACCATTACCTTCTCTATTTTACATGTTAGTAAACTTTCTTTAAAATATAAAGAGTGAAACTATTTTTTACGGCGTCTAAAACAACATTTGCACATGGCAAATCCAAACAATTTTGTGCATATCAGTAGCCAAATTTTAAAGTTGACTGAACACACCCTAAAAATATATCTAAAGAAAAGCAGAGGGAGTAAATAGCTAACATAGTGACAAATCTGGATAATACATGTATATGGGCTTGCTATCATGTAGAAAGATTCACTTTCCAGACATTTGCAGGTTAACATGCCATGGCACAACCTAGATAAAAGAAAACAAATATTCATCAAGTTTGGCAAGTGAATCCTAACCAGTGAAGATGATATTTAAATTGACAGACTTGCGAGTAGTAAATGCTGTCAATTGCAGAACTATCTGCAATCCTGCAAGTTTTACTACTTACTTTTGTTGCATGGTCCTACTTGCTTGAAAAGAAGTAGTGCACAACAGTAATCACAAAGAACACAGTATTGCAGTCACAAGATAAACATATAACAATATAATCTGAAGATGCATCTGGGACTTTAACAAGCCCTTCGTTGTGCTCAAGTTAAGTTCTCAATTCACATAGAGAGAAGATGAAGAGTTTGGGTCAGTTGACAGATGCACATTCAGAGAAGATGAAGCAAATGAATCAGTTGGCAGTGGCAAAATACAATAGGGAATTCAGAATTTTGCATACCTTGCAAGCTTTTATCGAGCTCTCGCATTAATGAATAGTTCTTGTGCAGCATAGCTGGCAATGTTTCAACACCTGACAGCAATCAAACAGGATATCATATGTATGCATGCATTGATGTGCAGAAATACATCATAGTAATAAATTTACAATTTGAAGATATAAGTTGAATCAAGAAAACACAATACTAATTTAAGGCTAGAACCTCCGTCTTCGATTACAAAACAATCACTCTCCCATTCCAATATCCCAACTATAAATTTTAGGTTCCAATCCATCGATAAGTGCAAAGAAAATGAGTGGGAACACAGTCGAGAACTATCACAAATCCAAAGAAAATGATAATACCAACAAGAAAAACAGAGTCGAGAACTATAGATAAGTCCAAAGAAACATTTGAGTTCAGATCTATAATCTACGTTATAGCCATGGCATTGTACACTAACATCAAAAAGTAATGAAACTAATCGTTCGTTTCACCTCCTTTTAACATATACTCCCTCTGTTCCTAAATATAAGGTGTATTAGTTTTTCAAAAAGTCAACTGTTGTCTATGTTTGACCAAGTTTACAACAAAATATATAAAGATTAATAATACTAAATATATAAAATGTAAAAATATAGTTCATGATGGATCTAGTGATAATAATTTGGTATTCTAGATATTGATATTTTTGTCTATAAACTTGGTCAAACTTAGAGAAGTTTGACTTTTTGGAAAAATTATACACCTTATATTGAGGAACGGAGGGAGTAGTTCAAAATAAAGCAAGTGTTCAAGGAGGCACACATGACGAATTACAGATTTGTAACACTTCATCAATTGAAAACTGAATAATTAGTACACATATAGCTAGCGGACGCATCCGGAAACCATGGACTAATTCATGGGTAATGATACATCACAGGACAAGATTTTGTGCATGGTGGGGATTGTGCCCTGGCGGCGAGGCCGAGGGTTAGGTTACCCAGGAGCGGAGGAACAGCACTCACTGGCTTGGAATTTCTCGAGGAAGTAATCGTCGTCGGCGTCCGGTGGCTGCGGCCATGGCAGCTCCGCCAGTACATGGAACTGAGGCGCGCCGGGAGCAGAGGAAGCGGGGATCTCACCGGCCGACATGGGGAGGGATTAGGGTAAACAGAGTTCCAGTCCGGAGATCTGATCCCCTTCTACATATAGTCTCCTCACCTCACCGTGCAACCTAGTGGTTCTGGTGTGTGGGCTCCTTCCTCCGACAAAGCCCACGTGTGCGGCCAGACGGGCCATATGGTTATATGGACGCATTTGGGCCAATCCTAAAAATTGGCATGCCAAATTTTGGCATCAAACCAAGCATGTTCCATATGTATGCATGCATTGATGTGCAAAAATGCATCACAACAATAAATTTAAAATTTGAAGAGACAAGTTGAATCAGGAAAATACGATACCAATATAAGGCTAGAACAGTATGTATTCCATTGGAAAACAATTACTCTCCCATATCTAATATTCCAACTATAACCTTTAGGTTCTAATCCGTTGATAAGTGCAAAGAAACATTAGAGAGATTGCCAACAGTAATACAAGTGAGGACCATTGATAAGTCAAAAGAACCATGAGAATACCACAAGGAAAATTCAGTCGAGAACTATTAAAAAGTTCACATGGCACAAAAGGTAGGGTCACTCATGAAGTCCCTGGACAAAACTAGCAAGTTCATATCTATCATCTACGCTATAGCCATGGCATTGTATACTAGCGTCAACACCTAAGGAAACTAATCGTTCCGACCCGCTCTAACGTAGAGTACAAAATACCAAGGTTTTTAAAAGCGCTAGGCGCGGAGTGAGCATTTTGTCTCCGCCTTGCGGTTTTTTGACCAAAGCGCACGCTTAAGCGCTAGGCGTTTTGTCTCCGCCCGGCGCCTAATTTTTTCAGTGCAAAATACAGCAAATTGTTCAAGGGGGCACGCGCGCCAAATTATCCATTTATACATCAGCAACACTTCATCAACAATTTAAAAAATGAATAATCAGTACACGGCACATAGCTTTAGTCATGAACAGGTTCAGTTGGCACGCCACAAGCACGGGCATGAAGAACAACGGATCTAGAAACCGTGGAGGCGTTGGGGCAGTAGTAATTCACTAGCAACGCATCATCCAGAAACCGTGTAATATTCACAAACGTCGATGTTGCACGGTGGATGGAGTAGCGACGTCCGTGCCCTAGCGCAAGCGGCGAGGGTTAGGTTATTAGATTAGTTGGCAGCGGAGGCAGGGAGGAGCACTCACTGGCCTGGAAGTCCTCGAGGAACCCCATGGCGTCGGAGACCGGCGGCCGCGGCGCCCGTGGAACCGAGAAGCGACGGGAACGGGGGGGAGAGGCGGCCGGAGGAAGAGGGGGACCTCGCCGTCCGGCACGGGGAGGAGACAGAGAGAGTCAGAGTTCCGGTTCGGAGATCCGATCCCCACTTCTGCAGATTTTTTTCCCCACACTCCCCTCGCCGCGCCGCCTGGTCGCTCGCTGTGGTGTGCGAGCCCTTCCTCCCAAAGCCCACGTCCGCAGCCCGGCGGGCCATCATTTGACGACGACTCTCGCCCATCTGGGCCGGCCCATTTGCGCATGCGACTAAACCCTAAACCCCTCCGCGGATGGATCCTTCTAGAGCTACTATCTGGTCCCCTGGCTTCCCTCCCCCGCTCCTGCAAAGCCTCCGCCCTCTGGAGTTTCTTTCCCCTTCTCCAAGTTGCTCGCCTCTTTTTCACCCTTGACCCCCCATCCCGCTCGCCGCCTCCAACCTTCCTCCCCAAGCAGAAGGGACCTCCCTCCAGATCCAACGCCATCCTCCCTCCGTCGCCATGTACCGCGCCGCCGCCAGTCTCGCCTCCAAGGCCCGGTGAGTCGCCGTCACATTGGCCTCCTCGCGCCTCTCTCTCTCTCCCCCTCCCTCTCTGCTCCACTCCGGTGCGGTGCCGCGCTGGGGGTTTCTGTTGGTTTGTGTGCGAATCACAGTAGCTGACATGTGTGTTCTGCGTTGTGCAGGCAAGCCGGGAGCAGCGCCCGACAGGTGAGCAAATTGTCCTGGTTCGGCACCGATCGCCGGCAGGGAATGGTTTCAATCTGACGGATTCGTCGTCCGCCCCCAATGTGGGCCGGGTGTAAGGGTTTTTCTTTCTGTCCTTGCGTGGTAACGTGCTTGGGTGCTTTGCGTGTGGTGCTGCGCAGGTCGGGAGCAGGCTCGCCTGGAGCAGGAACTATGCCGCCAAGGACATCAGGTTCGGCGTCGAGGCCAGGGCCATGATGCTCAAGGGGGTCGAAGACCTGGCTGATGCGGTCAAGTTGACTATGGGTCCCAAGGTATGACCTACATCCGTGCGTTATCCATGTGCAGAGTTCGTGGTGCCAGTGTCTGAATTGCTCTAGAGATTGTAAGATTGTGGTTGCTGGCGCCCTCAAACCATGTTGCTATCACATCTATGAATTTTCCACTAGTAGACAAATGCTAGACTGGTGGTTGCATGTTAGCAGTATATGTGCATCATAGGTCTGCCCTAAGTGTAGTAAGTAATACGAACTGTTGAGGATGTTACTTGTATTGCAGATGAAATTTAGTTGTACATTACCATAAATAATTTTTCTGATACCTTATAGTAGTAAAATTATGTATATTTTGGCATGTGTGCAGAACTGCAGAAATTTGGGTTGACTTTTGTAGCACATATGAGAGTTAGTGCTGAACTCATCTATGTACTTATTTTACAGGGGCGCACTGTTATTATTGAGCAAAGCTTTGGTGCTCCCAAAGTTACAAAGGATGGAGTCACCGTTGCCAAGAGCATTGAGTTCAGTGACAGAGTCAAGAATGTAGGTGCAAGTCTTGTGAAGCAGGTCGCTAATGCGACAAATGATACTGCTGGAGATGGTATGATCTAGTTCTGTGCTATCATCCCCATGCACATACGTTTTAATGGACTTGGTCTTTTTAACAGTTTTTGTCGGTGTATCAAAGGCAATGCTAGAACCATCAATAACAAGGAATTATGAAAGGCTTCTTTTCATCTTTTCAGTCGCTGCTTGTTGTCAATCTATTCTCCATGTTGCTTATTTTATTATACCACAAGTTTGCTAATTTGGCAGCGCTATGAACTGGGTTTTAATTGTTTTTTTGGGTAAATTGGATATCATGAGTAGTTATTTCTTGATTACTGCATTATTAAACGAAATTCCCATGGTCTTAACTAGTCATGTTATGTATTTCTCTCAATTCAAGTTCTTCCTGAAATTTGTTCCTTAGGATTACTTGTAGTGCGAGTTACAGATTTTGTTATCACCTTATTGTTTCATTTTAGGGCGCTGGGCAGCTGTGCTGATGTTTGTACACTTTCAGGTACAACATGTGCTACTGTTCTGACAAAGGCAATATTCACTGAAGGATGCAAGTCCGTTGCAGCTGGTATGAATGCAATGGATCTGAGACGCGGCATCTCAATGGCTGTTGATTCTGTGGTAACAAATCTAAAGGGCATGGCCAGAATGATCAACACGTCTGAGGAAATAGCACAGGTATCTCCTTACCATCAATTCTCAGAAGGCATCCTGTGTTTGTTAGTTTGTTCTCTTCTTCTGAGATAATATATTGATTGCCCTATTCCAAAGGTGGGTACTATATCAGCTAATGGTGAAAGGGAAATTGGTGAGCTCATTGCAAAGGCTATGGAGAAGGTTGGCAAAGAGGGAGTTATCACCATTGCGGTAAGTCAAAGCTTCAAATACTGGGCTTTTGGCTCATATTTGTCTTTCTGTGATATACTACTATCAATCTCTTTTGGATTATCTACACATACATACTACGTCCTTCTGAGATGCTCCGGTAACATTTGATAGGATGGTAACACTTTATACAATGAGCTTGAAGTTGTGGAAGGCATGAAGCTTGACAGAGGTTACATCTCTCCATACTTTATCACCAACCAAAAGAACCAGAAATGTGTAAGTATTGTTTTGTTTTCTTAGTGTAACTGATGTTTAAGCTTAAATTTATCTTGGTTGTACATTTATGTTTTTTTTTGTTACAGGAACTAGACGATCCCTTAATCTTGATACACGATAAGAAAGTATCCAACCTTCGCTCATTGGTCAAAGTGTTGGAGTTTGCTCTCCAGGTATTTTTATTGCTTGCATGGCTCTTTCTGTTTTGTTATTGCTCCTCTATTGAAAACTAATGACCCATATTTCTGCTCAAACAGAAGCAAAGGCCTCTGCTTATTGTTGCAGAAGATCTAGAAAGTGAAGCACTGGGTACACTAATTCTTAACAAGCTTCGTGGAGGCTTCAAGGTCAGTTTTAACTCTCTGTTTTGCTTTGTAGCTAACCATATGTAGGACTTAGTTCATCTTACTGGGCATGAAATGCAGGTCTGTGCGATCAAAGCTCCTGGTTTTGGAGAGAACAGGAAATCCAACTTACAGGACCTTGCCATCCTTACTGGTGGAGAAGTAAGTTGATAGTCAATAGCTCTTCTATTTTGTCCATTTCACAGTATCGTATCAGATGATGACGTCCATGTTTTGTTGAATTTTGCACCCTCTTGGTATCAGGTCATAACTGAAGAACTTGGAATGAACCTTGAGAACTTTGAGCCAAACATGCTGGGTACCTGCAAGAAGGTAAGACACTTCACTTGTGTTGAATTGTACGTTTTGTTTCGAACCTTAACCACCCTAACCATTAGCGCAACAAAAACTACCTTGCTGGAAAGTATACATTGTGAAGTTTAAATTTGCCTGCCCTGTTTCTCATTAAAAGGTTATTTATGTTGGCACTCAATATTATACTCTACTTTTGTAGACCTGTAGGGATAGTGCTATTCAAGTTACATGAGAAAAGTTGTCCTGAGACACGAGTGACTTTGTTAGTTTGATTGTTGTATAGGTATTTGTTATCATTGTTTCTAGAACTTCTCAAAACTCTACTGAACCTATGTGGCATGCATTTAAACTGATACATTTGAGCTAGCTGCTTAATTGTAAATTTGGGCCAGACGTGTGTTAGTGTTTATACTTCAGAGAACTGTTTATGTTGTTGAAAAGAAGTGACAGTGTGTGCATTCAGGTTACCATATCTAAGGATGATACAGTCATCCTTGATGGAGCGGGTGATAAGAAGGCCATTGAAGAGAGAGCTGAGCTGGTTGGTTCATGTGTTAAATTAAATTAGTTATGAATCAGTTTGAACATTATGTTACACATGCTTATCACTGTTAAATTCGCTTTGTACAGCTGAGATCTTCAATTGAGCAATGCACTTCTGACTATGATAAGGAAAAGATACAGGAGCGATTGGCAAAGCTTTCTGGTGGTGTCGCAGTCCTGAAGGTAAAATTCTTTATCTATTAGTTGATCTGTATAGCACTGTTAAGACTATGGTGCTATTGATTACTTGTCATGTTTTAAGTAATAATGCATAGAAATGGCAGATATGTGTATAATTGTATGTTTGCACTGATCAGAAAAGTAGCATTGTATTTATGGTATTTTGATTCACCTTTAGATTGGTGGAGCAAGTGAAGCAGAAGTTGGTGAGAAGAAGGACAGAGTGACAGATGCGCTAAATGCTACAAAAGCTGCAGTAGAGGAGGGTATTGTACCAGGTACCATACTGGAGCTCTGCTGTCGAGTAATTTTAGACTGTTGTTGAGTTGTTGGGTGTAACAATTATTAGGAAATCATCAGGACTGAAAGTCTGATCTGTCTGTGATTTACATAGGTGGTGGTGTTGCTCTTCTTTATGCGTCAAAGGACTTGGATAAATTGCCTACAGCAAACTTTGACCAAAAGATTGGTGTCCAGATCATTCAAAATGCTTTGAAGGTATGTAAAATTCTTCTTTTTCTCCAATTGGTTCCATGTCTTAAGCATAAAGAAGGGTAAAATCCTGATGACTGGACAATTCTGCAGACCCCAGTACACACAATTGCTACCAATGCGGGCGTAGAAGGGGCTGTCATTGTTGGCAAGCTCTTGGAGCAGGAAAATACCGACCTGGGCTATGATGCTGCCAAAGGTATGGCAAAGTTCATCTGTTGTTGCTCTTTTGGGCAAAGGACTTGGCTTAAATCATGTTTCTGATGTTGGATCTGTAACCTGATATCCCTTCCAGGCGAATATGTGGATATGGTGAAGGCTGGTATCATTGACCCACTTAAGGTGATCAGAACAGCACTGGTTGATGCTGCAAGGTACTGTCTCTTGTTTACCTTCATTTTTTTCTGTTTGATAATGCTTGTGTTGACATCCTGTCAAGTGACACAAGCCACACTAACAATTAATTGAAATAGTTCTTCATTTTTGTTTTCGATTGTTGCAGTGTGTCGTCTTTGATGACTACCACGGAAGCCATCATCGTTGAGATCCCCAAGGAAGACAAGGCGGCACCCGCAATGGGAGGCGGCGGCATGGGAGGGATGGATTTCTAACTTGCTCCCAGGCTCATGTCAAAACAATGTGATTAGATGGAACATCTAGGTTAGAACTTTTTGTAGCGCGGATGTGGATTCATCGTTATTTACTGTGGGTGAATGAGGCTGTCACATTTTTTGTTCTGCTGCAAGATGATTTTGCAACTTATGAACATGGCGAACAAGAGCCTACAGTTGTTAACAAGCCCGAAATGTCCCCATCTCGTCTCAATCATCATTTTTCATGTTGCTATTCCTGCATCCAGGGGGGAGTACGTTAGATGGAATAATTTCTTGGATGTATTACCCTATCCCCAGGGTTTGGGACCCCTTTTGACGGGTCAATGGAATCTTATGACCATATTTTTCAACTTTGCTCATTATTGCTCCTCGGCAGTTTGCTGTGTTTGGTTTGAACCTAGGTATAATAGACAAAACGTCTCAAAGGACGATTTGGGGATCCATTGGGTGTTTTTAATTTGAGGGGTTCAACTACATAGAAATGTGCATTATCCTGTATTAGAAGGTGAACATCAAGATGGTGCAAACTTACCAGGAAGGCCAACACCAACAAAACAGCACAACAAAATAAGCGAGTATGAGAGAATTGCAGATGAGGACAACTACTGTAACTTCGTTTCCTGATAAAATACAATAAGTAGTAGCACAATAAGTAAACAATTTCCTTATACGATTTCTTTTAGTTGATAGAAATAAACTCCATGCATATATATGCATGCCCTTTCAAGTGAACAATAAGATGAATCACATTTTGACAAGCATGTCAGAAATACGTCGATTTGGAGTCTTCCTTTTCTTTTTTGCATGGTAGATAACTTGGTACGTGAGGTGCACTCCAAATTTTAGATCATTTGGACATCTAAGTAGCTCTCGGCAAAAAAGATAAATTTGGGGTTCTTCATGTACTGTTCTAACCCAATTTGTTTTTATTGCTAAGAGTTACTCATATGTCCAAATGATCTGAAATTTGGAGCGCATCTCACGCATCAAATTATCTACAATGCAATTTTTTTGGATATTTTTTAATATTTGTGAATTTTTTCTTGATTGGATGAAGATGAGCCTGGGCTCAGAAATGGATATTCGCAGCGGTGTGGGCTATACTTATTATCATCACTTAAAAATAGAATCAAAAGACGTTTAAGCTATTGCCACCATTGCTTAAACAATGTTTCCTATTCCTGCGTTTTGAAAATCCCACAAATAGAAAAAGCCCTTGGTGTCTAAGATTTTGCTAATATCATTATCGAGGTCATCTGGTACATTGATTGCGTACCTCAGCACCTTGAGGCATGCAATAGGCTCGACAACCTCTATGTTGCGGTTAGAAGGTTAGCCAAGGCAGAAAGGATGATCTGCCCATTTTCATCACAAAGAACTGCACCGCACCTTTGTTTGCAACCTCCATAAAGGTGACACACGAAACCTAGTTTAACCTAGCCCAACCCTTCTCCACTTCTCGCCCCCCATCTCACATCTACCCTTTTCATTGTGGGATCGACACTTGTTTGTGATAATCCAGCTTTATAACTTCAGCCTACCCGCAGTCGTCTCACTTGACGGCTCTTACGACATCTCTAATGGAAAATAGTTAACTGCCAAAAATCCATTCCTTAAATCTAACTCCTAAAAATCCTTAGGTTTTGGATGTTGCATTTTAATCAAATTCTGAAAGTACCTTTATCTGCATTAAATTTAAAGTTGTCACTATCTACATTACAAACCATCCATGTTTTTCTTAACAATTACAATAAACACGATGACAAACAATACTAAACATAATATAACACAAAATCTTCTCGGAATTAGCACATGCTTAACGGTGATATGAAACACTTTCAAGAAAATAAAGTAACTTCAACATGGATCATTGCTCAGTCACGAAAGGAAACATATGCGACTACATATATGGAGTAAGTTTTGTCAACCAGAACTAAGGTCGAAACTTAATACTTGTCTTCACTTTCTCTTTTGAAGGGCTGCACTTCAGACATCCATCTCAGAGGTGTCTGGTGCCAAGCAAAACCACACAACAGTAGAGATGAGCACAAGTATTTT
>NC_041387.1:609524772-609558365 GCF_002162155.2 Triticum dicoccoides | reverse complement strand
AGTTGGCATGAAAACCATGGGCCGAAGACACTCAAATCTTCTTTCACTATAATCAAATATGGGCCACAACAAGTTCTTCTCTAGATAGCTCTAGAGGCTCTCATACATCAAGACCTCTCAATTATTGATGTCAATAAGAAGATTTAGGACTCAAGATCTAGGAATGCAAACAATCTCACCAAAAGTTATGGAATCACATGTTGAATGAGAGAATGTAGTAGATTAGACCATCACATCCTTGGGAATAAGCTTCCTTTTCTTGCTTGCAAGCTCTTCCTTCAATCTTCCTCTCTTGGTTTTCTCTTCTTCTTCTTCTCCAATGGAGGCCAACCTAATTTTTGGCACGTGTGGTGGTGCCTAGATGCTGGATGAAGGCCTAGACACCCCCTTCCCTCACCGGCAAAGGCAAAAATGACCCTAGGTCATAACCCTAATGAGTAGTGATCTTTGGCTAAACTTTGGGCTGCCTAAAGGCTTCAAATGGTCATGTGCTCACATCCAACATGAGGAGGATCAATATCCTAGCAAAATCCGAGTATTCTCGCCCTCAAAATTCAACTGCTCTCTGTGCATCTTTGCCCTCATCCCCCTATTTGAATTTCAATTCCAGTTTGTTGTTCTTTGCAACATCACGAATGACATCTTTTGCCCTGCCTTCCCATTCATTGTCAATCCACTTCGCATATTCACAAGCTGTAAAACCCTTCAAATGAAAACCTAGAAACCTCTTCCTTGTTCCGTCATAGCAAACACACCAAACAGAGCATACACTAGTAGGTTGAGGGCTGGGTAAGGGCATTAATCCTGGTTCACTCACAGACCGGGACCAAAGGGTGCATCAGTCCTGGTTCGTGAGGCCAGGGCGCCGGCCGGGCCTCGGGGACCATTGGTCCCGGTTCGTCTAACCCCTTTGGTCCCGGTTCCAGACACAAACTGGGACCAATGGGCCTCGCCCCTGGCCCAACACCTTTAGTCCCGGTTGGTGGCTGGAATCGGGACCAAATGTTATCCTTTAGTCCCGGTTTTAGCCACCAACTTGGACTAAAGAGAATCCCTATATATACCCCCGCCCCTGTCCGCGAACAGAGCCACTGCTCTATTTTTTGGTCGGCCGTGGGAGAGGTGTGTGTTGCTCTAGCTCACCTCCTATGCACATGAGGTGTTCGATGAAATGTCTGAGCCACACTTAAGCTTTCTCCTCTCCAAGCTCAATTTTCCTCAAGATTTGTCTAGGTTTGGTGGTCCGTCTTGTCCCGTGCCCGTCCTCACCGCCGTCGATCGCCCGCGCCGATCTCGTCGCTGACACCACCTTGGTGGGCCTCTTGTTCTTATCTTCTTTCTAAAAGAAAAAAAATTCTTACTTGTATGATATAGATAGATACTTGTATAATTTTCTTACTTTTATTATTGTTTGTTATTATATAGTGCGATGGTTTTGGTATCCGCCCCCGTCGGCCATCGTCCTGTCTATGATTCCGATGTGGTATATATTATCTTTTATAACTATTTGTTTCATTGGGTGCTTATGACAATTATGCCGACGAACGTGACATAGATGTTTTTATCTAGGAGGTATGTGAACCGGAAATTCCAATCGAGCCTCTTGTCGAGAGGTTAAATTTAGTTGAAAAAGAAAACAATTACTTGAAGAAAAATTTGAAAAGAATTGAGGAGGAGAAGATGAAATTAGAGTTGCATATTGCGGATGTCGTCGATGATTACAAAATCAAGATGAATGCAATGCGCTTGAAGATTAGAAGAATTAGAAAATATGCCATTCATACTGAGGCTTGGTATCATTATGCCGTTGGATCAATTGTTACCTTAGTTGCGATTATATTCGCATTTGTTGTTGCATTGAAATGTTTTACATAGTTTCAATGTATGGTTTTATTAGATGCTCTAGAGAGCTATATGTTGGTCAATGAGAACTATGTATGAACTTTATGTATTTATTTTTTCCAGTAATAACATTTGATCACTATTGTACTTTAGTTTTAATGTGATGACGAACTTCTATTAATTTGGTCACTTCTTTATTCATGATGTTCTGTAATGGTTTTTGACACACTTAATTATATATAATGCACGCAGATGAACCGGCAATGGATGTATGGTGACAGACGCATCTCCGAGTACATTAACGGCGTGCATAATTTTCTCGAAGTGGCTAAGGCAAAAAAGCAGAATGGTTTTATGTGTTGTCCATGCCCTATCTGTGGGAATACGAAGTCTTACTCTGACTCAAAAACCCTTCACATCCACCTGCTTGAGAAGGGTTTCATGCCACACTATAATGTTTGGACCAAGCACGAAGAAAGAGGGATTATGATGGAAGACAACAAAGAACAAGAGGATGATGGCAACTATCCGCCCCCTGAATACGGTGATGCTACAACAGGGGAAGCTGAAGATCAAGAGGAACCAGACGATGTGCGCGATGATGATCTTCGCCGGGTCATTGTTGCTGCAAAGAGACAATGCCAAAGTGAAAGGGGGAAGTTGAAGTTCGATCGCATGTTAGAGGATCACAAAAAAGGGTTGTACCCAAATTGCAAAGATGGCAACACAAAGCTCAGTACCATACTGGAATTGCTGCAATGGAAGGCAGACAATGGTGTATCTAACAACGGGTTTGAGAAGCTACTGAAAATATTGAAGAAGAAGTTTCCAAAGGATAATGAATTGCCCGATAGTACGTACGGAGCAAAGAAGGTTCTATGACCTCTAGGATTGGATGTACAGAAGATACATGCATGCCCTAATGACTACGTCCTCTACCGCGGTGCGTACCAAGATTTGAACACATGCCCGGTATGCCGTGCATTGCGGTATAAGATCAGGCAAGATGACCCTGGTGATGTTGAGGGCGAGCGCCCCAGGAAGAGGGTTCCTGCCAAGGTGATGTGGTATGCTCCTATAATACCACGGTTGAAACGTCTGTTCAGAAACAAAGAGCATGCCAAGTTGATGCGATGGCACAAAGAGGACAGTAAGAAAGATGTAAAGTTGAGAGCACCCGCTGATGGGTCGTAGTGGAGAAAAATCAAGAGAACGTGGGGGACTTTACAGGTAATGCAAGGAACGTATGGTTTGGTTTAAGCGTGTATGGCATTAATCCTTTTGGGGAGCAGAGCAGCAATCATAGCACCTGGCCCTTGACTCTATGTATCTATAACCTTCCTCCTTGGTTGTGCATGAAGCAGAAGTTGATTATGATGCCAGTGCTCATCCAAGGCCCTAAGCAACGCGGCAACGACATTGATGTGTACCTAAGGCCATTAGTTGAAGAACTTTTACCACTGTGGAATGGAAAAGGGGTACGTGTGTGGGACGAACACGACCAGGAGGAATTTAACCTACATGCGTTGCTATTTGAAACCATCAATAATTGGCATGCTCTCAGTAACCTTTCAGGACAGACAAACAAGGGATACCAGACATGCACGCACTATTTAGATGACACCGAAAGTATATATTTTGACAAATGCATGAAAAATTTGTACCTGGGACATCGTCGATTTCTTTCGACCAACCATTAATGTCGAAAGAAAGACAATCATTTCAAAGGCGAGGCAGATCACTAGAAGAAGCCCGCCGTCCATACTGGTCATCACATGCTTGCTATGGTTAATGATTTACAAGTAATCTTTGGAAAGGGTCCCGACGGACTATCTATTCTGAATGATGCTAAGGGGCGCGCACCCTTGTGGAAGAAGAAATCTATATTTTGGGACCTACCCTATTGTAAAGACCTAGAGGTCCGCTCTGCAATCAACGTGATGCACGTGACGAAGAATCTTTGCGTGAACCTGCTAGGCTTCTGGGGCGTGTATGGGAAGACAAAAGATAGACCAGAGGCATGGGAGGACCAGCAACGTGTTCACGAAAAAGACGGCATGCCTCCAAAGTAGTATGAAGGTCCTGCCAGCTACGCTCTTACCAAAGAAGAGAAGGAAATCTTCTTTGAATGCCTGCTCAGTATGAAGGTCCCGTCTGGCTTCTCGTCGAATATAAAGGGAATAATAAATATGGCAGAGAAAAAGTTCCAGAACCTAAAGTCTCACGACTGCCATGTGATTATGACGCATCTGCTTCCGGTTGCATTGACGGGGCTTCTACCGGAAAATGTTCGATTAGCCATTGTGAAGCTATGTGCATTCCTTAATGCAATCTCTCAGAAGGTAATCGATCCAGAAATCCTACCAAGGTTAAGGAGTGATTTAGTGCAATGTCTTGTCAGCTTCGAGCTGGAGTTACCACCATCCTTCTTCAATATCATGACACACGTCCTAGTTCATCTAGTCGATAAGATTGCCATTCTGGGCCATGTATTTCTACACAATATGTTCCCCTTTGAGAGGTTCATGGGAGTCTTAAAAAAATATGTTCATAACTGTGCTACGCCAAAAGGAAGCATCTCCACGGGCCATCAAACAGAGGAGGTCAGTGGGTTTTATGTTAACTTTATTCCCGACCTTAAGAAGATTGGTCTCCCTCAATCGTGGTATGAGGGGAGACTGACTGGAAAAGGCACGCTAGGAGTGGACTCAATAATATGTAGGGACGGGCATTCTTGGTCTCAAGCACACTACACAGTTCTACAAAATTCTACCTTGGTGACCCCGTATGTCAATGAACACAAGAATATTCTGCGCTCTAAACACCCAGAGCAGTGTGACGACTGGATTACATGTGAACACATCAGGACTTTCAGACGTTGGTTGCAAACACATCTCATGGGTGACAACACTGTTGCAGATGAGTTGTACTCGTTGGCCCGGGGACCATCTTCAATTGTATTGACTTACAAAGGGTACAAGACAAATGGGAATGCATTTTACACGATCGCCCAAAATCAAAAGAGCACCAACCAAAACAGTGGTGTTCACTTTGATGCAACAACCAAGAGGGGAAATGACACATATTATGGTTACATAGTGGACATATGGGAACTTGATTATGGACATGATTTTAAGGTCCCTTTGTTTCGGTGCAAATGGGTCAATCTGTCAGGAGGCGGGGTACAGGTAGACCCACAGTACGGAATGACAACAGTGGATCTCAACAATCTTGGGTACACAGATGAACCATTCGTCCCAGCCAATAATGTGGCACAAGTTTTCTATGTGAAGGTCATGTCTACCAAACCGAGAAAAAGAAAAGATAAGGAAGTGAATACATCATACGATGAGCCAAAGCGCCACATAGTTCTTTCAGGGAAAAGAGAAATCGTGTGAGTGGAGGGCAAGATAGACATGTCTGAAGATTATGAAAAGTTTCATGATCTTCCTCCCTTCAAAGTCAAGGCTGACCCAAGCACCCTGTTAAACGATGAAGATTATCCATGGTTACGGCGCAATAAGCAAGGGACACACGCGAAGAAAAAGTGAAGACTTTCTCTCCACAACTATTCTGATGATGCCTTTGATCTAGAATATGACTGCAGTTACATGTCAAGAATTGTAATGCATTTTTGTAACAGATGAGTTTCCGTTCGAAACCCTGATACTTCGAAAGAGATTGTCCATTTTGTACACGAAGTTCATCCAGTTTTTGTCGTAACCCTCTCAACTTTTTAGAACATGCTATGTGGGTGAAATGATGATACCATGCCAACTTTCAACCTTTTCAGAGTTCATTTGTAGTGTTTTTCAATTTCAGGGTCATTTAGCTCAAAAAAAATCAGTAAATGCATGAAAAATACCAAATGAAGTCAGAAAGGGTTGAAAAATTATGATGTGGCTTTGAATGGTGCATTTTGAACACACAAAAAGTATGGAGTTTAAATAAGTTCAAACAAATGAAATGCCTTTTGTAAAAGATGAGTTTTCGTCCGAAACCTTGATATTTCGAAAGAGATTGTCCATTTTGTACACGAAGTGCATCCATTTTTTGCCATAACCCTCTCAACTTTTTAGCACATGCTATGTGGGTGAAATGATGATACCATGCCAACTTTCAACCTTTTCAGAGTTCATTTGTAGTGCTTTTTAATTTCAGGGTCATTTAGCTAAAAAAATCAGTAAATGCATGAAAAATACCAAATGAAGTCAGAAAGGGTTGAAAATTGATGATGTGGCTTTAAATGGTGCATTTTGAACACACAAAAAGTCTGGAGTTCAAATAAGTTCAAAAAATGAAATGCCTTTTGTAATAGATGAGTTTTCGTCCGAAACCCTGATACTTCGAAAGAGATTGTCCATTTTGTACATGAAGTGGCATCCAGTTTTTGTCGTAACCCTCTCAACTTTTTATCACATGCTATGTGGGTGAAATGATGATACCATGCCAACTTTCAACCTTTTCAGAGTTTCATTTGTAGTGCTTTTCAATTTTGGGGTCATTTAGCTAAAAAAATCAGTAAATGCATGAAAAATATCAAATGAACTCAGAAAGGGTTGAATATTGATGATGTGGCTTTGAATGATGCATTTTGAACACACAAAAGTCAGGAGTTCAAATAAGTTCAAAAAATTGAAATGCCTTTGTAACAAATGTGCTTTCGTCTGAAACCCTGATACTTCGAAAGTGATTGTCCATTTTATACACGAAATGCATCCAGTTTTTGCCCTAACCCTCTCAAATTTTTAGCACATGCTATGTGGGTGAAATGATGATACATGCCAACTTTCAACCTTTTCAGAGTTCATTTGTAGTAGTGCTTTTCAATTTCAGGGACACTTAGCTCAAAGAATGAACTAATAACAAAAAGAATGAACTAGAAAACTTTTATAAAACTCTAATAGTAAAAATAATGAACTAAAAAGAATCCATTAAAATATTCTGTTATGATCAACTAAAACAAAACTATAATATTCTTCAACAGCAAAAAGAGTCAACTAAAAAGCTTTTATAAACCTCTAGTATTTTTGAAACTAAAATTGTATAAATTTATGCAACTAAAATTATCAAAGTATTCTTTTGTTCAAAACATTAATAGCAAAAAGAATTTTCATAAAGTATTTTTTGTTAGAAACTTTAATAGAAAACTAAAATAACAAAATCTATTTTTGATTAAAACACCCATATAAAATAACCTAAAAATTACCAAATTGAATATAATGATAAAACACACTAATATTAAATAGCATGAAAAAGAATCACTCAAAAATTTATTTTTAAAGTAAAGTTATTCACAAACTAGCGATTCACACAAATTTTAAAGAATTCAAATTTGAAAACTAATGGCGCTAAGAGAAAGTTTATAATTTTGACCTAAAGCAGAAAGAATCACCCAAAAACTCTAATTATTTAGCTGTAATTAGAAACAAAATAAAATAAATAAAGCAAAAAACAAAACAAAAATACTGAAAAAAATTATAAAAATGCCGCCTACTGGGCCACCACGGCCTACATACGACTAGAAACCCAACCCGCTGGTTGGGCTAGGACGCATGCCCAGTTGGCCCACAGGCAAAGTGAGGGAGTTTAGGCACGTAGGCCTGCATTAGAAAGGAGCTCGAGAGGGTAGCGACGCTTATAAACCACTTTAAGCCCCTCTCAACTAGCGAGATGGGACTAAACTTTTGGTCATGGCAGCACCCTCCTTTCGTCCCGGTTGGTGGCACCAACCAGGACCTATGCCACCCTTTCATCCCAGTTTGTGGCATCAACCTGGACAAATGCCCACATTTAGTCCCAGTTCGTGTCACCAACTGGGACCAAAGGTCTCTGCTTTCCGCCCTTTGGGCTGACAAAAACTGACCTTTGGTCCCGGTTGGTGTCACAAACCGAGACGAAAGGTGGGCATTGGTCCCAGTTGGAGCCACCAACCGGGACTAAAGGCTTTGCTATATAAGACAAAACTTACAGTTTTCTTCCCATTATCTCCCCCGACGCCGAAATGCACGACGCGGCGAGGCTGCTGCCCCCGACGCCGACACACTCGCTGACGCCCTCACTCTCGCCGGGCCTCCTCGCCTACGTCGCCGCCGCCAAGCTGCCCCGAAGCCGTCCCCGCTCCCTGATGACCCACAAGTATATGGGGTCAATTGTAGCCTTTTCAATAAGTAAGAGTGTCGAACCCAACGAGGAGCAGAAGGAAATGACAAGTGGTTTTCAACAAGGTAATGTTTGCAAGTGCTAAAATTGTAAGTAGCACAGTAGTTTGATAGCAAGATATTTGCAACGAGCAAGTAACGATAGTAGTAAAAAAAGTGCAGCAAGGTATCCCAATCCTTTTGAGGAAAAGGACAGGCCAAAACGGTCTCTTATGATAAGCAAAGTGTTCTTGAGGGCACACGGGAATTTCATCTAGTCACTTTCATCATGTTGGCTTAATTCGTGTTCGGTACTTTGATAACTTGATATGTGGGTGGACCAGTGCTTATGTGTTGTTCTTACTTGAACAAACCTCCTACTTATGATTAACCCTCTCGCAATCATCCACAACTATGAGAAAATCATTAAGAATAAATTCTAACCATAGCATTAAACTTTTGGATCCAATCGGCCCCATACGGAATAGCGCATAAACTGGGGTTTAAGCTTCTGTCACTCTTGCAACCCACCATGTAACAACTACTCCACAATGCATTCCCTTAGGCCCAAATATGGTGAAGTGTCATGTAGTCGACGTTCACATGACACCACTAAGAGAATGACAACATACATATCATCAAAATATCGAACCCATATCAAGTTCACATGATTACTTGCAACATGATTTCTCCCATGACCTCAAGAACGAAAGTAACTACTCACAATTGATAAACATGCTCAAGATTAGATGGGTATTAAATAGCATAATGGATCTGAACATATAATCTTCCACCAAATAAACCATATAGTAATCAACTACAAGATGTAATCAACACTACTAGTCACCCACAAGCACCAATCTATAGTTTTGATACAAAGATTGAACACAAGAGATGAACTAGGGTTTGAGAGGAGTTGGTGCTGTTGAAGATGTTGATGAATATAGCCCTCCCCAAGATGGGAGAGTTGTTGGTGATGATGATGACGATGATTTCCCCCTCCGGGAGGGAAGTTCCCCCAGCGAAATCACTCCGCCGGAGGGCAAAAGTGCTCCTTCCCAAGTTCCGCCTCGAGGAGGCGGCGCTTCGTACTGAATGTCCTCCTTTAATTTTTTCTAGGTCAAAATGACTTATATACCAGAAGATGGGCACCGGAGGTGGGCCGAGGAGGGCAGCACCCACCAAGGCGTGCCTGGGCCTCCTGGCGCACCCAGGTGGGTTGTGCCCACCTGGTGGCCCCCTCTGGTACTTATTTTCTCCCGTAATTCTTAAATATTCCATAAAAAATCCCCGGGAAGTTTCAGCTCATTTGGAGTTGTGCAGAATAGGTAGCTTGACGCAACTTTTTCAGGTCTAGATTTCCAGCCGCCAGAATTCTCCCCATTTGTGCATACCTTGCATATTATGAGAGAGAAGACATTAGAATTACTCCAAAAAGCATTATTATACAATAAAACAACATAAATAACAGTAGGAAAACATGATGCAAAATGGACGTATCAAGTCCCCCAAGCTTAGACCTCGCTTGTCCTCAAGCGAAAACCGAAATCGAAAAACATGTCCACATGCTTAGAGAGAGAGAGAGGTGTCGATAAAAACAAAAATACGGACATAGTAGCATCATGTGACTTATTATAACAACAATAAACTTTAACATAATACCTTTATCACAGAAATTTTAACATAGACTTCTCATGAACAAGTGACAGTTCATCACAACATCGAAGTATAAAGCATTAACTCTATTGCAAACCAACAAACTATGTTCTCAGTCAACTTTGCAACTACAATTAATCATCTTTTCAGGAAGGGTCATGTATCGGAGCCTTTAGACAAGTCCACATACTCAACCATCATTTAGTCTTCTATAATTGCTAACACTCACCGCGTACACATGAGCGAAACATTTCAATCGGACACATAGAAAGATAGGGGCTTATAGTTTCGCCTCCCAACGCACTCACCTCAAGGGTGATGTCAACAATAATAACTCATGCTACCCATATTTAACAAGATATATGTGCCTAGATCTTTGCTCACCACATGATGCTTGCCAAAGGAGAAAAAAAATAAAAGGAATAGAGAGAAAAACTTTGACTCTTGCATGAAAGTAAATACATGAAAGTAAAAGATAGACCCTTCACAGAGGGAAGCAGAGGTTGCCATGCGCTTTTTGTTTGTATGCACAACCCCTTAGTGCAAGAGAACATCACATTATATTGCCCCTTGTGATGGCAACCTTTATTATGCAGTCTGTCGCTTTTATTCTTCATCATCACAAGTTCATACAACACTCAATTTTCCCTTACACTAAATGATCTCACACTTTTAGAAGCAATTTTTATTGCCCTTTTTGCACTGATGACAACTTACTTGAAGGATCTTACTCAATCCATAGGTACGTATGGTGGACTCTCAAATGAGATTTGGATTTAAGGGTTTTGGATGCACAAGTAGTATCTCTACTTAGTGCGGAGTTTTTGGCTAGCAAAGATAGGGGCAAGCACCACATGTTAAAGGATCTATGACAATATAACTTCTATGTGAATATAAACAAACATAAATCATTAAGTTGTCTTCCTTGTCCAATGTCAACAATTTTAGCATATAATATTTTGATGGGTGCTCACAATCATAAAATATTTCCATGATAGTATATTTATATGTGAATCTTCTCTTCCCTTATTAATTCTTTCATGAGTTGCATCATTGACCAATGCTATGTTTGTCAGTCTACAATAAAATTTTCTACTTATACTTTTCCTTGTGTAATGTCATCACTTACCATAAGATTAGCATATGATCTTTCCCTTTTATTTTCTTTCTTTTTATTGAAACAAGAAAAGTAAAGAAGGAAAAACTCAAACTAAACTTTATTATATATCTCACACACGATTACAAAGATTGATCACTAAGCAAACTCACAAAAGGAAAGGATCAAACTAAAATTTTAGTCATCTAATAGCAAAAGATAACCATGGATCAAAGTAAGAAAGTGATACGTCTCCAACATATCTATAATTTATGAAGTATTCATGCCATGTTTACAATAGTTTTATATGATTTTGGTATGATTTGATTAGAACTAACCCGGACTGACGCTGTTTTCAGCAGAACTACCGTGGTGTTATTTTTGTGCAGAAATAAAAGTTCTCAGAATGCGCTAAAAATCAATGGAGATTTATTTGGGAAAATATAAAAAATACTGGAACAAAAATCTACCGGAGGGGAGTCCCGTGGGCTCCACGAGGGCGGGGGGCGTGCCCCCTATGCCTCGTGGACTCCCTGTGGGCCCCCTTGACTTGTCCTTGACGCCAACCTCTTCTATAAATACCCAAACCTCTAGAAAATAACCTAGATCTGTAGTTCCGCCGCCGCAAGCCTCTGTAGCCACGAGAAATCAATCTAGGCCCTCTCTGGCACCCTGTCGGAGGGGGCCATCATCACCGAAGGCCTTGGAGGAGGATCCTGGAGGGGCCATCATCGCCATGAAGGCCAAGATTCAGAGGGAGAACCTCTCCCCATCTAGGGGGGGGGGGGCAATGGATGAGGAAGCACAAGGGGGAGAACCTCTCCTCCTCTCTCTCGGTGGCGCCGGAGTGCCGTTGGGAGGGGAATCATCGCCGCGGTGATCGTCTTCATCAACATCACCATCATCATCACCATCCTCATCTCTTTTACGCGGTCCACTCTCCCGCACCCTGCTGTAATCCCTACTTGAACATGGTTCTTTATGCAACATATTATGATCCAATGATGTTTTGAGTAGATATCCTTTGTCTTGGGGTTGATTGATGATCTAGATTTGGTACGAGTTGTATGTTTTATTTTGCTGATGTCCTATTGTGCCGTCCGTGTCATGCAAGCGTGAGAGATTCCCTCTGTAGGGTGTTGCAATATGTTCATGATTCACTTATAGTGGGTTGCTTGAGTGACAGAAGCATAAACCCGAGTAAGGGGGTTGTGGCGTATGGGATAAAGGGGACTTGATATGTTAATGCTATGGTTGGGTTTTACCTTAATGATCTTTAGTAGTTGCGGATGTTTGCTAGAGTTCCATCATAAGTGCATATGATCCAAGAAGAGAAAGTATGTTAGCTTATGCCTCTCCCTCATATGAATTGCAATGACGACTGCCGGTCTTGTTAACAATTGCCTAGGATAATTCCGCGCACCGACCCATCATTATTCCACACTCGCTGTTTATAATACTTAAGTAATATATTCTAACTTTATGATAACATCACCTACTTTTATATTTTAGCTCCCCGATACCATGCAAAGTTATCCTCTTCATACCCACAACGTAGTTTTATTTCTCGTTTCTAGTTGGAAGCAAACGTTCGGTGTACGTAGAGTCGTATCAGTGGCAGATAGGACTTGAGAGAATATTGATCTTACCTTTAGTTCCTTGTGGGTTCGACACTCCATACTTATCACTTCCACCTTTGGGAATTGCTACAATGATTCCCTGCACTTGGGGATTATCAGAAAGTAAAGGAAAAAGATAGTGGAGATGATACGATACTGGGGCACCTCCCCAAGCTTGGCAGAAGCCAAGGGGAGTGCCCATACCCAATACTCAGTTTCCTTTTGGTGGTGAAGAAGGAGGTGGCGGTGATGAAGTAGTAGCAATCTGGTCTTTAAGGACCAAGAGGCTCTCCAATCTTCGGATGACTCTCCGCAGGGAAGCTATGTGCTCCATATGCAGGATATTTTCATGATTAAGATACCTATTTTGTATACGAACCGTTTTTATGATCCTGAAGGCTGCAATCTCAGTGGGGGTAAGATGAGCATAATAGGGTTCAAGGATATCTTCCTCTTCCTCATTGGCGGCAAGGCTTGCTCGTCCATCGACACTTGATCTCCGGTGGCCTCCTTGCTCTTGTCCTCCTTAGCTGCTCCAACGGGGTCTTCTCTCTTCATCTCGATCTTCATCAACCAAGCATCCTCTTCCACACAATCAGAGGGAGAAGAAGACATAATTCCTGGCTCAACAGATCTGACAGAAAACAACAAGAAAAGAAAACAGGAGATTTCTTCGCGATAGGGAGGTTAACAGGTTCAGGAGGTATATATAGATTTTTTTAATCTTGGGGAACAAGCAGAACGGAATAAAAACGGAGTCCAGAAAGTACCCGAGGTGGGCAAAACCCACCTGGGCGTGCCAGGCATGCTTGGCGCGCCCTGGTGTATCGTGCCAACCAGGGTCACTTTCCTGGAAGTTTCTTATTTTCCTAATTTTCTAAATATTCCAAAACTAACAAAAATATTTTTGTGGATTTTTCAGAGTCCGTTTACTTACCGTATCACATACCTCCCCTTTTTCATGATTCTGGAGTGTTCCGGAAGGTTTCCTTTATGTCTTCTTCCGGTGCCAAAGTTTGGATAATATTGCTTTCAACATTAATGGGCGTACCTGAGAAATAATGTTTTATTCGTTGCCCGTTGACAACCTTCGGGTTAGTACCTTCGGCATTATTTATTTTGACAGCTCCGGATCGATAGACCTCCTCGATGACAAAGGGTCCTTCCCATTTGGAGAGGAGTTTTCCTGCAAAGAACTTGATAGGGGAGTTGTACAAAAGAACATATTCTCCAACCTTGAACTCACACTTTTGGATTCTTTGTCATGCCATCTTTTAACTTTTTCTTTGAATAATTTTGCATTTTCATAAGTCTGGATTCTCCATTCATCTAATGAACTAATATCAAATAACCTCTTTTCACCAGCAAGTTTGAAATCATAATTGAGTTCTTTAATTGCCCAAAATGCTTTGTGTTCTAAATCAAGAGGCAAATGACAAGCTTTTCCATAAACCATTTTATATGGAGACATACCACGGGATTTTTATAAGCTGTTCTATAAGCACAAAGTGCATCATCTAGTTTCTTAGACCAATTCTTCCGGGACCTATTGACAGTGTTTTGTAAGATT
Organism: Triticum dicoccoides; assembly: GCF_002162155.2. NCBI lineage: Eukaryota > Viridiplantae > Streptophyta > Magnoliopsida > Poales > Poaceae > Triticum > Triticum dicoccoides. The sequence goes on along the minus strand of NC_041387.1, from coordinate 609,544,442 downwards.
AGTTTTATTTCTCTATTGCTAAGTTCAAATTGACCACTAGACTAAGGATGATAAGGTGATGCAATTCTATGGTTAACATCATACTTAGCAAGCATTTTACGGAAAGCACCATGAATAAAGTGTGAACCACCATCAGTCATTAAATATCTAGGGACTCCAAATCTTGGGAAAATAACTTCCTTAATCATTTTAATAGAGGTGTTGTGATCAACACTACTGGTTGGAATAACTTCTACCCACTTAGTAACATAATCAGCAGCTACCAAAATATGTGTATACCATTAGATGAAGGAAAAGGTCCCATGAAATCAAATTCCCAAACATCAAATGGTTCAACAGCAAGTGAATAATTCATAGGCATTTCTTGACGCTTACCAATGTTACCTATTCTTTGGCATTCATCACAAGACGAGACAAACTTACGGGCATCTTTGAAGAGAGTAGGCCAATAAAAACCAGATTGCAATACCTTATGAGCGGTTCTGTCTCCCACGTGATATCCTCCATAAGCTTCAGAGTGACATTTCCGTAGGATTTCTTCCTGTTCATTCTCAAGTACAAAACATCTAATAATACCATCTACTCCTTCTTTATAAAGATGTGGTTCATCCTGCTACCTCTTGAGCTTGCGTTGGTTTTTCCCTTGAAGAGGAAAGGGTGATGCAGCAAAGTAGCGTAAGTATTTCCCTCAGTTTTGAGAACCAAGGTATCAATCCAGTAGGAGACGACACACAAGTCACCTAGTACCTACACAAACAATCAAGAACCTTGCAACCAACGCGATAAAGGGGTTGTCAATCCCTTCACGGTCACTCGCAAAAGTGAGATCTAATAGAAATAGTAAAGTAAATATTGTTGGTATTTTTGTTGTATAGATTGGAAAGTAAAGATTGCAAAATAGTAAACGAGATTTAAAGAGATGCAATATAATGGAAAAGAGATGTAATATAATGGAAAAGAGACCCGGGGGCCATAAGTTTCACTAGTGGCTTCTCTCAAGATAGCATGTATTAAGGTGGGTGAACAAATTACTGCCGAGCAATTGATAGAAAAGCACATAATTACGAAGATATCTAAGGCAATGATCGTGAACATAGGCATCACGTCCGTGTCAAGTAGACTAAAACGATTCTGCATCTACTACTATTACTCCACACATCAACCGCTATCCAACATGCATCTAGAGTATTAAGTTCATAAGAACGGAGTAACGCATTAAGCAAGATGACATGATGTAGAGGGATAAACTCAAGCAATATGATATAAACCCCATCTTTTTATCCTTGATGGCAACAATACAATACGTGCCTTGCTGCCCCTACTGTCATTGGGAAAGGACACCGCTAGATTGAACCCAAAGCTAAGCACTTCTCCCATTGCAAGAAAGATCAATCTAGTAGGCCAAACTAAACCGATAATTCAAAGAGACTTGCAAAGATATCAAATCATGCATATAAGAATTCAGAGAAGAACCAAATAATATTCATAGATAATCTTGTTCATAAATCCACAATTCATCGGATCTCGACAAACACACTGCAAAAGAGTATTACATCGAATAGATCTCCAAGAACATCGAGGAGAACTTTGTATTGAGAATCAAAGAGAGAGAAGAAGCCATCTAGCTAATAACTATGGACCCGAAGGTCTGTGGTAAACTACTCACACTTCATCGGAGAGGCAATGGTGTTGATGTAGAAGCGCTCCATGATCGATTCCCCCTCCGGCAGATCGTCGGAAAAGGCCCCAAGATGGGATCTCACGGGTATAGAAGGTTGCGGCGGTGGAAAAGTGGTTTCGTGGCTCCCCCTGATGTTTCTAGGGTATAGGAGTATATATAGGCAAAAGAAGTACATCGGTGGAGCTACGAGGGGCCCACGAGGGTGGGGGGCGCGCCTACCCCCTGCCTTGTGGATGCTTCGTGGCGTTTCTGACTTCAACTCCAAGTCTTCTAGTTTGCTTTCGGTCCAAGAAAGATCATCGCGAAGGTTTCATTCCGTTTGGACTCTATTTGGTATTCCTTTTCTACAAAACTCTAAAATAGGCAAAAAACAGAAACTAGCACTGGGCCTCCGGTTAATAGGTTAGTCCCAAAAATAATATAAAAGAGCATATTAAAGCCCATTAAACATCCAAAACAGATAATATAATAGCATGGAGCAATAAAAAATTATAGATACGTTGGAGACGTATCACATCCCAAAAGTAATGTCTTAAATCATAGAAGAATTTTTTCTTTTGTTGGTATGTGAAGCTAGTGGTACGTATTTAGCAACAATATAATTAGCATAGTCAGCATACCAAGGTGTACTATTAGAAACATTTATTGTAGCTAGTTGTTCGTCAGGAAAGCTATCATTAATAGGTTGTGGGTGCTACCTCTTGAACTTGCACTGGTTTTCCCTTGAAGAGGAAAGGGTGATGCAGCAAAGTAGCGTAAGTATTTCCCTCAGTTTTGAGAACCAAGGTATCAATCCAGTAGGAGACGACGCACAAGTCACTGAATACCTGCACAAACAATCAAGAACTTGCAACCAACGCGATAAAGGGGTTGTCAATCCCTTCACGGTCACTTGCAAAAGTGAGATCTGAAAGAGATAATAAAGTAAATATTTTTGGTATTTTTGTTGTATAGATTGGAAAGTAAAGATTGCAAAATAGTAAACGAGATTCAACAACATGGAAAAGACTTTAATATAATGGAAAAGAGACCCGGGGGCCATAGGTTTCACTAGTGCCCTCCTACCTCATGGACGCCTCGTGGCATTTCTGATTTCAACTCCAAGTCTTCTGGTTTGCTTTCGGTCCAAGAAAGATCATCTCGAAGGTTTCATTCCGTTTGGACTCCGTTTGGTATTCCTTTTCTGCAAAACTCTATAATAGGCAAAAAAAACATAAACTGGCACTAGGCCTCCGGTTAATAGGTTAATCCCAAAAATAATATAAAAGAGCATATTAAAGCCCATTAAACACCCAAAACAGATAATATAATAGCATGGAGCAATCAAAAATTATAGATACGTTGGAGACATATCAAGCATCCCCAAGCTTAATTCCTGCTCGTCCTCGAGTAGGTAAATGATAAAAACAGAATTTTTGATGTGGAATGCTACCTAGCATATTTATCAATGTGATTTTATTTATTGTGGCATGAATTTTTAGATCCGAAAGATTCAAGACATAAGTTTAATATTGACATAAAAATAATAATACTTCAAGCATACTAACAAAGCAATCATGTCTTCTCAAAATAACATGGCCAAAGAAAGCTATCCCTACAAAATCATATAGTCTGGTTATGCTCTATCTTCATTACACAAAGTATTTAATCATGCACAACCCTGATGACAAGCCAAGCAATTGTTCATACTTTTGATGTTCTCAAACTTTTTCAATCTTCACGCAATACATGAGCGCGAGCCATGGATATAACACTATAGGTGGAATAGAATGGTGGTTGTGGAGAAGACAAAAAGGAGAAGATAGTCTCACATCAACTAGGCATATCAATGGGCTATGGAGATTCCCATCAATATATATCAATGTGAGTGAGTAGGGATTGCCATGCAATGGATGCACTAGAGGTATAAGTGTATGAAAGCTCAACAAAAGAAACTACATCATTTTTGGCTTGCACTATGCTTGATGAATACAAAACGCTTCATCATTTTTGGATCGATGCAATTGATACTGCGTGCCACATCATCAACAGAGTATATCTTCACAAATTCTTCAAGAAGACGGCCTATGAACTCCTCACTGACAAGAAACCCAATAGAGCACCTACCTTCTGTGTTAGATGAACCAGCATCTGAGGATTCTATCAAGTTCAAGGCAACTGAGGATGTCATTCCTACTGAAGAATTTGCTGAAGAATTCATTCCAGTACGCGAAGAACGTCAAGCTGATGCACCTGAAGATAATGCTGAAGACAATGGTGCTGAGGAAAATGATCAAATACCTTGACAACAACTAGCTCATCCTCGCGTTGCAAAAGAAGTTCAAGTTGACAAGATCATCGATGACATTGAAGCGCCAGGTCCTCTCACACGCTCAAAAGCTTCACATTTATCTAACTTTTGTGGGAACTATGCTTTTGTCTCTATCACAGAGCCCACTAAGGTAGATGAAGCATTTCTGGAGCCGGAGTGGATTCAGGCTATGCAAGAAGAATTACATCAGTTCGAGCTCAACAATGTCTGGGAACTGGTCAAACGTCCACATCCTTGCAAGCATAATATCATTGGCACAAAGTGGATCTACCGCAACAAGCAAGATGAAAATGGCCTTGTGGTGTGGAATAAGGCACGACTGGTAGCTCAAGGCTACACATGGGTTGAAGCAATTGATTTCGGTGAAACTTTTGCACCTGTTGCTAGACTTGAGGCTATTCGCATATTACTTGCTTATGCTAACCATCATGATATCATCTTATATCAAATGGATGTGAAAAGTGCATTCCTCAATGGTAAGCTTGAGGAAGAAGTATATGTTGCTCAACCCCCAGGTTTTGAAGATCCAAAGAATCCTGAACAAAGTCTTCAGACTCAATAAGGCCCTCTATGGCCTCAAGCAAGCCCCTCGGGCGTGGTATGATACATTGAAGGAATTCTTCGTGAAGAATGGCTTCACACCCAGTTCACTCGATCCTACTCTCTTTACTAAATCTTATGATGGTGAACTGTTTGTGTGCCAAATATATGTTGATGATATTATCTTTGGCTGTACTAACCAACGTTATAGTGATGAATTTGCATATATGATGAGTGAAGAATATCAAATGTGTTGGGGAACGTTGCAGAAAACAAAAATTTTCCTACTCGTTTCACCAAGATCATCTAGGAGTTCATCTAGCAACGAGTGATTAGATGCATCTACATACCTTTGTAGATCACGCACGGAAGCGTTCAAAAGAACGGTGATGATGTAGTCGTACTCGACGTGATCCAAATCACCGATGACCAACGCCGAACGGACGGCACCTCCGCGTTCAACACACGTACGGGACGGGAGACGTCTCCTCCTTCTTGATCCAGCAAGGGGAAGGAGAGGTTGATGAAGATGCAGCAGCGCGACGGCGTGGTGGTGGATGCAGGGCGTCACAGCAGCAGGGCTTCGCCGAGACTACGAGGGAGAGACGTAACGGGGGGAGATGGAGGCGCCAGGGGCTGGTCTTAAATCCCTCCTCTCCCCCCACTATATATAGGGGTGCCAAGGGGGGGGCGCCGGCCCTAGTAGATGGCATCTACTAAGGGGGGCGGCGGCCAAGGGGAGGTTTCCCTCCCCCCCAAGGCACCTAGGGGTGCCTTCCACCACATGGACTCTTCCATGGTGGAAACCCTAGGCGCATGGGCCTATAGGGGCTGGTGCCCTTGGCCCATCTAGGCCAAGGCGCACCCCCTACAGCCCATGTGGCCCCCCGGGACAGGTGGCCCCACCCGGTGGACCCCCGGGACCCTTCCGGTGGTCCCGGTACAATACCGATAACCCCGAAACTTGTCCCGATGCCCGAAATAGCACTTCCTATATATAATTCTTTACCTCCGGACCATTCCGGAACTCCTCGTGACGTCCGGGATCTCATCCGGGACTCCGAACAACATTCGGGTTTCTGCATATACATATCTTCATAACCTAGCGTCACCGAACCTTAAGTGTGTAGACCCTACGGGTTCGGGAGACAAGCAGACATGACCGAGACGACTCTCCGGTCAATAACCAACAGCGGGATCTGGATACCCATGTTGGCTCCCACATGATCCACGATGATCTCATCGGATGAACCACGATGTCGAGGATTTAATCAATCCCGTAAGCTATTCCCTTTGTCTATCGATATGTTACTTGCCCGAGATTCGATCGTCGGTATCCCAATACCTCGTTCAATCTCGTTACCGGCAAGTCACTTTACTCGTACCGTAATGCATGATCCCGTGACCAGACACTTGGTCACTCTGAGCTCATTATGATGATGCATTACCGAGTGGGCCCAGTGATACCTCTCCGTCATACGGAGTGACAAATCCCAGTCTTGATCCATGTCACTCAACAGACACTTTCGGAGATACCCGTAGTCTACCTTTATAGTCACCCAGTTACGTTGTGACGTTTGGCATACCCAAAGCACTCCTACGGTATCCGGGAGTTACACGATCTCATGGTCTAAGGAAAAGATACTTTGACATTGGAAAACTCTAGCAAACGAACTATACGATCTTGTGCTATGTTTAGGATTGGGTCTTGTCCATCACATCATTCTCCCAATGATGTGATCTCGTTATCAATGACATCCAGTGTCCATAGTCAGGAAACCATGACTATCTGTTGATCAACGAGCTAGTCAACTAGAGGCTCACTAGGGACATGTTGGTGTCTGTTATTCACACATGTATTACGATTTCCGGATAACACAATTATAGCATGAATAAAGACAATTATCATGAACAAGGAAATATAATAATAATGCTTTTATTATTGCCTCTAGGGCATATTTCCAACAGTCTCCCACTTGCACTAGAGTCAATAATCTAGTTACATTGTGATGAATCCAACACCCATGGAATTCTGGTGTTGATCATGTTTTGCTCTAGGGAGAGGTTTAGTCAACGGATCTGCTATATTCAGGTCCGTATGTACTTTACAAATCTCTATGTCTCCATCTTGAACATTTTCACGAATGGAGTTGAAGCGACGCTTGATGTGCCTTGTCTTCTTGTGAAACCTGGGCTCCTTGGCAAGTGCAATAGCTCCAGTGTTGTCACAGAAGAGCTTGATCGGCCCCGACGCATTGGGTATGACTCCTAGGTCGGTGATGAACTCCTTCACCCATATTGCTTCATGTGCTGCCTCCGAGGCTGCCATGTACTCCGCTTCACATGTAGATCCCGCCACGACGCTTTGCTTGCAACTGCACCAGCTTACTGCCCCACCATTCAAAATATACACGTATCCGGTTTGTGACTTAGAGTCATCTAGATCTGTGTCGAAGCTAGCGTCGACGTAACCCTTTACGACGAGCTCTTCGTCACCTCCATAAACGAGAAACATTTCCTTAGTCCTTTTCAGGTACTTCAGGATATTCTTGACCGCTGTCCAGTGTTCCTTGCCGGGATTACTTTGGTACCTTCCTACCAAACTGATGGCAAGGTTAACATCAGGTCTGGTACACAGCATGGCATACATAATAGAACCTATGGCTGAGGCATAGGGGATGACGCTCATCTCTTCTATATCTTCTGCCGTGGTCGGACATTGAGCTGAGCTCAATTTCATACCTTGTAACACAGGCAAGAACCCTTTCTTGGATTGATCCATATTGAACTTCTTCAATATCTTATCAAGGTATGTGCTTTGTGAAAGACCTATGAGGCGTCTTGATCTATCTCTATAGATTTTGATGCCTAATATATAAGCAGCTTCTCCAAGGTCCTTCATTGAAAAACTTTTATTCAAGTAGGCCTTGATGCTGTCCAAGAGTTCTATATCATTTCCCATCAAAAGTATGTCATCTACATATAATATGAGAAATGCTACAGAGCTCCCACTCACTTTCTTGTAAACACAGGCTTCTCCATAAGTCTGTGTAAACCCAAACGCTTTGATCATCTCATCAAAGCGAATGTTCCAACTCCGAGATGCTTGCACCAGCCCATAAATCGAGCGTTGGAGCTTGCACACTTTGTCAGCATTCTTAGGATCGACAAAACCTTCCGGCTGCATCATATACAATTCTTCCTTAAGGAAACCATTAAGGAATGCCGTTTTGACGTCCATTTGCCATATTTCGTAATCATAGAATGCGGCAATTGCTAACATGATTCGGATGGACTTCAGCTTCGCTACCGGTGAGAAAGTCTCATCATAGTCAACCCCTTGAACTTGTCGATAACCCTTAGCGACAAGCCGAGCTTTATAGATGGTCACATTACCATCCGCGTCTGTCTTCCTCTTAAAGATCCATTTATTTTCTATGGCTCGCCGCTCAATGGGCAAGTCAGTCAAAGTCCATATTTTTTCATACATGGATCCTATCTCAGATTTCATGGCTTCTAGCCATTTGTCGGAATCCGGGCCCGCCATCGCTTCTTCATAGTTCGAAGGTTCACCGTTGTCTAACAGCATGATTTCCAAGACAGGGTTGCCGTACCACTCTGGTGCGGAACGTGTCCTTGTGGACCTTCGAATTTTAGTAGGGGCTTGATCAGAAGTATCTTGATCATTGTCATTAACTTCCTCTCTAGTCGGTGCAGGCACCTCAGGAACATTTTCTTGAGTTGCGCCATTTTCCGGTTCAAGAGGTAATACTTCATCAAGCTCTACTTTCCTCCCACTTACTTCTTTCGAGAGAAACTCTTTCTCCAGAAAGGACCCATTCTTGGCAATAAAGATCTTGCCTTCGGATCTGAGGTAGAAGGTGTACCCAATAGTTTCTTTTGGGTATCCTATGAAGATGCATTTTTCTGACTTGGGTTCGAGCTTTTCAGGTTGAAGTTTCTTGACATAAGCATCGCATCCCCAAACTTTTAGAAACGACAGCTTAGGTTTCTTCCCAAACCATAATTCATACGGTGTCGTCTCAACGGATTTCGACGGAGCCCTATTTAAAGTGAATGCGGCAGTCTCTAAAGCATAGCCCCAGAAGGATAGCGGTAAATCGGTAAGAGACATCATAGATCGCACCATATCTAACAGAGTGCGATTACGACGTTCGGACACACCATTACGCTGAGGTGTTCCAGGCGGCGTGAGTTGTGAAACTATTCCACATTTTCTTAAGTGTGCCCCAAACTCGTGACTCAAGTATTCTCCTCCACGATCTGATCGTAAAAACTTGATTTTCCTGTCACGTTGATTTTCAACCTCACTCTGAAATTCCTTGAACTTTTCAAAGGTTTCAGACTTGTGTTTCATTAAGTAGATATACCCATACCTACTTAAATCATCAGTGAGGGTGAGAACATAATGATATCCACCGCGAGCCTCAACACTCATTGGACCGCACACATCAGTATGTATGATTTCCAATAAGTCGGTTGCTCGCTCCATTGTTCCTGAGAACGGAGTCTTGGTCATTTTACCCATAAGGCATGGTTCGCATGTGTCAAATGATTCATAATCAAGAGACTCTAAAAGTCCATCAGCATGGAGCTTCTTCATGCGTTTGACACCTATGTGACCAAGGCGGCAGTGCCACAGGTATGTGGGACTATCATTATCAACCTTACTTCTTTTGGTACTCACATTATGAACATGTGTAGCATCACGTTCGAGATTCATAAAGAATAAACCATTCACCATAGGAGCATGACCATAAAACATATCTCTCATAAAAATGGAACAACCATTATTCTCAGATTTAAAAGAGTAGCCATCTCGAATTAAACGAGATCCCGATACAATGTTCATGCTCAAAGCTGGCACTAAATAACAATTATTAAGGTTTAAAACTAATCCCGAAGGGATATGCAGAGGTAGCGTGCCGACGGCGATCACATTGACCTTGGAACCATTCTCGACGCGCATCGTCACCTCGTCCTTTGCCAGTTTCCGCTTATTCTGCAGCCCCTGCTTTGAGTTACAAATGTGAGCAACTGCACTGGTATCAAATACCCAGGAGCTACTACGGGCACTAGTAAGGTACACATCAATTACATGTATATCACATATACCTTTTGTTTTGCCGGCCTTCTTATCCGCTAAGTACTTAGGGCAGTTCCGCTTCCAGTGACCGCTTCCCTTGCAATAAAAGCACTCAGTCTCGGGCTTGGGTCCATTCTTTGGCTTCTTCCCGGCAGCTTGCTTGCCGGGCGCGGCAACCTCCTTGCCGTCCTTCTTGAAGTTCTTTTTACCCTTGCCTTTCTTGAACTTAGTGGTTTTATTGACCATCAACACTTGATGTTCCTTCCTGACTTCTACCTCTGCTGATTTCAGCATAGCAAATACTTCAGGAATGGTCCTTTCCATCCCCTGCATATTGAAGTTAATCACAAAGCTCTTGTAGCTTGGTGGAAGCGACTGGAGGATTCTGTCAATGACCGCATCATCCGGGAGATTAACTCCCAGCTGAGCCAAGCGGTTATGCAACCCAGACATAGTGAGTATGTGCTCACTGACAGAACTGTTTTCCTCCATCTTACAGCTGAAGAATTTGTCGGAGACTTCATATCTCTCGACCCGGGCATGAGCTTGGAAAACCATTTTCAGCTCTTCGAACATCTCATATGCTCCATGTCTCTCAAAACTCTTTTGGAGCCCCGGCTCTAGGCTGTAAAGCATGCCGCACTGAACGAGGGAGTAGTCATCGGAACGTGCCTGCCAAGCGTTCATAACATCTTGTTCTGCAGGGAGAACGGGTGCGTCACCAAGCGGTGCTTGTAGGACATAATCTTTCTTGGCAGCTATGAGGATGATCCTCAGGTTCTGGACCCAGTCCGTATAGTTGCTGCCATCGTCTTTCAGCTTGGTTTTCTCTAGGAACGCGTTGAAGTTGAGGACTACGTTGGCCATTTGATCTACAAGACATATTGCAAAGATTTTAGACTAAGTTCATGATAATTAAGTTCAACTAATCAAATTATTAGTGAACTCCCACTTACATTAGACATCCCTCCAGTCATCTAAGTATTACATGATCCGAGTTAACTAGACCGTGTCCGATCATCACGTGAGACGGACTAGTCAACATCGGTGAACATCTTCATGTTGATCGTATCTACTATACGACTCATGCTCGACCTTTCGGTCTTCTGTGTTCCGAGGCCATGTCTGTACATGCTAGGCTCGTCAAGTCAACCTAAGTGTTTGCATGTGTAAATCTGTCTTACACCCGTTGTATGTGAACATCTGAATAAAACACCCGATCATCATGTGGTGTTTTGAAACAGCGAACTGTCGCAATGGTGCACAGTTAGGGGGGACACTTCTTGAAATTATTGTGAGGGATCATCTTATTTACTACCGTCGTTCTAAGTAAACAAGATGCAAAACATGATAAACATCACATGCAATCAAATAATAAACGTGACATGATATGGCCAATATCACATAGCTCCTTTGATCTCCATCTTGGGGCTCCATGATCATCTTGTCACCGGCTTGACACCATGATCTCCATCATCATGATCTCCATCATCGTGTCTGCATGAAGTTGCTCGCCAACTATTACTTCTACTACTATGGCTAACGCGTTTAGCAATAAAGTAAAGTAATTTACATGGCGTTTCTTGATGACACGCAGGTCATATAAAAGAATAAAGACAACTCCTATGGCTCCTGCCGGTTGTCATACTCATCGACATGCAAGTCGTGATTCCTATTACAATAGCATGAACATCTCATACATCACATATAGATCATTCATCATTCATCACAACTTTGGCCATATCATATCACAAACCACTTGCTGCAAAAACAAGTTAGACGTCCTCTAATTGTTGTTGCAAGTTTTACGTGGCTGAATTAGGGTTCTAGCAAGAATGTTTTCTTACCTACGTTAAAGCCACAACGTGATTTGTCAACTTCTATTTACCCTTCATAAGGACCCTGTTCATCGATTCCGCTCCAACTAAAGTAGGAGAGACAGACACCCGCCAGCCACCTTATGCAACTAGTGCATGTTAGTCGGTGGAACCGGTCTCACGTAAGCGTACGTGTAAGGTTGGTCCGGGCCGCTTCATCCCACAATACCGCTGAAGCAAGAAAGGACTAGTAACGGCAAGAAAGTTGACAAATCTACGCCCACAACAAATTGTGTTCTACTCGCGCAAGAAGAACTACGCATAGACCTAGCTCATGATGCCACTGTTGGGGAACGTTACAGAAAACAAAAATTTTCCTACTCGTTTCACCAAGTTCATCTAGGAGTTCATCTAGCAACGAGTGATTAGATGCATCTACATACCTTTGTAGATCGCGCACGGAAGCGTTCAAAAGAACGGTGATGATGTAGTCGTACTCGACGTGATCCAAATCACCGATGACCAGCGCCGAACGGACGGCACCTCCGCGTTCAACACACGTACGGGACGGGAGACGTCTCCTCCTTCTTGATCCAGCAAGGGGAAGGAGAGGTTGATGAAGATCCAGCAGCGCGATGGCGTGGTGGTGGATGCAGGGCGTCACAGCAGCAGGGCTTCGCCGAGACTACGAGGGAGAGACGTAACGGGGGGAGATGGAGGCGCCAGGGGCTGGTCTTAAATCCCTCCTCTCCCCCCACTATATATAGGGGTGCCAAGGGGGGGCGCCGGCCCTAGTAGATGGCATCTACTAAGGGGGGCGGCGGCCAAGGGGAGGTTTCCCTCCCCCCCCCCAAGGCACCTAGGGGTGCCTTCCACCACATGGACTCTTCCATGGTGGAAACCCTAGGCGCATGGGCCTATAGGGGCTGGTGCCCTTGGCCCATCTAGGCCAAGGCGCACCCCCTACAGCCCATGTGGCCCCCCGGGACAGGTGGCCCCACCCGGTGGACCCCCGGGACCCTTCCGGTGGTCCCGGTACAATACCGATAACCCCGAAACTTGTCCCGATGCCCGAAATAGCACTTCCTATATATAATTCTTTACCTCCGGACCATTCCGGAACTCCTCGTGACGTCCGGGATCTCATCCGGGACTCCGAACAAAATTCGGGTTTCTGCATATACATATCTTCATAACCCTAGCGTCACCGAACCTTAAGTGTGTAGACCCTACGGGTTCGGGAGACATGCAGACATGACCGAGACGCTCTCAGTCAATAACCATCAGCGGGATCTGGATACCCATGATGGCTCCCACATGCTCCTCGATGTTGTCATCGGATGAACCACGATGTCGAGGATTCGATCAAACCCTGTATGCAATTCCCTTTGTCAATCGGTACGTTACTTGCTCGAGACTCGATCGTCGGTATCCCAATACCTTGTTCAGTCTCGTTACCGGCAAGTCACTTTACTCGTACCGTAATGCATGATCCCGTGTCCAACACCTTGGTCACATTGAGCTCAATATGATGATGCATTACCGAGTGGGCCCAGAGATACCTCTCCGTCATACGGAGTGACAAATCCCAGTCTCGATCCGTGTCAACCCAACAGCTACTTTCGGAGATACCTGTAATGCACCTTTATAGTCACCCAGTTACGTTGTGACGTTTGATACACCCAAGGCACTCTCACGGTATCCGGGAGTTACACGATCTCATGGTTGAAGGAAGAGATACTTGACACTTGCAAAGCTCTAGCAAAACGAACTACACGATCTTTTATGCTATGCTTAGGATTGGGTCTTGTCCATCACATCATTCTCCTAATGATGTGATCCCGTTATCAACGACATCCAATGTCCATAGTCAGGAAACCATGACTATCTGTTGATCACAACGAGCTGGTCAACTAGAGGCTTACCAGGGACATAGTGTGGTCTAAGTATTCACACGTGTATTACGATTTCCGGATAATACAGTTATAGCATGAATAAAAGACAATTATCATGAACAATGAAATATAATAATACTTTTATTATTGCCTTTAGGGCATATTTCCAACAGACTGTTGGGGAACGTTGCAGAAAATTAAAATTTTTCCTACGGTTTCACCAAGATCCATCTATGAGTTCATCTAAGCAACGAGTCTAGGGAGAGAGTTTGCATCTACATACCACTTGTAGATCGCGTGCGGAAGCTTGCAAGGTGATGATGTAGTCGTACTCGACGTGATCCAAATCACCAATGACCAGCGCCGAACGGACGGCACCTCCGCGTTCAACACACGTACGGGACGGGAGACGTCTCCTCCTTCTTGATCCAGCAAGGGGGAAGGAGAGGTTGATGAAGATCCAGCAGCACGACGGCGTGGTGGTGGATGCAGGGCGTCACAGCAGCAGGGCTTCGCCGAGACTACGAGGGAGAGACGTAACGGGGGGAGATGGAGGCGCCAGGGGCTGGTGTGTGAAGTCCCTCCTCTCCCCCACTATATATAGGGGTGCCAGGGGGGCGCCGGCCCTAGTAGATGAGATCTACTAGGGGGGCGGCGGCCTAGGGGAGGTTTCCCTCCCCCCCAAGGCACCTAGGGGTGCCTTCCACCACTAGGACTCCTCCTAGGGGGAAACCCTAGGCGCATGGGCCTATAGGGGCTGGTGCCCTTGGCCCATGAAGGCCAAGGCGCACCCCCTACAGCCCATGTGGCCCCCCGGGACAGGTGGCCCCACCCGGTGGGCCCCCGGGACCCTTCCGGTGGTCCCGGTACAATACCGATAACCCCGAAACTTGTCCCGATGCCCGAAATAGCACTTCCTATATATAATTCTTTACCTCCGGACCATTCCGGAACTCCTCGTGACGTCCGGGATCTCATCCGGGACTCCGAACAACATTCGGGTTTCTGCATATACATATCTTCATAACCCTAGCGTCACCGAACCTTAAGTGTGTAGACCCTACGGGTTCGGGAGACAAGCAGACATGACCGAGACGACTCTCCGGTCAATAACCAACAGCGGGATCTGGATACCCATGTTGGCTCCCACATGATCCACGATGATCTCATCGGATGAACCACGATGTCGAGGATTTAATCAATCCCGTACGCTATTCCCTTTGTCTATCGATATGTTACTTGCCCGAGATTCGATCGTCGGTATCCCAATACCTCGTTCAATCTCGTTACCGGCAAGTCACTTTACTCGTACCGTAATGCATGATCCCGTGACCAGACACTTGGTCACTCTGAGCTCATTATGATGATGCATTACCGAGTGGGCCCAGTGATACCTCTCCGTCATACGGAGTGACAAATCCCAGTCTTGATCCATGTCACTCAACAGACACTTTCGGAGATACTCGTAGTCTACCTTTATAGTCACCCAGTTACGTTGTGACGTTTGGCATACCCAAAGCACTCCTACGGTATCCGGGAGTTACACGATCTCATGGTCTAAGGAAAAGATACTTTGACATTGGAAAACTCTAGCAAACGAACTATACGATCTTGTGCTATGTTTAGGATTGGGTCTTGTCCATCACATCATTCTCCCAATGATGTGATCTCGTTATCAATGACATCCAGTGTCCATAGTCAGGAAACCATGACTATCTGTTGATCAACGAGCTAGTCAACTAGAGGCTCACTAGGGACATGTTGGTGTCTGTTATTCACACATGTATTACGATTTCCGGATAACACAATTATAGCATGAATAAAGACAATTATCATGAACAAGGAAATATAATAATAATGCTTTTATTATTGCCTCTAGGGCATATTTCCAACAAAATGTCTATGCTGGGAGAGTTGAAATTCTTCTTAGGTCTTCAAATTCGTCAGCAGCGCAATGGCATATTCATATCTCAGGAGAAATACCTCAAAGATGTACTGAGGAAATTCGGCATGCAAGATTGCAAAGGCGTCAAAATTCCTATGCCCACAAATGGCCATCTATGCACTGATGAAAATGGTATTGACTTCGATCACAAGGTATACCGCTCCATGATTGGTTCTTTATTGTACTTATGTGCATCTAGGCCAGATATAATGCTTAGTGTTTGCATGTGTGCCCGATTTCAAGCTGCACTAAAGGAATCACACCATAAGGCTGTGAAGCATATTCTTCGATATCTAGCTCACACACCAACACTAGGATTAGGGTACCCCAAGGGCTCTGCTTTTGATCTCATTGGATATTCTGACTCTGACTATGCTGGTGATCGTGTGGACCGCAAGTCAACTTCTGGCACTTGTCATTTCCTCAGACGATCTTTGGTCTGTTGGTCCTCGAAGAAACAGAACTGCGTATCACTGTCCACTGCGGAAGCTGAACACATTGCTGCTGGCTCTTGCTGTGCTCAACTGCTTTGGATGAAGCAAACACTCAAGGACTATGGCATCAACATGAAGAATGTGCCTCTCCTCTGCGACAATGAGAGTGCCATCAAGATTGCTCACAACCCAGTTCAGCACTTGAAGACAAAGCACATTCAAATTCGTCATCATTTTCTTCGTGATCATGTGTTGAAGGGCGACATCTCCATCGAGCATGTGAAGACTGAAGAACAGCTAGCTGATATCTTCACTAAGCCCTTGGATGAGAAGAGATTTAGCAAGTTGCGATGTGAGCTAAATATCTTAGAATCTTCGAATGTTCTTTGAAAAGGACACACATCCTAACACTTATGCAAAATTGATGACTTAGATGTGCAACACATGAAGAAACGTTTTTCTTCAATCAATGAAGAATAACACTCTAAGTGTGAAGAAATTAATGAAGAATTTGATTCTCAGAACCCTACGACAATTGTACGCGGTGTCTGAAATCATCATTCTTATATGGTGGGTCACGCCACCACAAAAAGTTGAAAATCTTCAATTTGAGTTTTTCCTCAGTTTTGAAATTCTTTAGTTTTTTTAAATTCTTCAACTTTTCAAAATCTTCACTGTTTCCTTCGTTTTTCTTCATTGGCTATATATATATATATATATATATATATATATATATATATAAATATAAATATATATAAAAGAGTTTATGTCCTCTACATCATTCACTTATAGCTATTTCTTCAAGTTGCTTCTTCTGCTAAGTGAATGTGATCGGACCCTTTCCCCTCTATGCTATACTCAACCCAATCTATTCACAAATTCTTCATGTGCGTTCTATTTGAAACTCGTTCAAAATCTTCACTGTGTCCTTGTCAGCTGAAGAAATTGCGAACGAAACTTTAAAACAAATCTTATCCAAATTTTCGGTTTTGCCACTCAAACTGTTCCGCATCCCACGATGCATTATTCTATTCACCCACGATCGTACACGATCTTCACTACACAGTACGTGGGTGACACATGTCGTGAGAAGGAGAATGGTCAGGGGCACGTTCGTCCTAAATCTTCGGGCGAACAGTTTTTCACCGTGTCTATAAATACCCCTCTCCCCTTCCTCACTTCATTTACTCCGCTCGACCATTCTCTCTCTCGCTCGAGTTCCTCAAACCCTAGCGCCGCCGCTACTCCATCGTCGCCGGTGAGGAAGAGCTTCGCTGCCTCGACCTCGTCGCCGTCGTACTCACACCGACCACGGAAATCTTCACTCTGCCGCTGCCGTTGTGACGCCCCCGATTCAATCGTACACTAATCATGCACGCAAACGTGTACGATCAAGATCAGGGACTCACGGGAAGATATCACAACACAACTCTAAAAACATAAATAAGTCATACAAGAATCATAATACAAGCCAGGGGCCTCGAGGGCTCGAATACAAGTGCTCGATCATAGACGAGTCAGCGGAAGCAACAATATCTGAGTACAGGCATAAGTTAAACAAGTTTGCCTTAAGAAGGCTAGCACAAACTGGGATACAAATCGAAAGAGGCGC
Organism: Triticum dicoccoides; assembly: GCF_002162155.2. Taxonomy (NCBI): domain Eukaryota; kingdom Viridiplantae; phylum Streptophyta; class Magnoliopsida; order Poales; family Poaceae; genus Triticum; species Triticum dicoccoides. The sequence continues at coordinate 609,527,100 of NC_041387.1, read as the reverse complement.
AGGCCTCCTGCCTGGGATCCTCCTAAACTACTCCTGGTCGTCGTCCGCGAGCTGCACGTAGTAGTAGGCACCTCCAGAGTAGTAGTAGTCGTCGACGGTGGCGTCTGGATCCTGGGCTCCAACGTCTGGTTGCGGCATCCGAGAAGAAGAGGAAAACGGGGGAAAAGAGGGAGCAAAGCAACCATGAGTACTCATCCAAAGTACTCGCAAGCAAGGAGCTACACTACATATGCATGGGTATATGTGTAAAGAGGCAATATCGGTGGACTGAACTGCAGAATGCCAGAATAAGAGGGGGATAGCTAGTTCTATCGAAGACTACGCTTCTGACAGCCTCCGTCTTGCAGCATGTAGAAGAGAGTAGATTGAAATCCTCCAAGTAGCATCTCCAAGTAGCATCTCCAAGTAGCATCGCATAGCATAATCCTACCCGGCGATCCTCCCCTCGTCGCCCTATGGAAAAGCGATCACCGGGTTGTCTGTGGAACTTGGAAGGGTGTGTTTTATTAAGTATCCGGTTCTAGTTGTCATAAGGTCAAGGTACAACTCCAAGTCGTCCTGTTACCGAAGATCACAACTATTCGAATAGATTAACTTCCCTGCAGGGGTGCACCACATAACCCAACACACTCGATCCCATTTGGCCGGACACACTTTCCTGGGTCATGCCCGGCCTCGGAAGATCAACACGTCGCAGCCCCACCTAGGCACAACAGAGAGGTCAGCACGCCGGTCTAACTCCTATGCGCGCAGGGGTCTGGGCCCATCGCCCATTGCACACCTGCACGTTGCGAGGGCGGCCGGAAGCAGACCTAGCCTCTCTTATACAAGAGTAGGCGTTCCAGTCCAATCCGGCGCGCGCCGCTCCGTCGCTGACGTCAAGAAGGCTTCGGCTGATACCACGACGCCGGGATACCCATAACTACTCCCGCGTAGATGGTTAGTGCGTATAGACCAAATGGCCAGACTCAGATCAAATACCAAGATCTCGTTAAGCGTGTTAAGTATCCGCGAACGCCGAACAGGGCCAGGCCCACCTGTCTCCTAGGTGGTCTGAACCTGCCCTGTCGCTCCGCCACAAAGTAACAGTCGGGGGCCGTCGGGAACCCAGGCCCACCTCTACCGGGATGGAGCCACCTGTCCTTTCAGCCCCCTCATCAGAATCACTTGCGGGTACTCATCGAGCTGACCCGACTTTAGTCACCATCTGTATAGTATGTATGCATGTATAGTATATACCCGTGATCACCTCCCGAGTGATCACAGCCCAATAGTATAGCAAGGCAGACTGACAAGAATGTAGGGCCAATGATGATAAACTAGCATCCTATACTAAGTATTTAGGATTGCAGGTAAGGTATCAACAGAAGTAGCAACAATGTCAGGCTATGCATTAGAATAGGATTAACGGAAAGCAGTAACATGCTACACTACTCTAATGCAAGCAGTATAGAGGGGAATAGGCGATATCTGGTGATCAGGGGGGGGGGGCTTGCCTGGTTGCCTGGCAAGAAGGAGGGGTCATCTTCGGTGTAGTCGAACACACAAACATCGGCACCGGTCTCAGAGTCTACCGGAAAGAAGTAACAGAGGGGGAACACAATAAATAACAGAGCAAGCAAATGTAACACAAAGCAAGACGCGGCAATATGCGGTGCTAGGGGTGACCTAACATAGTGGTAGGTGATACCAGTGAAGGGGGGAAACATCCGGGAAAGTATCCCCGGTGTTTCGCGTTTTCGAACAGATGAACCAGAGGGGGAAAGTTGCGTGTTTGCTATGCTAGGGATGTGTGGCGGACGAACGGACTGCGTATCCGGATTCGTCACGTCGTTCTGAGCAACTTTCATGTAGAAAGTATTTTCATCCGAGTTACGGATTATTTTATATGATTTCCAAAGTTTTAAAACATTTTTAGAATTTATTTAATTATCTTAAATCAAAATTATCCAGAATAGTTAAAGGTGATGTCATCATGACATCACCATGACGTCAGCATGTCAAACCTAGTTGACCAGAGTCAAACCTAGCATGTGGGTCCAGTGGGACCCACTTGTCATACTCTGTTAGGTTAATTAGGGTTTAGGTTAAACTAATTACTGTTTATTTAGACTAAAAGGTTAATTAGATTAATTAAATAGGATTAATTAAATTAGTTAATTTAGTTAATTAATTAATTAAATAAATTTATTTTTATTAATATTAATTTTTTCCTTTTAAAAAAAAACTTTTTGGGGGGTGGGCCCCTGTGTCATTGGGTCGAGGGCCATAGTGGGTTCGGGTGCTGCGGGCGCGAACAGGCGCCGCGGTTGCAGGCGCTGGGTGTAG
>NC_041387.1:609524062-609524624 GCF_002162155.2 Triticum dicoccoides | reverse complement strand
GACCTGGCAGGTCGCCAGGCCGGCATAGGCGAGGCCAGCACGGGCCGACCGGTGAGTGAGCGGTGGCTGGCACAGCCCCGCGCGCATGGGCGTGCAGCAAGGCTGCAACAGGGGGACGCACGAGGTGCGGTGCAGGAGGGCACAAGACACGGCATAGACGGGCGCGAGGCGCGGCGTGGCCGTGGCACGAACGGGGCGTCGGATCAGGCACGACACGGGGAGGAGGACCACGGGACAGGGGCGACCAGGACGCGCAGGGTGCACGGTCGAGCGCGGCGACGGCGCGGGCACAACGGCGGCAACGCATTAGCGAGTGGGGTGAGATCGGGACGGTAGCAGAAGCAGCTGCAACGGCGGGGAGGTTGGCGGGCAAGTGCAGGCGCAGCCACACGCCGGGCGCGGACGGTGCGGGCGTGCAGGTGCGCGAACGAAGCGTGAGGAAGAGCAAAAGGAGGGGGTCCTCATAGGGGGTTGTAGGGGACTGGGCAGCGAGGCGTGGGGAGGATGACGGGGACGACCGGGCGACGGGGGAAGTAGTCCGGCAACGGCGGGGCGGTTCTCG
>NC_041387.1:609516581-609523708 GCF_002162155.2 Triticum dicoccoides | reverse complement strand
GAGAGTGGGGGGTGTCAGTGGGTGAGTGGGGGAGTGGGGGGAGGTTATGGGGTGCGGGGTGGGCCGGCCAGGTGGTTTGGCCCAATGGTTTGCTGGGCCAGAGCCCGGGTGTGTTTTCTTTCCTCTCTTTTTTTGTTTGTTTTCTCTTTTGTATTTTCTTTATTTTCTTTTCTGTTTTATTTCAATTTAAATTATTTAGGCATTTTATAAAAATGTGTTCATTACACCATATTTACATATGCAATATTTAGTACAAACCAAACCTTTTTATTTTAATGTTTGAAAACTTTTATTATTTACCAAACTTTGAATTTGAATTTTTGACCGGTTTTTATCTAACGATAGATTAGCAACAGTAACCGTGGTGACGTGGCACCATTAGCGTGGGATTACTGTAGCTTGATTATCCGGGCGTCACAATTCTCCTCCACTACAAGAAATCTCGTACTGAGATTTAAGCGGTGGAGTAAGGGGGGGGGAGGTGCTGGTAGCGAAAAACCTAAAGAGTCTTCTCGGTCTTGGTTGCTCTTCCTGAAGAAGTAGATCCTTTTCGTTGATGTCTTTATTTCTCTATTTCGGGTCATCATGATCAAGTCGTCGTCCTTTTTTCGGGAGTTCCATCGTACTTACGAATAGGTAACAGGGCAGATCAGCAACGACAGAATGCTATAAGGGTAATAATCTGGGATTAACCCATGAATGAGCCTATGAGTACCTCTCGAGTCGAACAAATAAACCACATCGAGAGTAAAGTTCAAAGGTACAATATGGAGTTTCAAGTAGCCAGGAATCATTCAATGCCTAGTCAGAAGGTGAAAGGGTTCAGGGCAACGTGAATAAGTATTGCGTCTGATACCAGAATAGATCACTAGGACGGTGGCCCTTGAATTACATACGAGGCCACGCGCGAGGAATCACTTTGGGAATAGGGGGTGTACAGGACAGTCAGGTTTCGATCCTGTGGAACTGTGGGTTATGGGCCCACCATGTGGGTTTTTTTTAAATAGGAGCAGTGACATCTTGCACGGTCATGATAGCAAGGCATGTCAGAGAGTACCATGTTAGTTATGTTGGCAACAACGTTGGTACCAAGGGCGAGGGATGAAGAGAACCATTTTCCTGCTCGTTGCATCGAGGCGGACCAATAGGCAAAGTTCTCGTCCATCGGTGGTTACTGAAATGTCATCAACAAGAGTAACGGGGTCTTACTGACAAAGTTGTACACCGAGGTGTTTACATAAGCAGGGAATTATCACTGCTCAGTTAAGTAGATTACAAGAAAGGCTAAACAAAACAATGGAAAGGAAATGCGTTTAAACACATATTTCAGGGGCATATCCTTCCCAAGGACAAGCAGAGCATGATATCAATGACAGGATATGATGTAGAAAACCCATTAGGTAGGGGAGAGAATTTTCATGACACTACCCATACAACGGTGTTTGGATAATCGAGCAGGAAACTTTTAGCATTGGGCTCCAAATGTTCTTGTTGAAAATTGGAGTATCACAAACATGCTTTGAGATAGTATTGGCATGGTCTTTGGGCAAAGATCATACCTTGGATTCACAAAGGATCCGTCAGGAGCAACTTATAGAATAAGTCTTACAATTTCCTCATGGAAGAATGGCTAAACTTGCTAAAAAGGATACTACAACAATAGGTCCTCCACCCAGGGGGGGGGGTGCTAGGCATGACATCATGTTACCGGGTCATCAAAGGACCAACATCATAACTCTTGGAAAGTTGTCCCAACAATCATATCTGACCGAGATTCAGGTCTGATTGGTGTTAGGATACCTCAAACTCACGATGCTTGAGGAGAAAAGGTGCAATACAAATTGACGAGATGACATCGAAGATTCTCGAGAGATGAACTTATGGAAGCTAGTTCCGAAACAAGAGTTCATCGGTAAACCAACGAGAGGATGAGGAGGTGGCTGATGGAATCAGCGACAATTCATCGAGATTAACAAAAGATGGATTTTCGCAATTATGTGAACAAGGAGATAACATTTGTCAGATCAAATGGTATAATGATGTATGCTCGAGGAAAACATACACAATTAAACATTGGTTGGAAGGGTGCACCCGAAATATGGGCTGGGTTGCACAACCAACGTCGGAATGGTGATTCAATAATCAAATGTCTAATAATGAACGGCCGACCATTAACTTCAAAGCAAGAGGGTTGCTAGAAGGGCAGAATCCAAACAGCACCGTTCACTTCTTGGAACCAACACGGGGACCAAGAAAGAATGGTGATGGTGAGAAGTATCCTCATACCAAGAATTCTTAAGAGGTGGAGTAATCCTCATGACGTTCTTGACATAAAAGATGGTAATACTTCAAGGTAGAACATAATACAAGCTGGATAGCAAGTTGTATTCATAATGTGGACAAGCTCGCGATGAAAGGAAGTCAAGGGTGTTGTCGATGATAATAAAATCATCGAGGGCAAGGAGGGTATTTCTCATCATGAACACAGTTAACATCTCGGAAGAAGTCAAAGTGTTGAAGGTGATCTGACACAATTGTCGAGACATCTCATGAAGGTGTAATCGATCGGCGATCACATCAAGTCAAAGGAATGATGAAGCAAAAGGTTATTGGAGCCACGGGTACGTCACAAACTCTAAACCAAGTTTGCTGTTCAAGGCGAAATGACAAGATGAGGAAAATCGATGTAAGCTCAGCTCATCGTCGAAAATTGTGCTCCAAGAAGAAGGACCAGGTAGCACAGTTAAACTCAACACGAATAGATATAGCAGAGCAGGCTAGGAATGACATGATCGGGTACAAACTCGTACTTAATGAAGATTACTGAAGAGTTGATGAACCATAGTGCGGACTCGGTTCAGTTATCGGTGTCTTTTGAGTGTTTAATAACTCAGAGCTCGTGAAAAATTGGAATCCATGAGAATGTAGTACTTGATGAAGAACTCATAAGAGGTTATGCAGTTCCATGATAATCTCGAGATACCAGAGGGTTACTCGACGACAGATCAAAGTCGAGGTTGGACTGGGGTATTACTCTGCAGAAGACAAGTGCTTATACTTGCACGAGAAATGGTATTTAAAGGAGAACATGGTCGGAAACCACAATCATAAATGATCGAACCACGGATACAAGATGAACCTATAACAAGGGGGTAATTTGTTTTTACGAGTAGCTTCCATGATAAGTTATACACCGTGTCCATGGGCATGAACGCAAGGTTCAAGGTCGACTCCCACTTGTTCAATGTATAACCTTCCATTCACTTCTCCCTTCGATAAAGGCATTACTGTTGAAAGTTTTACCTGGTGAAATACCAGATGAGTATGACTCGTGAAAACTTCCGAGTTCACACATATTAAGGAAGGCATAGGTTCAACCCATTGGGGCATCTTAGAATCATATACCAGAACCTTTAGAAATAATTAACTCAAGCTCGAAGGCAAAGCATGGTTGAGAAAGCAGAGGATACAATTTACCAAAGGCATTATGTATCAGAGGAAAGGCTCACAAGGTTATTGAATATGAAGGGCGTTGTCAGATAAAATCCAACAAAGGATCTGGTGGTCCACAAGGGATCTGACGTGAGCATCGGTACTCAACTAGAGGAAGAAGAATGCAAGGAGATCAGATTATAGAAACAACTGACTAACTCAATGGTCAAATGCAAAGGAATTATGATTTCCAAATCAAGGGATCAGAAGCAATGCTCTGATTAGAGATGGATAAGTTGAATAGCCTTAGGGTATAATCAACGACAATTGGATTGGTCGAGAACCAATTCCAGTTAAAAGAATGGCAGCTCAGCCGGAAAGGTAATTTATAAGGATCAATGATGATTGCGTGTATTCGCAAACATATTGAGTCAACAGACTCAAAATGATAATGACGAGGAATGTCAATAAGACTACGAGACTTATGGAATTAACCATAATGCAAGAAAGCAAGAATTTCAAGAGCAATAGGATGCTCAAGATTATCGGAAGATCGAATGATATTTCGAGGATTGGTGACATACATGAATCAACTGGGGATGAGTGGATACTCGGTAAGTGCGAGAAATTATACGTAGGGGTATTCATGTAACAAGAACTGCAAGGCAATAGTCACAAAGTATTCTCGGAACACTAGATAGAATTTCGAGGTATCTTGTAATAACAAGATCGACTGGGTATAAAGTAAGAACGACGGGTGTAAGTATTTATCCATAGGGATATTGCAATGGTAGGGAATTGCAAAAGCAACGGGCACAAGGTCTCGAGAGAATATCGAAAGGTATCTTCGGAATCCTTCGGTGCACAAGGTAATCATCTGGACTGAAGAGGCTCTCCGGGAGAAAGTATTATCGAGAACCTAGAGTCAGAGTTAGTAAAAATCGTTTAACCCGAATAGAAGAGAGATCAGATTCCCAGAGTACAGATCGAGGAGTAAAAGATCCTAATACCACCCAATGGCGACGTGGGCCCGTAAGGCACACAGCCAAGTTAGTAAAAGTTTTGCAATGACTAGACTCAACTTCGGCCAAGGAGTTGGAAAGGGGGATTCCTACAGGCAGTCGGCTCTGATACCAACTTGTGACGCCCCCGATTCAATCATACACTAATCATGCACGCAAACGTGTACGATCAAGATCAGGGACTCACGGGAAGATATCACAACACAACTCTAAAAACATAAATAAGTCATACAAGCATCATAATACAAGCCAGGGGCCTCGAGGGCTCGAATACAAGTGCTCGATCATAGACAAGTCAGCGGAAGCAACAATATCTGAGTACAGACATAAGTTAAACAAGTTTGCCTTAAGAAGGCTAGCACAAACTGGGATACAGATCGAAAGAGGCGTAGGCCTCCTGCCTGGGATCCTCCTAAACTACTCCTGGTCGTCGTCAGTGGGCTGCACGTAGTAGTAGGCACCTCCAGAGTAGTAGTAGTCGTCGACGGTGGCGTCTGGATCCTGGGCTCCAACGTCTGGTTGCGGCACCCGAGAAGAAGAGGAAAACGGGGGAAAAGAGGGAGCAAAGCAACCATGAGTACTCATCCAAAGTACTCGCAAGCAAGGAGCTACACTACATATGCATGGGTATATGTGTAAAGAGGCAATATCGATGGACTGAACTGCAGAATGCCAGAATAAGAGGGGGATAGCTAGTTCTATCGAAGACTACACTTCTGACAGCCTCCGTCTTGCAGCATGTAGAAGAGAGTAGATTGAAGTCCTCCAAGTAGCATCTCCAAGTAGCATCTCCAAGTAGCATCGCATAGCATAATCCTACCCGGCGATCCTCCCCTCGTCGCCCTGTGGAAAAGCGATCACCGGGTTGTCTGTGGAACTTGGAAGGGTGTGTTTTATTAAGTATCCGGTTCTAGTTGTCATAAGGTCAAGGTACAACTCCAAGTCGTCCTATTACCGAAGATCACGACTATTCGAATAGATTAACTTCCCTACAGGGGTGCACCACATAACCCAACACGCTCGATCCCATTTGGCCGGACACACTTTCCTGGGTCATGCCCGGCCTCGGAAGATCAACACATCGCAGCCCCACCTAGGCACAACAAAGAGTTTAGCACGCCGGTCTAACTCCTATGCGCGCAGGGGTCTGGGCCCATCGCCCATTGCACACCTGCACGTTGTGAGGGCGGCCGGAAGCAGACCTAGCCTCTCTTATACAAGAGTAGGCGTTCCAGTCCAATCCGGCGCGCGCCGCTCCGTCGCTGACGTCAAGAAGGCTTCGGCTGATACCACGACGCCGGGATACCCATAACTACTCCCGTGTAGATGGTTAGTGCGTATAGACCAAATGGCCAGACTCAGATCAAATACCAAGATCTCATTAAGCGTGTTAAGTATCCGCGAACACCGAACAGGGCCAGGCCCACCTGTCTCCTAGGTGGTCTGAACCTGCCCTGTCGCTCCGCCACAAAGTAACAGTCGGGGGCCGTCGGGAACCCAGGCCGACCTCTACCGGGATGGAGCCACCTGTCCTTTCAGCCCCCTCATCAGAATCACTTGCGGGTACTCATCGAGCTGACCCGACTTTAGTCACCATCTGTATAGTATGTATGTATGTATGTATAGTATATACCCGTGATCACCTCCCGAGTGATCACGGCCCAATAGTATAGCAAGGCAGACTGACAAGAATGTAGGGCCAATGATGATAAACTAGCATCCTATACTAAGTATTTAGGATTGTAGGTAAGGTATCAACAGAAGTAGCAACAATGTCAGGCTATGCATCAGAATAGGATTAACGGAAAGCAGTAACATGCCACACTACTCTAATGCAAGCAGTATAGAGGGGAATAGGCTATATCTGGTGATCAAGGGGGGGGGGGCTTGCCTGGTTGCCTGGCAAGAAGGAGGGGTCATCTTCGGTGTAGTCGAACACACGAACATCGGCACCGGTCTCAGAGTCTACCGGAAAGAAGTAACAGAGGGGGAACACAATAAATAACAGAGCAAGCAAATGTAACACAAAGCAAGACGCGGCAATATGCGGTGCTAGGGGTGACCTAACGTAGTGGTAGGTGATGCCAGTGAAGGGGGGAAACATCCGGGAAAGTATCCCCGGTGTTTCGCGCTTTCGAATAGATGAACCGGAGGGGGAAAGTTGCGTGTTTTCTATGCTAGGGATGTGTGGCGGACGAACGGACTGCGTATCCGGATTCGTCACGTCGTTCTGAGCAACTTTCATGTAGAAAGTATTTTCATCCGAGTTACGGATTATTTTATATGATTTCCAAAGTTTTAAAACATTTTGAGAATTTATTTAATTATCTTAAATCAAAATTATCCAGAATAGTGAAAGGTGATGTCAGCATGACATCACCATGACGCCAGCAGGTCAAACCCAGCTGACCAGAGTCAAACCTAGCCTGTGGGTCCAATGGGACCCACTTGTCATACTCTGTTAGGTTAATTAGGGTTTAGGTTAAACTAATTACTATTTATTTAGACTAACAGGTTAATTAGATTAATTAAATAGGATTAATTAAATTAGTTAATTAATTAATTAAATAAATTTATTTTTATTAATATTAATTTTTTCCTTTAAAAAAAAACTTTCTGGGGGGTGGGCCCCTGTGTCATTGGGTCGAGGGCCATAGTGGGTTCGGGTGCTGC
>NC_041387.1:609515764-609516261 GCF_002162155.2 Triticum dicoccoides | reverse complement strand
GGACCTGGCAGGACGCCAGGCCGGCATAGGCGAGGCCAGCACGGCTGACCGGTGAGTGAGCGGTGGCTGGCATAGCCCCGCGCGCATGGGCGTGCAGCAAGGATGCAGCAGGGGGACGCACGAGGCGCGGTGCAGGAGGGCGCAAGACACGGCGTAGACGGGCGCGAGGCGCGGCGCGGCCGTGGCACGAACGGGGCGCCGGATCAGGCACGACGCGGGGAGGAGGACCGCGGGACAGGGGCGACCAGGATGCGCAGGGCGCACGGTCGAGCGCGGTGACGGCGCAGGCACAATGGCGGCAGCGCAGTATTGAGTGGGGCGAGATCGGACGGTAGCAGAAGTAGCTGCAACGGCGGGGAGGTTGGCGGGCAAGTGCGGGCGCGGCCACACGCCGGGCGCGGACGGTGCGGGCGTGCAGGTGCGCGGACGAAGCGCGAGGAAGAGCAAAAGGAGGGGGTCCTCACAGGGGGTTGTAGGGGACTGGGCAGCAAGGCGTG
>NC_041387.1:609506003-609515326 GCF_002162155.2 Triticum dicoccoides | reverse complement strand
CGGTCCTCGGGCGGCGGCGACGAACGGTTCCCCTCCTCGATCCCGATCCAATCGGGGGAAGAGGGGGGGATATTTTGCGGGGGAGAGTGGGGGGTTTCGGTGGGTGAGTGGGGGAGTGGGGGGAGGTTATGGGGTGCGGGGTGGGCCGGCCAGGTGGTTTGGCCCAATGGTCTGCTGGGCCAGAGCCCGGGTGGGTTTTCTTTCCTCTCTTTTTTTGTTTGTTTTCTCTTTTGTATTTTCTTTATTTTCTTTTCTGTTTTATTTCAATTTAAATTATTTAGGCATTTTATAAAAATGTGTTCATTACACCATATTTACATATGCAATATTTAGTACAAACCAAACCTTTTTATTTTAATGTTTGAAAACTTTTATTATTTACCAAACTTTGAATTTGAATTTTGACCGGTTTTTATGTAACGATAGATTAGCAACAGTAACCGTGGTGACGTGGCACCATTAGCGTGGGATTACTGTAGCTTGATTATCCGGGCGTCACAGCCGTAGCTGTCTTCCTCTGCCAAGTTAGGGCGTGGGAGATCTAACCTGACGAACGTCTCATCTGTTCTTCTCAGTTCGTCGTGTTCTTCACTTCGGGTAATTAAAAGTTACTTTTATTACTCGCTTTGATTCTCAAGCTTTCCTGAAAATCTTCAAAGGTGTTTATTCTTCAAATCTTCACACATATGAACACCTCACACGTTATATGCTCTTGATTAGTTTCTCTAAGCATCTTTTTCCTTCAAGATTCCTCAATTGTGTGGATCTTCGATCTGTACAACTCTGGAACCTAAGACAAAAATGCTTAGTGAAATTCCTCAAGGCTCATCTGGTCAAATTCCTCAAAACTTGTTCTTTTCGAAAAATCTTCTCAGAACGCATATGACCTCTCCAAATTCCTCGCACCTGTACTCTGTTCATAGGTACTCATGTCTGCTGCTGAATCACTAGGTTCTCATCAACTTAACTCATTTGCAGCGTTCCTCGAAGAAAAACTGCATACTTCTTCAGAGAACTCAATTGTTCAAATTCCTCAACTGAAGAACATGGCAGACGGTAAGAAGCCACAGAAAGGAGGAATGAAACCTGAGGTTATGACTGCGTTTGAAATCCCTGAGGAAATTTATGCTGACTATTGCACACCTGATGAAGCAAAATTTGGCAAAGAAAACAAAAATCAGTGCAAGGTGCGCATTCAGAAGATTGAACGGAGATGGGCAAGGGAATGGAGGGAATACAGATATGTGACTCCAAAGTACATGAAGAAATTCGCCCTCAATCCTCCATGCCCAAGAGCTCAATTGGCACCTGGCCAAGTAGCCGACCCCACAAGCATCAAACGTGGTGAGGACTTTCCTGAAGAATGGGCTAAGCGCGAAGCTAAATTGGCAAGACAAGCCAAGGAGGCAGTGAAGAAATTCAATGAGGATTCTGCCACTGCTACTGCTACTGAGGCCTCGGTCAAACCGAGGAAATCCATGCCAAAGAAGCCTGCTCGTAAGCCAAGTGCTTCACCAACAGCGCCCTCACGGCCCAGTTCCTCAGCAATGCCCTCACGACAAATTCCTCGCACTGCCACAGCTCCACCAAAGTCCTCAACAGCTCCTTCAAAGTCCTCAGCTCCTGTGCATCTGGCTACATGTCAAAGGACTGCTGGTTTCTCGATTGCCTCTGGTGTTTCAGCAAGTTCCTCAGCTGCACCAATTTCATCATCTGGCCCCACACTGTTGAAGACCAAAGCAACAGCTGGACGAGGTCCTCGGCCAAGTCCAAAGAAGAAACAGGTCGTATTCCATGTGCCTTCTGATGATGAAGCTTCTGATGAAGAACTTGCAGAAATCATCAGAGACAGACAGGTGAAGGCCGCTACAGCCAAAGGCACATCTGTGCCACTGCTGTTGGATCCGAGGAAAATCCTCGATTGCATTGATCTCTGGCACAAGGATCCAAACACCCCAATGCCTGATTTTCATCTGACTCCTGGACAGAGTCATATGTTGTCCCATTTCATCACTGAAGAGAAATGGAAGTTTGAGAAGGCAAGAGAGATCAGGAAAGCTCAATACAGAAAGGAGAAGCTCCTGAAGAAAAACATTGTCAGAATGACACCTGAGGAACTTCTCCAGGCTCAGTCTGAAATTCAAGCCCTCAACAAAGACTTTGATGCCTACTATGCTGATTGGCAAGGAGCTAAAGTAAGATTCGTCAATCTGACGAAGAAATTCACAAATGTTGCAGCCCCATCGCAACAAGAAAATCTTCAGGCTGCAGACTCTGCTCAGCCTGCTGAAGAACATGCCAGCATCGCTGATGACTTTCAGCCTGCTGAAGAACATGCTCGTCCCAGGGCTGGTGAAGAAATTTCAGCCGCTGAAGAAATTGCCAGGGCATCCACTAGTGGTGCGCCTGAAGAAACTGAAGAAGTCAGGGCAACTGCATCGGTTGCGCCTGAAGAAAATCAACCAGATTCCTCAGCTCCATCTGCACCCACACCAACTCCAATTCTTCCATGTGCATTCGATGTGAAGAAGACCAAGGCTACAGAGCGAGCTGCAGTGAAGAAAAGGAAGGCATCAGCTGCGTCAAACTCTTCGGCTGCGAAGAAAATGAAGCCAATGACCAGTTCACTCGAAAATCCAATTGATGCTGTTCCTATTTCCTCCATGCCATCAAAGGACCTTGTTCCTTTTGAAGAAGACTATAAGATCCCAAGCGGATCTGATGAAGAAAATCATTCTGCTGCTTCGTCAGAGCAGATTGATGAAGAAATTGAAGTGAATGCAATCCCTTCAACCCCAATCATTTCCTCGCCTATGCCTCAGTTCACAGCTGAAGAGGCCGGTGTTGAGGAACTTGAAGAAGATGTGGATATTGGAAGTACAACGCCAGTGATGAACGATGACTTTTGGGAAAGTTAGCATCCAAATTGTCCACTCTTCACCCCACTCCAACAGATACCTCAGTCCCCTGCACCAACAATTCAAATGGGCTCTGAAGAAACTCATCCCACTCCATCTGTCCATGAAGAAATTCCAGCCACTAGTGCTGATGAACCTGCTGCTGCTGATCCTCAGGCTGCACCTGTTGAGGAAGAAGAAATTCCTCAGCCTGAAGAACCTGAGCTCGCAATTCCTGAGGTGGTGATGCAACTCACTGATACCCCTTTGCCAAATCCCAAGAATCCGTTCTCAAGCAAACAGAAGTTCAAGGCTGAAGATTTCTTTGCCGAGCACGTATTCTTCACTGATTATAATCCATATGATTCTGCCCGCATAAGGAAGAGGCGTTTCTGGACTGCCAGCCAAGCCAATTTCTATTCCTCAGTGCTCTTCGACAAAGACAAAGTCTTCGATCATGCACATATTCCTCATGTGGACATGGGGTCTCTGCCCGGCTTTGAACCAGTCCTCAGTGTTCTTCACGACATAGGACTTCTGAATTTCTGCATTGATATCTGTGACTGGAATGAAGAACTCATTCTTCAATTCTATGCAACTCTGCACATCATTGGAGACGCCAAAGACGTGAACTCATGGGTGTTGGACTGGATGTCTGAAAACACTCACTACAAGGCACCAGCAACTGAATTGCTTCGTGTCCTTCCTCTCAGTCCTCCACTTGATGGTGCTCGCTGTGTCTACAACGAACCAGAACTTTCAAATCACTATATGCAAGTACTGATGAAGCCTTTAAAGCCAAGGCAGGCCCCACGAACCAAATTCCGCATCAAGGAATTACTCTATGTGCCTCGGACTGTCTATCGGATTCTGACGAAGACAATGAGTCCTATCAAAGGCCACGACTCAAATGATGAAGAAGTCGTTGGCATCATGAAGAATATGCTTTTCAACATCATTCATGGCGTTCCCGTCAACTTCCATGATTTCTTCATGAGGACTCTGGCCAATATTGCGATGTCACCATTCGAGCTGAAGCCCTATGCTCCTTGGATTATGAGATTCATCAGGGCAAGATCTTCACTGAATTACAAAGTTGACACTCTGAACCACGATAGCTACTTGCCTCCCATTGAAGTCCTCAAACGGACAGTTTCATCAGCTGATGATAAAGGCAAGGCCACTGCTGTGATCGATGAAGGCATTCGTCCATTGGATGGTCAATTTCGCAAGGCTGCATCTTACTCTACCAATGACGATTCTGCCACACATGACTCTGCCGCAAATACCTCAGCTAAGCAAAATCCTCAAGCCACAGCTCCCAGGGTGATGACTGACCGTGAGTTACTCCTCAGTCTTCATCAGAAGGTTGATCGCAATCACAAATGGGTAAAGCGTCAGTTTGGTGTACTTCTTCACAATATGACCTCAACACACAATGCAGTGAAGAAGAACCAATACTACCTTCATGAAACCTTCAACCGTACCTGGGCTGTCCTCAGTCATGTCTACAGCGCAGAAGAACTGAAGACTATGGGTCTCAAGGAAGAATTTGACTGGTCTGCACCTCCTCCGAAGAAATTCCAGAAGGTCAAAATTCCTCCACTGGTGGCCAGCTCTTATTCTTCATCGCGTGACACTGATGAGTATGAAGATTTGGATGACACTGCGGCAGGCCCTGCTACAACAAACAACCCCGACAACGCTGGCGCTCCTCCATCAACTTGAAATTCTTCAGGGGCGTTAGTCCCCAGTTTCAATCCTTTTGGTCATTTGATGACAAAGGGGGAGAAATCTGAGTTAGTCTTCAAGCGGGTCTATATTAAGGGCATTTTTTTAAGTTACAACTCTCATTCTTCTGAAACTTTCATTTGGATTGAGTTGTAATCTTAAACCCGATGGTGCGTTGATACTTTTGTTGCATTATGCTTTGCATGCTTATTCCTCATTAATGACATTGCACGCATGCTGAATCTCATCAGGCACCATATTTCATCATGCATTTCAAATTCTTCATATTATATATCAAATGCGTGTATGAATTACAAGATATAGGGGGAGATCTCCATGATTCAACTCTTCAAATGTGCATTGCCTCAAAAGCAAATTCCTCACTATGCACATCTTTAGGGGGAGTTCTAATATATCTTGTAATCAAATTCCTCAATATCAGTGTATACACTTCATATGTTTATCCCCATTGAAAACTTAACCTATGTTGTCATCAATCACCAAAAAGGGGGAGATTGTAAGTGCATCTAGTGCCCCTTAGTGATTTTGGTGTATTAAAGACTTATAGGTTAAGGGACTAATGCGTTTGTGAGTATACACATGTCTATAAGTCTATGAGGAGTTTGATACTTACAGAGAAAGTCGACCCCTAAAAATGAAGTTCTTCAACTGAAGACTTTGATATTCTTAAGACTTTTTGAAGACTTTGAAAGTGAAGAAATTGGTGTGACCTTGAAGACTTGGTATTCATTTGTGGAACATGAAGCATGAAGACTTTTGTTTTCGTAGTTTCATTTTCTCTTTCTTGAGTCATAGGAAACACCGTACTGTTAAAGGGGGTCGAGGAAATACTAAGGAAAAATTTCCATGTGATGCTCAACTCAAAATCCTACACCTACCAATCCCTTCGAGTGAAGCCTTTGGAAATCTCATACAGTTCAGTCACTTTCTTCAGTAATAGAGACGAAGTTCTTCTGGTCACTGATGAATTTGTTCTGACTAAGGAGTTAGGAATTCGTCAGTGTGAATTACCTACACAGTGAGGAACATGATAGCCCTGAGGAATTTGAGAGTCAAATTTCCGACCGTTGCTGTGCTGTGCGCCAGCTGTCCCAAAATATCTTATCCACCTAACGGTCATATCATTGAGGGGCATTTATGTCTTATCATGTCGGGCTGCTCCCTAGGCTATAAATAGCCGCCCCCTAAAACCACTAGCTGGTTGGCTGCTCCGAGAGAACTTGACACTTGTCATTTGAGAGCAACCCATCCTCCGAGGACTTTGAGAGAAAATCATCAAGTGAGGAAACCCAAAACCAAACCCCTACAAACCCAAAGTGATTGAGCATCACTGAAGAAATTGATCCTGCGTGGATCCGACGCTTGTTACCTTTGAAGACTGTGCTTCTTCCAGACGGTTAGGCGTCAAGGTCTAGAGCATCCAAGAGGAATTGTGGATTGCCGAGTGACCAAGTCTGTGAAGGTTTGGAAGTTGCCTGAAGACTTACCACGAGTGATTGGACGAGATCTGCGTGAGCTTAGTTCAAGGAGAATACGGTGAGGACTGGGTGTCCTGAGCTGCGTGCTCAGAGACTGGGTGTCCGGGACTGCGTGTCCTCGAGTTTAAATACTCAGCCGCTCCAACCAGACGTATAACTGAGATAGCAGTTGGAACTGGTCTACCAAATCATTGTCTTCACCAACCTAACTGGTTCTATTTCCTCAACCCTTTCATTTCCTCATTAGTGTGTTGAGTGTTTGTTCATATCTGTGGTTGAAGACTTTGACTGAAGACTTTCTCAATTTCCTCAGTTCAATTTCTTTAGTCTGTTTGTCTTCATCTTGTGTTATCCTGTGATTACGCTTTCTGTACTCTGTGCTAGTCTTCATTTCATCATGATGACCATGCTTGTATTCTGTTATGCTTACTTATGAGTACTTATTCCGCTGCTAATAGTTCTTCGCTAAGGAATTTCCTCACCGGCAAATTCCTCAGTGAAGAATTCATAAAAATCGCCTATTCACCCCCCCTCTAGTCGACATAACGCACTTTCAATGCCACATCATCAATAGAGTATATCTTCACAAATTCTTCAAAAAGACCTCATATGAACTCCTCACTGACAAGAAACCCAATGTAAGTTATTTCAAAGTCTTCGGTGCTAAATGCTGGATTAGAGATCCTCACCATCACTCTAAATTTGCACCGAAAGAACATGAGGGTTTTATTCTTGGTTACGGAAAGGACTCACACACCTACAGAGTCTTCAACACCAATCATCACAAGATTGTTGAAACTGTAGATGTGCGGTTCGATGAAACTAATGGCTTGCAAAGAGAGCACCTACCTCCTATGTTGGATGAAGTGTCACCTAAGGGAATCCATCAAGCTCAAAGCTATTGAGGATATCATCCCTACTGAAGAATCTGAGGAAGAAGTCATTCTGGGTCGTGAAGACAATCACGCTGGTGCTATTGAAGAAAATGGCCCTGAAGAAATTGCTGGGCCTAAGCAAAGTCGTGAACCTACACATCCTCGCATTGCAAATGAAGTGCAGATCGAGAAAATCATCAGTGACATCAACGCACCAGGTCCTCTCATGCGCTCAAAAGCTTCACACTTGTATAACTTTTGTGGGTATTTTGCGCTTGTCTCTATCACAGAGCCCACCAAAGTTGATGAAGCATTCATGGAATCTGAGTGGATTCAAGCCATGCAAGATGAATTACATCAATTCGAGCTCAACAATATGTGGGAGCTTGTCAAGCGACCAGACCCATGCAAGCACAACATCGTCGGTACCAAATGGATCTTCCGCAACAAACAAGATGAAAATGGCCTTGTGGTGAGGAATAAGGCTCGTCTTGTAGCTCAAGGCTACACATAGGTTGACGGAATTGATTTTGATGAAACTTTTGCACCTGTTGCTAGACTTGAAGCTATTTGCATTTTGCTTGCTTACGCTAACCATCATAATATCATCTTACATCAAATGGATGTGAAAAGTGCATTCCTCAATGGTAAGCTTGAGGAAGAAGTATATGATGCTCAACCACCAGGTTTTGAGGATCCAAAATTTCCAGATCACGTCTACAGACTCAACAAGGCCCTCTATGGCCTCAAGCAAGCACCTCGGGCGTGGTATGATACATTGAAGGAATTCCTCATGAAGAAAGGCTTCAAACCCGGTTCACTTGACCCAACTCTTTTCATCAAAGCATATGATGATGAATTATTCGTGTGCCAAATATATGTTGATGATATTATCTTTGGCTGTACTAACCAATGTTACAGTGACGAATTTGCCTATATGATGAGTGAGGAATATCAAATGTCTATGATGGGAGAATTGAAATTCTTCTTAGGTCTTCAAATTCGTCAACAACACAACGACATATTCATATCCCAGGAGAAATACCTCAAGGATGTTTTGAGTAAATTCGGCATGCAAGATTGCAAAGGCGTCAAAATCCCTATGCCCACAAATGGCCATCTATGCACCGGTGAAAATGGTAAAATACTTCGATCAAAAGGTATACCGCTCCATGATTGGCTCTTTATTGTACCTATGTGCATCTAGGCCGGATATTATGCTTAGTGTTTGCATGTGTGCCCGATTTCAAGCTACACCGAAGGAATCACACCATAAGGCTATGAAGCATATTCTTCGATATCTAGCTCACACTCCAACACTTGGATTATGGTATCCCAAGGGCTCTTCCTTTGATCTCATTGGATATTCTAACTCTGACTATGCTGGTGATCGGGTGGACTGCAAGTCAACATCAGGCACATGTCATTTCCTCGGACGATTCTTGGTATGTTGGTCCTCGAAGAAGCAGAAGTGCGTATCACTCTCTACTGCTGAAGCTGAGTACATTGTTGCTGGATCTTGCTGTGCTCAATTACTATGGATGAAGCAAACCTTCAAGGACTATCGCAACAATGTGAAAAATGTGCCACTCTATTGCGACAATGAGAGTGCTATCAAGATTTATCACAACCCAGTTCAGCACTTGAAGACAAAGCACATCCAGATTCATCATCATTTTCCTTGCAACCATGTGTTGAAGGGCGACATCTCCATCGACCATGCAAATACTGAAGATCAGCTGGCCAATATCTTCACAAAGCCCTAGGATGAGAAGAGATTTAGCAAGTTGCGGTGTGTGCTAAATATCTTAGAATCTTCGAATGTTCTTTGAAAAGGACACACATCCTAATGTTGGGTAACGTAGCAGAAATTCAAAATTTTCTACGCATCACCAAGTTCAATCTATGGAGATTCTAGCAACAAGAGAGACGAGAGTGTATCTTCATACCCTTTAAGATCGCGATGCGGAAGCGTTACAAGAACGCGGTCGGTGGAGTCGTTCATGAAGCGATTCAGATCACGGCCGAATCCGATCTAAGCACCGAAGAACGGTGCCTCCGCGTTCAACACACGTGCAGCCCGGTGACGTCTCCCGTGTCTTGATCCAGCAAGAAGAGAGGGAGAGGTTGGGGAAGACTCCGCCCATCAGCAGCACAACGGCGTGGTGGTGATGGAGGAGCGTGGCACTCCAGCAGGGCTTCGCCAAGCACTACGAGAGACGAGGAGGGAGAGGGGTAGGGCTGCGCCAGGAGAGATGGAAACTCATGTTGTTGGCAGCCCCAAAACCCCCACTATATATAGGGGAAGGGGAGGAGGGTGA
>NC_041387.1:609406516-609505649 GCF_002162155.2 Triticum dicoccoides | reverse complement strand
GGGCGGCCAAGAGGGGGAGAGAGGGGGGTGCGCCCTAGGGTTGGCCTTTAGGCCCATCAGCGCCTAGGGTTTCCCCTCTCCCCTCATAGATGCGACTTGGGCCTTGGTGGGAGGCGCACCAGCCCACTCTGGGGCTGGTCCCTTCCCACTCTAGGCCCATGCAAGCCTCTGGGGCTGGTGGCCCCTCTCGGTGGACCCCCAGAACCTTCTGGTGGTCCTGGTACATTACCGGTGACCCGTGAAATACTTCTGGTGGCAAAAACCTCACTTCCTATATATTATTCTTTACCTCCGGACCATTTCGGAACTCCTCGTGACGTCCGGGATCTCATCCGGGACTCCGAACAACATTCGGTAACAACATACAAAATTCCTTTATAACCCTAGCATCATCGAACCTTAAGTTTGTAGACCCTACGGGTTCGGGAATCATGCAGACATGACCAAGATAGCTCTCTGGCCAATAATCAACAGCGGGATCTGGATACCCATGTTGGCTCCCTCATGTTCCAGGATGATCTCATCGGATGAACCACGATGTCAAGGATTCAAGAAATCCCGTATGCAATTCCCTTTGTCATTCGGTATGTTACTTGCCCGAGATTCGATCGTCGATATCCCAATACCTCGTTCAATCTTGGTACCAGCAAGTCACTTTACTCGTTCCATAATGCATGATCCCATGACTAACTACTTAGTCACATTGAGCTCATTATGATGATGCATTACCGAGTGGGCCCAGAGATACCTCTCCGTCATACGGAGTGACAAATCCCAGTCTCGATTCGTGCCAACCCAACAGACACTTTCAAAGATACCTATAGTGTACCTTTATAGCCACCCAGTTACGTTGTGACGTTTGGTACACCCAAAGAACTCCTACAGTATCCGGGAGTTACACAATCTCATGGTCTAAGGAAATGACACTTGACATTAGAAAAGCTTTAGCAAACGAACTACACGATCTTGTGCTATGCTTAGGATTGGGTCTTGTCCATGACATCATTCTCCTAATGATGTGATCCCGTTATCAATGACATGCAATGTCCATGGTCAGGAAACCATAACCATCTACTGATCAACGAGCTAGTCAACTAGAGGCTTAATAGGGACATGTTGTGTTCTATGTATTCACACTTGTATTACGGTTTCTGGTCAATACAATTATAGCATGAACAATAGACAATTATCATGAACAAGGAAATACAATAATAACCATTTTATTATTGCCTCTAGGGCATATTTCCAACAGTCTCCCACTTGCACTAGAGTCAATAATCTAGTTCACATCAACATGTGATTGTAATGAATCCAACACCCATGGGGTTTGATCATATCTCGCCTGTGAGAGAGGTTATTAGTCGACGAGTCTGAACCTTTCAGATTCATGTGTGCTTTACAAATTTCTATGTCATCTTGTAGATGCAGCTGCCACACGCTATTTGGAGCTATTCCAAATAACTGTTCTACTATACGAATCCGGTATACTACTCAGAGTCATCCATATTGGTGTCAAAGTTTGCATCGGCGTAACCCTTTACGACGAACTCTTTTACCACCTCCATAATCGAAAAATTTCCTTAGTCCACTAGTTACTAAGGATAACCTTGACCGCCGTGCTATGATCCAATCGTTGATCACATTTGTACCCCTTGACTGACTCATTGCAAGGCACACTTCAGGTGCGGTACACAGCATAGCATACTGTAGAGCCTACGTCTAAAGCATAGGGGACGACCTTCGTCCTTTCTCTCTTTTCTGCCATGGTCAGGTCTCGAGTCTTACTCAATACTCATATCTTATAACACAGCCAAGAACTTCTTTGCCGATCTATTTTGAACTCCTTCAAAATCTTGTCATGGTATGTATTCATTTGAAAGTATTATTAAGCGTTTTTGATCTATCCTTATAGATCTTGACGCTCAATGTTCAAGTAGCTTAATCCAGGTTTTCCATTGAAAAACACCTTTCAAATAACCCTATATGCTTTTCAAAAATTCTACATCATTTCGGATCAATAATATGTCAACAACATATACTCACCAGAAATTCTATAGTGCTCCCACTCACTTATTTGGAAATACAAGTTTCTCATAAACTTTGCACAAACCCAAAATCTTTGATCATCTCATCAAAGTATGTATTCCAACTCCGAGATGCTTACTCCAGTCCTTATAAGGATTGCTAGAGTTTTGCATACTTGTTAGCATCTTTTAGGATTGACAAAACCTTCTGGTTGTATCACATACAACCTTTCCTCAAGAAAAACGTCGAGGAAACAATGTTTTGACATCCTATCTGCAAGATTTCATAAATAATGCACTAACTGCTAATATAATTCCAACAGACTCTTAGCATCGCTACGAGTGAGAAAGTCTCATCGTAGTCAACTCTTTGAACTTGTCGGAAAATATCTTAGCGACAAGTCGAGCTTTCTTAATGGTGACAGTTACCATCATTGTCCGTCTTCCTTCCAAAATCCATCTGTACCCAATAGCCTTACGGCCATCAAGTAGTTCTTCCAAAGTCTACACTTTGGTTTCTAGACATGGATCCTCTCTTGGATTTTATGGCCTCTAGCCATTTGTCGGAATCCGGGCCGACCATCGCTTTTCCATAGCTCGTAGGTTCATTGTTGTCTAGCAACATGACCTCGAAGACAGGATTACCGTACCACTCTGAAGCAGTACGCGTCCTTGTCAACCTACGAGGTTTGATAGTGACTTGATCCGAAGTTTCATGATCACTATCATCAGCTTCCACTTCAATTGGTGTAGGTGCCATAGGAACAACTTCCTGTGCCCTGCTACACACTGGTTGAAGTGATGGTTTAATAACCTCATCAAGTCTCCACCATCCTCCCACTCAATTCTTACGAGAGAAACTTTTCCTCGAGAAAGGACCCATTTTAGAAACAATCACTTTTGCTTCCGGATCTGAAATAGGAGGTATACCCAACTGTTTTTGGGTGACCTATGAAGATGCATTTATCTGTTTTGGGTTCGAGCTTATCAGGATGAAACTTTTCACATAAGTGTCGCAACCCCAAACTTTCAAGAAACGGCAACTTAGGTTTCTCTAAACCATAGTTCATACGGTGTCATCTCAACGGAATTACGTGGTGCCCTATTTAAAGTGAATGCGGTTGTCTCTAATGCCTAACCCATAAACGATAGTGGTAATTCGATAAGAGACATCATGGCATGCACCATATAAAATAGGGTGCAGCTATGACGTTCGGACACACCATCACACTATGGTGTTCCAGGCGGCATTAGTTGTGAAACAATTTCCACAATGTCTTAATTGTGTACCAAACTCGCAACTCAGATATTCATCTCTGTGATCATATCATAGACATTTTATCCTTTTGTCACGATGATCTTCAACTTCACTCTGAAATTGAAGGAAATATGCCCTAGAGGCAATAATAAAGTTATTATTTATTTCCATATATCATGATAAATGTTTATTATTCATGATAGAATTGTATTAACCGAAAACATGATACATGTGTGAATACATAGACAAACATAATGTCACTAGTATGCCTCTACTTGACTAGCTCATTAATCAAAGATGGTTATGTTTCCTAACCATAGACATGTGTTGTCATTTGATTAAAGAGATCACATCATTAGGAGAATGACGTGATTGACTTGACCCATTCCGTTAGCTTAGCACTTGATCGTTTAGTATGTTGCTATTGCTTTCTTCATGACTTATACATGTTCCTATGACTATAAGATTATGCAAGGAGGAACACTTTGTGTGCTACCAAACGTCACAACGTAACTGGGTGATTATAAAGGAGCTCTACAGGTGTCTCCGAAGGTACATGTTGGGTTGGCGTATTTCGAGATTAGGATTTGTCACTCCGATTGTCGGAGAGGTATCTCTGGGCCCTCTCGGTAATACACATCACTTAAGCCTTGCAAGCATTGTAACTAATGAGTTAGTTGCGAAATGATGTATTACGGAACGAGTAAAGAGACTTGTCGGTAACGAGATTGAACTAGGTATTGAGATACCGACGATCGAATCTCGGGCAAGTAACATACCGATGACAAAGGGAACAACGTATGTTGTTATGCGGTCTGACCGATAAAGATCTTCGTAGAATATGTGGGAGCCAATATGAGCATCTAGGTTCCGCTATTGGTTATTGACCGGAGACATGTCTCGGTCATGTCTACATTGTTCTTGAACCCGTAGGGTCCGCACGCTTAAGGTTTCGATGACAGTTATATTATGAGTTTATGAGTTTTGATGTACCGAAGGAGTTCGGAGTCCCGGATGAGATCGGGGATATGACGAGGAGTCTCGAAATGGTCGAGACGTAAAGATCGATATATTGGACGATTATATTCGGAGTTCGGAAAGGTTCCGAGTGATTCGGGTATTTTTCGGAGTATCGGAAAGTTACAGGAATTCGCCGGGGAGAAGTATTGGGCCTTATTGGGCCATACGGGAAAGAGAGAGGGGCTGCCTAGGGCAGGCCCCCCCAGGGCCTAGTCCGAATTGGACTAGGGGGAAGGGCTGCGCCCCCTCCTTCCTTCCCTTCCCTCTCCCCCTTCCTTGACTCCTACTCCTACTACTTGGAAGGGGGGAATCCTACTCCCGGTGGGAGTAGGACTCCTCCAGGGCACGCCATAGGGGCCGGCCCTCTCCCCCTCCTCTCCTCCTTTATATATGGGGGTAGGGGGGCACCCCATAGACACAACAACAATTGATCCTTGAGATCTCTTAGCCGTGTGCGGTTCCCTCCTCCACCATAGTCCTCGATAATATTGTAGCGGTGCTTAGGCGAAGCCCTGCGACAGTAGAACATCAAGATCGTCACCACGCCGTCGTGCTGACGGAACTCTTCCCCGACACTTTGCTGGATTGGAGTCCGGGGATCGTCATCGAGCTGAACGTGTGCTAGAACTCAGAGGTGCCGTAGTTTCGGTGCTTGATAGGTCGGGCCGTGAAGACGTACAACTACATCAACCGCGTTGTTCTAATGTTTCCGCTTTCGGTCTACGAGGGTACATGGACATACTCTCCCCTCTCGTTGCTATGCATCACCATGATCTTGCATGTGCGTAGGATTCTTTTTGAAATTACTACGTTCCCCAACAGTGGTATCCGAGCCAGGTTTTAATGCGTTGATGTTATATGCATGAGTAGAACACAAGTGAGTTGTGTGCGATACAAGTCATACTGCTTACCATCACGTCATACTTTGGTTCAGCGGTATTGGTAGATGAAGCGGCCCGGACCGACATTACGCGTACGCTTACGCGAGACTGGTTTTACCGCCGTGCTTTGCACACAGGTGACTAGCGGGTGTCTGTTTCTCCAACTTTAGTTGAACCGAGTGTGGCTACGCCCGGTCCTTGAGAAGGTTAAAACATCACTAACTTGACGAACTATCATTGTGGTTTTGATGCGTAGGTAAGAACGGTTCTTGCTCAGCCCGTAGCAGCCACGTAAAACTTGCAACAACAAAATAGAGGACGTTTAACTTGTTTTTGTAGGGCATGTTGTGATGTGATATGGTTAAGACGTGATGAGATATAAGTTGTTATATGAGATGATCATGCTTTGTTGAAGTTATCGGCAACTGGCAGAAGCCCTATGGTTGTCTCTTTGTTTCATAAGATGCAAGTGCCAAATAATTGCTTGACTTTATCGCTATGCGATAGCAATAGTTGCAAGAGCAATAGTTGGCGAGACGACCATGTGACGACACATTGATATAGATCAAGATGACGAAGATCATGGTGTCGTGCCGGTGACGATAGACATCATGACAGTACTTTGGAGATGGAGATCAAAGGCGCAAGATGATCATGGCCATATCATGTCACATATTTGGATTGCATATGATGTTTATCTGTTATACATCTTATTTTGCTTAGTTCGGCGGTAGCATTTTAAGATGATCTCTCACTAATTGTCAAGAAGTGTTCTCCCTGAGTATGCACCATTGTGAAAGTTCTTCGTGCTGAGACACCACGTCATGATCGGGTGTGATAGGCTCTACGTTCAAATACAACGGGTGCAAAACAGTTGCACACGCGGAATACTCAGGTTAAACTTGACGAGCCTAGCATATAACAGATATGGCCTCGGAACACGGAGACCGAAAGGTCGAACATGAATCATATAGTAGATATGATCAACATAGTGATGTTCACCATTGAAACTACTCCATCTCACGTGATGATCGGACATGGTTTAGTTGATTTGGATCACGTGATCACTTAGATGACTAGAGAGATGTCTGTCTAAGTGGGAGTTCTTAAGTAATATGATTAATTGAACTTAAATTTATCATGAACTTAGTCCTAGTAGTATTTTGCAAATTATGTTGTAGATCAATAGCTCGCGTTATTGCTTTCATATGTTTATTTTGATATGTTCCTAGAGAAAATTGTGTTGAGAGATGTTAGTAGCAATGATGCAGATTGGATCCGTGATCTGAGGTATATCCTCATTGCTGCACAAAAGAATTATGTCCTTAATGCACCGCTAGGTGACAGACCTATTGCAGGAGCAGATGCAGACGTTATGAATATTTGGCTAGCTCAATATGATAACTACTTGATAGTTTTGTGCACCATGCTTTATGGCTTAGAATCGGGACTACAAAAACGTTTTTGAAACATCATGGAACATATAAGATGTTTCAAAGAGATGAAATTGGTATTTTAGACTCATGCCCGTGTCAAGAGGTATGAGACCTCTGACAAATACTTCGCCTAAAAGATGGAGGAGAATTGCTCAACTAGTGAGCAAGTACTTAGATTGTCTGAGTACTACAATCGCTTGAATCAAGTGGGAGTTAATCTTCCAGATAAGACAGTGATTGGCCGAGTTCTCTAGTCACCATCACCAAGTTACTGAAACTTCGTGATGAACTATAATGCAAGGGATGACGAAAACGATTCCCGAGCTCTTCGTGATGCTGAAATCGATGAAGGTAGAAATCAAGAAAGAGCATCAAGTTTTGATGATTGACAAGACCACTAGTTTCAAGAAAAGGGCAAAGGGAAAGAAAGGGAACTTCAAGCAGAATGGCAAGCAAGTTTTCACTCCCGCGAAGAAGCCCAAAGCTGGACCAAAGCCTGAAACTGAGTGATTATACTGCAAAGGAAATGGTCACTAGAAGCGGAAATGCCCTGAATATTTGGTGGATAAGAAGGATGGAAAAGTGAACAAGGGTATATTTGATATACATGTTATTGATGTGTACTTTACTAGTGTTTATAGTAGCCCCTGAGTATTTGATACTTGTTCGGTTGCTAAATATTAGTAACTCGAAACAGGAGTTACGGAATAAACAGAGACTAGTTGAGGGGGAAGTGACGATGAGTGTTGGAAGTAGTTCCAAGATTGATATGATCATCATCACACACTCCCTATACTTTCGAGATTAGTGTTAAACCTAAATAAATGTTATTTGGCATTTGCGTTGAGCATGAATATGATTTGATCATGTTTATTGCAATACGGTTATTCATTTAAAGTCAAAGAATAATTGTTGTTCTGTTTACATGAATAAAACCTTCAATGGTCATACACCCAATGAAAATAGTTTGTTGGATCTCGATAGTAGTGATACACATATTCATAATATTGATACCAAAAGATGCAAAGTTAATAATGATAGTGCAACTTATTTGTGGCACCGCCGTTTGGGTCATATCGGTGTAAAGCGCATGAAGAAACTCCATAAAGATGGATTTTTTGGAATCACTTGGTTATGAATCATTTGATGTTTGCGAACCGTGCCTTTTGGGCAAGATGACTAAAACTCTGTTCTCCGGAACAATGGAACGAGCTATTGACTTATTGGAAATAATACATACCGATGTATGCAGTCCAATGAGTGTTGATGCTCGTGGCGGGTATCGTTATTTTCTGACCTTCACAACATGAATTGAGCAGATATGAGTATATCTACTTAATGAAGCACAAGTGTGAAACATTTGAAAAGTTCAAAGAATTTCAGAGTGAAGTGGAGAATCATCGTAACAAGAAAATAAAGTTTCTACGATCTGATCATGGAGACGAAAATTTGAGTTACGAGTTTGGTCTTCAATTAAAACAATGTGGAATAGTTTGACAAACTCATGCCACCTGGAACACTACAACATTATGGTGTGTCCGAACATCGTAACCGCACTTTACTGGATATGGTGCGGTCTATGATGTCTCTTATCGGTTTACCACTATCGTTTTGGAGTTATGCATTAGAGACAGCTGCATTCACGTTAAATAGGGCACCATCTAAATCCGTTGAGACGACACCGTATGAACTATGGTTTAGCAATGAACCTAAGTTGTCGTTTCTTAAAGTTTGGGGTTGCAATGCTTATGTGAAAAAGTTTCAACCTGATAAGCTCGAACCCAAATCAGAGAAGTGCGTCTTCATAGAATACCCAAAGGTAACTATTGGGTACACCTTCTATCACAGATCCGAAGGCAAGTTATTCGTTGCTAAGATGGATCCTTTCTAGAGAAGAAGTTTCTCTCGAAAGAAGTGAGTGGGAGGAAAGTAGAACTTGATGAGGTAATTGTACCTTCTCCCTTATTGGAAAGGTGTTCATCACAGAAATCAGTTCCAGTGATTCCTACACCAATTAGTGAGGAAGTTAATGATGATGATCATGAAACTTCAGATCAAGTTGCTACCAAACCTCGTAGGTCTTCCAGAGTAAGATCCGCACCAGAGTGGTACGGTAATCCAGTTCTGGAAGTCATGTTACTAAACCATGATGAACCTACGAACTATGAGGAAGCGATGATGAGCCCAGATTCCGCGAAATGGCTTGAGGCCATAAAATCTGAGATATGATCCATATATGAGAACAAAGTATGGACTTTTATTGACTTGCTCGATGATCAGCAAGCCATGTTAAATAAATGGATCTTCAAGAGGAAGACGGATGTTGATAGTAGTGTTACTATCTACAAAGCTCGACTTGTCGCAAAAAAGTTTTTTGACAAGTTCAAGGTGTTGACTACAATGAGATTTTCCCAACTGTAGCGATGCTTAAGTCTGTCCGAATCATGTTAGCAATTGCCACATTTTATGAAATCTGGCAAATGGATGTCAAAATTGCATTCCTTAATGGATTTTTTAAAGAAGAGTTGTATATGATGCAACCAGAAGGTTTTGTTAATCCTAAAGGTGCTAACAAAATGTGCAAGCTCCAGCGATCCATCAATGGACTGGTGCAAGCATCTCGGAGTTGGAATATATGCTTTGATGAGTTGATCAAAGCATATGGTTTTATACAGACTTTTGGAAAGGCCTGTATGTACAAGAAAGTGAGTGGGAGCACTACCACCTTTTTGATAAATATATGTGAGTAACATATTGTTGACCAGAAATGATGTAGAATCTTTCTGGAAAGCATACAGGAGTATTTAAAAGGAGTTCTTTAAAAAGAAAGACCTCAGTAAAGCTACTTACATATTGAGCATCAAGATCTATTGAGATAAATCAAGACGCTTGATAAGTTTTTCAATTAGTACATACCTTGACAAGATTTTGAAGTAGTTCAAAATGGAACAGTCAAAGAAAAGAGTTATTGCCTGTGATGCAAAGGTGTGAAGTTGAGTAAGACTCAAAACCCGACCATGGAAGAAAATAGAAAGAGAATGAAAAGTCATTCCCTATGCCTCAGCCATAGGTTCTATAAAGTATGTTATGCTGTGAACCAGACCTATTGTATACCTTGCTCTGAGTTTGACAAAGGAATACAATTTAGATCTAAGAGTAGATCACTGGACATCGGTCAAGAATATCCTTAGTGAGGACTAAGGAGATGTTTCTCGATTATGGAGGTGATAAAAGAGCCCGTCGTAAAAAGTTACAACGATGCAAGCTTTTACACCAATCCAGATGACTCTAAGTCTCAATCTGGATACATATTGAAAGTGGGAGCAATTAGCTAGAGTAGCTCCGTGCAGAGCATTGTGGACATAGAATATTTGCAAAATACATACGGCTCTGAATATGACAGACCCGTTGACTAAACTTCTCTCACGAGCAAAACATGATCGTACCTTAATACTCTTTGGGTGTTAATCACATAGCAATGTGAACTAGATTGTTGACTCTAGTAAACCCTTTGGGTGTTGGTCACATGATGATGTGAACTATGGGTGTTAATCATATACAGATATGAATATTGGTGTTAAATCACATGATGATGTGAACTAGATTATTGACTCTAGTGCAAGTGGGAGACTGAAGGAAATATGCCCTAGAGGCAATAATAAATTTATTATTTATTTCCTTATATCATGATAAATGTTTATTATTCATGCTAGAATTGTATTAACCGGAAACATGATACATGTGTGAATACATAGACAAACATAATGTCACTAGTATGCCTCTACTTGACTAGCTCATTAATCAAAGATGGTTATGTTTCCAAACCATAGACATGTGTTGTCATTTGATTAAAGAGGTCACATCATTAGGAGAATGACGTGATTGACTTGACCCATTCCGTTAGCTTAGCACTTGATCGTTTAGTATGTTGCTATTGCTTTCTTCATGACTTATACATGTTCCTATGACTATGAGATTATGCAACTCCCATTTACCGGAGGAACACTTTGTGTGCTACCAAACGTCACAACGTAACTGGGTGATTATAAAGGAGCTCTACAGGTGTCTCCGAAGGTACATGTTGGGTTGGCGTATTTCGAGATTAGGATTTGTCACTCCGATTGTCGGAGAGGTATCTCTGGGCCTCTCGGTAATACACATCACTTAAGCCTTGCAAGCATTGCAACTAATGAGTTATTTGCGGAATGATGTATTACGGAACGAGTAAAGAGACTTGCCGGTAACGAGATTGAACTAGGTATTGAGATACCGACGATCGAATCTCGGGCAAGTAACATACCGATGACAAAGGGAACAACGTATGTTGTTATGCGGTCTGACCGACAAAAATCTCCGTAGAATATGTGGGAGCCAATATGAGCATCCAGGTTCCGCTATTGGTTATTGACCGGAGACATGTCTCGGTCATGTCTACATTGTTCTCGAACCCGTAGGGTCCGCATGCTTGAGGTTTCGATGGCAGTTATATTATGAGTTTATGAGTTTTTATGTACCGAAGGAGTTCGGAGTCCCAGATGAGATCGGGGATATGACGAGGCGTCTCGAAATGGTCGAGACGTAAAGATTGATATATTGGATGACTATATTCAGAGTTCGGAAAGGTTCCGAGTGATTCGGGTACTTTCCGGAGCACTGGAAAGTTACGGGAAATCGCCGGGGAGAAGTATTGGGCCTTATTGGGCCATAGGGGAAAGAGAGAGGGGCTGCCTAGGGCAGGCCGCGCCCCCCCCCAAGGCCTAGTCCGAATTGGACTAGGGGGAAGGGCTGCGCCCCCTCCTTCCTTCCCTTCCCTCTCCCCCTTCCTTGACTCCTACTCCTACTACTTGGAAGGGGGGGGGGGGAATCCTACTCCCAGTGGGAGTAGGACTCCTCCAGGGCGCGCCATAGGGGCCGGCCCTCTCCCCCTCCTCTCCTCCTTTATATACGGGGGCAGGGGGACACCCCATAGACACAACAATAATTGATCATTGAGATCTCTTAGCCATGTGCGGTGCCCTCCTCCACCATAGTCCTCGATAATATTGTAGCGGTGCTTAGGCGAAGCCCTGCGACGGTAGAACATCAAGATCGTCACCACGCCGTCGTGCTGACAGAACTCTTCCCCGACACTTTGCTGGATCAGAGTCCGGGGATCGTCATCGAGCTGAACTTGTGCTAGAACTCGGAGGTGCCGTAGTTTCGGTGCTTGATCGGTCGGGCCGTGAAGACGTACGACTACATCAACCGCGTTGTTCTAACGCTTCCGTTTTCGGTCTACGAGGGTACGTGGACATACTCTCCCCTCTCGTTGCTATGAATCACCATGATCTTGCATGTGCGTAGGAATTTTTTTGAAATTACTACGTTCCCAACAGAAATTACTTGAACCTTTCAATAATTCAGACTTTTGTTTCATCAAGTAAATACACTTGGCATCTAGTCAAATCATGTGTGAAGTAAGAACATAACGATATCCACTGCGTGCCTCAACACTCATTGGACTGCACACATCAAAATGTATTACTTCCAACAAGTTGCTTTCTTGTTCCATTTTACTCAAAACGAGGCCTTTCAGTCATCTTGCCCATGTGGTATGATTTGCATGTCTCAAGTGATTCAATATCAGGTGAGTCCAAACGATCCATCTACATGGAGTTTCTTCATACGTATATACCCATAGACATGGTTCGCATGTCTCAATCTTTTCAAAACGAGTGAGTCCAAAGATCCATCAACATGGAGCTTCTTCATGCGTTTTATACCAATATGACTCAAATGGCAGTGCCACAAGTATGTGGTACTATCATTACTATCTTATATATTTTGGCATGAATATGTGTATCACTACGATCGAGATTTAATAAACCATTCATTTTAGGTGCAAGACCATTGAAGGTATTATTCAAATAAACAGAGTATTCATTATTCTCCTAAATGAATAACCATATTGCGATAGACATAATCCAATCATGTCCATGCTCAACGCAAACACCAAATAACAATTATTTAGATTTAGTACCGATCCCGATGGTAGAGGGAGTGTGCGATGTTTGATCACATCAACCTTGGAAATACTTCCAACACTTATCGTCACCTCGCCTTTAGCTAGTCTCCATTTATTCCGTAGCCTTTTATTTCGAGTTACTAACACTTAGCAACCGAACCGATATCTATTACCATGGTGCTACTAGGAGTACTAGCAAAGTACACATTAATATAATGTATATCCAATATACTTCTGTCGACCTTGCCTGCCTTCTTATCTACCAAGTATCTAGGGTAATTCTGCTCCAGTGACCGTTCCCCTTATTATAGAAGCACTTAGTCTCGGGTTTGGGTTCAACCTTGGGTTTCTTCACTAGAGCAGCAACTATTTTGCCGTTTCATGAAGTATTCCTTCTTGCCCTTGCCCTTCTTGAAACTAGTGGTTTCACTAACCATCAGCAATTGATGCTCCTTCTTGATTTCTACTTTCGCGGTGTCAAACATCGCGAATAGCTCAAGGATCATCATATCTATCCCTGATCTGTTATAGTTCATCACGAAGCTCTAGTAGCTTGGTGGCAATGACTTTGGAGAAACGTCACTATCTCATCTGGAAGATTAACTCCCACTCGATTCAAGTGATTGTAGTACCCAGACAATTTGAGCACATGCTCAACGATTGAGCTTTTCTCCCTTAGTTCGTAGGCTAAGAAACTCGTCGGAGGTCTTATACCTCTTGACGTGGGCACGGTCCTGAAATCCCAATTTCAGCCCTTGGAACATCTCATATGTTCCGAGACATTTCAAAAACGTCTTCGGTGCCACAATTCTAAACCGTTTAACATTACTTAACTATCATGTAGTCATCAAAACGTGTATGTCAGATGTTCGGAACATCCACAGACGACGTTCGAGGCTCAGCACACCGAGCGGTGCATTAAGGACACAAGCCTTCTGCGCAGCAATGAGGACAATCCTTAGTTTACGGACCCAGTCTGCATACTTGCTACTATCAAATTTCAACTATATTTTCTCTAGGAACATATCTAAACAGTAGAACTAAAGCGCGAGCTTACGACATAATTTGCAAAAACTTTTTGACTATGTTCATGATAACTAAGTTCATCTAATCACATTATTTGATGAACTCCCACTCAGATATACATCCCTCTAGTCATCTAAGTGATACATGATCCGAGTCAACTAGGCCGTGTCCGATCATCACGTGAGATGGACTAGTCATCATCGGTGAACATCTTCATGTTGATCGTATCTACTATACGACTCATGTTTGACCTTTTGGTCTCTTGTGTTCCGAGGCCATGTTTGTACATGCTAGGCTCGTCAAGTCAACCTAAGTGTTTCACGTGTGTAAATCTGGCTTACACCCGTTGTATGTGAACGTTAGAATCTATCACACCCGATCATCACGTGGTGCTTCGAAGCAACGATCTTTCGCAATGGTGCACAGTTAGGGGGAACACTTTCTTGAAATTATAATGAGGGATCATCTTATTTACTACTGTCGTTCTAAGCAAATAAGATGCATAAACATGATAAACATCACATGCAATCAAATAGTGACATGATATGGCCAATATCATTTTGCTCCGTTTGATCTCCATCTTCGGGGCTCCATGATCATCATCGTCACCGGCATGACACCATGATCTCCATCATCATGATCTCCATCATCGTGTCTCCATGAAGTTGTCTCGCCAACTATTACTTCTACTACTATGGCTAACAATTTAGCAATCAAGTAAAGTAATTACATGGCGTTATTCAGTGACACGCAGGTCATACAATAAATAAAGACAACTCCTATGGCTCCTGCGGTTGTCATACTCATCGACATGCAAGTCGTGATTCCTATTACAAGAATATGATCAATCTCATACATCACATATATTTCATTCATCACATCCTTCTTGGCCATATCACACCACACGGCATATGCTGCAAAAACAAGTTATACGTCCTCGAATTGTTGTTGCAAGTTTTTTACGTGGCTGCTATAGGTTTCTAGCAAGAACGTTTCTTACCTACGCCAAAACCACAACGTGATATGCCAATTGCTATTTACCCTTCACAAGGACCCTTTTCCTCGAATCCGATCCGACTAAGGTGGGAGAGACTGGCACCCGCTAGCCACCTTATGCAACAAGTGCATGTCAGTTGGTGGAACCTGTCTCACGTAAGTGTACGTGTAAGGTCAGTCCGGGCCGCTTCATCCCACAATACCGTCGAAACAAGATAGGACTAGTAACGGTAAGCATATTGAACAAAATCAACGCCCACAACAACTTGTGTTCTACTCGTGCATAGAATCTACGCAATAGACCTAGCTCATGATGCCACTGTTGGGTAATATAGCAGAAATTCAAAATTTTCTACGCATCACCAAGTTCAATCTATGGAGATTCTAGCAACAAGAGAGAGGGGAGTGTATCTTCATACCCTTGAAGTTCGCGACGTGGAAGCGTTACAAGAACGCGGTCAGTGGAGTCGTTCACGAAGCGATTCAGATCGCGACCAAATCCGATCTAAGCACAGAAGAACGATGCCTCCGTGTTCAACACACGTGCAGCCCGGTGACGTCTCCCGTGTCTTGATCCAGCAAGAAGAGAGGGAGAGGTTGGGGAAGACTCCGTCCATCAGCAGCACAACGGCGTGGTGGTGATGGAGGAGCGTGGCACTCCAGCAGGGCTTCGCCAAACACTACGAGAGACGAGGAGGGAGAGGGGTAGGGCTGCGCCAGGAGAGATGGAAACTCATGTTGTTGGCAGCCCCAAAACCCCCACTATATATAGGGGAAGGGGAGGAGGGTGCGCCCCCTCTAGGGTTCCCACCCCTAGGGGGGCAGCAGCCCTAGATGGGATGGAGGGGTGCGGCCAAGAGGGGGAGAGAGGGGGGTGCACCCTAGGGTGGGCCTT
The DNA here is from genome assembly GCF_002162155.2 of Triticum dicoccoides. Lineage (NCBI taxonomy): Eukaryota > Viridiplantae > Streptophyta > Magnoliopsida > Poales > Poaceae > Triticum > Triticum dicoccoides. The sequence goes on along the minus strand of NC_041387.1, from coordinate 609,490,109 downwards.
TAGGCCCATCAACGCCTAGGGTTTCCCCTCTCCCCTCATAGATGCGCCTTGGTCCTTGGTGGGAGGCGCACCAGCCCACTTTGGGGCTGGTCCCTTCCCACTCTAGGCCCATGCAAGCCTCCGGGGCTGGTGGCCCCTCCCGATGGACCCCCGGAACCCTTCCGGTGGTCCCGGTACATTACCGGTGACCACGAAAATACTTCCGGTGGCAAAAACCTCACTTCCTATATATTATTCTTTACCTCCGGACCATTCTGGAACTCCTCGTGACGTCCGGGATCTCATCCGGGACTCCGAACAACATTCGGTAACCACATACAAACTTCCTTTATAACCCTAGTGTCATCAAACCTTAAGTGTGTAGACCCTACGGGTTCGGAAATCATGCAGACATGACCGAGACAGCTCTCTGGCCAATAACCAACATCGGGATCTGGATACCCATGTTGGCTCCCACATGTTCCACGATGATCTCATCGGATGAACCACGATGTCAAGGATTCAAGCAATCCCGTATGCAATTCCCTTTGTCAATCGGTACGTTACTTGCCCGATATTCGATCGTCGGTATTCCAATACCTCGTTCAATCTCGTTACCGGCAAGTCACTTTACTTGTTCCGTAATGCATGATCCCGTGACTAACTACTTAGTCACATTGAGCTCCTTATGATGATGCATTACCGAGTGGGCCCAGAGATACCTCTCCATCATACGGAGTGACAAATCCCAGTCTCGATTTGTGCCAACCCAACAAACACTTTCAGAGATACCTGTAGTGTACCTTTATAGCCACCCAGTTACGTTGTGACGTTTGGCACACCCAAAGCACTCCTACGGTATCCAGGAGTTACACAATCTCATGGTCTAAGGAAATGATACTTGACATTAGAAAAGCTTTAGCAAACAAACTACACGATCTTGTGCTATGCTTAGGATTGGGTCTTGTCCATCACATCATTCTCCTAATGATGTGATCCCGTTATCAATGACATCCAATGTCCATGGTCAGGAAACCATAACCATCTATTGATCAACGAGCTAGTCAACTAGAGGCTTACTAGGGACATGTTGTGTTCTATGTATTCACACTTGTATTATGGTTTCCGATCAATACAATTATAGCATGAATAATAGACAATTATCATGAACAAGGAAATACAATAATAACCATTTTATTATTGCCTCTAGGGCATATTTCCAACACCTAACACTTATGCAAATTTGATGACTTAGATGTGCAACACACGAAGTAACATTTTTCCTCAATCAATGAAGACTAACCCTCTAAAGTGTGAAGAAATTAATGAAGAATTTGATTCTCAGAACCCTATGACAATTGTACACGGTGTCTGAAATCATCATTCTTATACGGTGGGTTACGCCACCAGCCAAAGTTGAAAATCTTCAATTTGAGTTTTTCTTCATTTTTGAAATTCCCCAGTTGTTCAATTTCTTCAACTTTGCATTGTCTTCACTCTTTCTGTCATTGTTCTTCATTGACTATATATATATACTTGAGTTTTATGTTCTCAACAACATTCACTTATTGCTAATTCTTCAAGTTTCCTGTTCTGCTAAGTAAATGTGATCGGACCCTTTCCCCCTCTATGCTAAACTCAACCTAGTCTGTTCACAAATTCTTCATGTGCGTTCTATTTGAAACCCATTCAAAATCTTCACTATGTCCTTGTCAGCTGAAGAATTTGCGAACGAAACATTAAAATTTTCTTATCTGAATTTTCAGCTTTTGCCACTCAAACCGTTCCACATCCCATGATAAGATTTATCTATTCACCCATGATCTCACACGATCTCCACCACACTGTACATGGGTGACACATGTCGCTAGGATGAGAAGGGTCAGGGGCACGTTCGTCCATTTTCCTCAGGTGAGCGATTTTTCACCTCGGCTATAAATACCCCTCACCCTCCTCAGATTGCATTTAGCCCACTCGAACCCACTTCCCTCGCTCGAGATCTCAAGCCCTAGCGCTGCCGCTACTCTCATCGTCGCCGGTGAGGAAGAGCTTCACTGCCTCGACCTCGTCACCGTTGTACTCGCGCCGGTCGTGGATATCTTTACTCCGCCGCTGTTGTAGCTGTCTTCCTCTGCCAAGTTAGGGCGTGGAAGATCTGGACTGACAAACTTCCAATCTAACACTCCTAGTTCAGAGGTACACATGTCCGCAGTTGAATCACTAGGTTCTCATCAAGTTAACTCATTTGCAGCGTTCCTCGAAGAAAAACTACATACTTCTTCAGAGAACTCAATTGTTCAAAATCCTCAGCTGAAGAAAATGGAAGATGGGAAGAGACCTCATAAGGGAGGGAAGAAACTGGAAGTGAACACTGCCTTTGAAATCCCTGATGACATCTATGCAGGGTATTGCACTCCGGATGAGGCAACTCATGGAAAAGAAACGAAGAATGAGCACAAGGTGCGCATTCAGAGGATTGAACGAAGATGGGCACGGGAATGGAGGGGGAATATATATATGTTACTCCAAAGTACATGAATAAATTCACTCTTCACCCTCCTTGCCCAATACCTCCGTTGGCACTTGGCCAAATTGCTAATCCCACTAGCCTCAAGCGCGGTGAGGACTATGCTGATGAATGGGCCAAGCGGCAAGCCAAATTGGCCAAACAGACCAAGGAAGCAGTGAGGAAATGCAACGAAGACTCAACTACTGCCACTGTTGAGGCCTCTACTAGCAAGAAGGCTATGCCCAAGAAGCCAGCTCACAAACCACCTTCCTCAGCAATGCCCTCACAGCCAAGCTTATCTATGCCCTCACGGCATATTCCTCAAGCTGCTCCAGTTCCTCCAATTGCAAAACCCTCAGCTCCTCCAGCAAAGTCCTCGGCACCTGTGCATTTTGCCTCTTGCCAAAGGACCATAGGCATCTCAATTGCTTCAGGAGCATCTGCAAGTTCTTCAGCTCCTCCTGAGTCCTCAACAGGCCCCACTTTGCTGAAGACCAAGGCTACTGCTGGACGAGGCACAAGAACAAGTTCTCATAATAAGCAAGTTGCCTTCCAGGTACCGTCAGATGATGACGAAGCTGATGATGAGGAATTAGCAGAAATCATCAGAGACGGACATCAAAGGGCTGCTAGAGCCAAGGGTAGTGTCGTGCCACTCATGCTGGATCTGAAGAAGATCCTGGACTTCATTGATCTCTGGCACAAGGACCCAAACACTCCCTTGCCATAATTAAATCTCTCACCTGGCAAAATGTCACATGTTGACGGTTTTAATTTCTAAAGAAAAATGGAAATTTGAGAAAGCCAGGTCTGTGAAGAAAGCTCAGTACAAGAAACAACGCTTTCTGAAGGAAAATGTTCTAAATCTATCACCTGATGAACTTATTGCTCTGCAATCAGAAATCAAGAAACTCAGTGATGAATTTGACGCCTACAAGGCAGAATGGCTGGGAGCCAAGGTCAGATTTGTTAGAATGGCGAAGGGATTTACTTCCAATGTTGCTACTCAAATGCACATTGAAACTCCTCACGCTGAAGAATCTGCTAGGGCAACCACTAGCGTTGCACCTTAAGAACAAGACATGCCAGCTGAAGCATCTGACGTTGCGCCTGAAGAAACTAAACAAGTCAGAACAACTACATGAGTTGTGCCTGAAGAAACTGCACCAATTTCCTCTGCTCCTCCCGCACCAACACCAATGCCAAGTCCTATCCTTCCTTCTGCATTAGAAGCGAAGAAAACCAAGGCTATGGAGCGAGCAGCAGTGAAGAAAAGGAAAGCATCTGCTTCCTCAGAGTCTTCTGCTCCCAAGAAGGCGAAGACTTTGACCAGCTCTTATGAAAATCCAATAGACACTGTTCCTCTTTCAAGCATGCCATCAAAGGAAATCATTCCTTTTGGTGAAGATTATGTGATTCCAAGCGAATCAGATGAAAAAGATCCTTCTGCTGCTTCGATAGAGCAGTTGGATGAGGAAATTGAAGTGGACAATGTCACTTCAACTCCATTGGTATCATCACCCATGCCTCAGTTCACGGCTGAAGAGGCAGGCGTTGAGGAAATTGATGAAGAAGAAGAAGAAGACATGGACATTGGGTGCACCACTCCAGTGTTGAATGATGACTATTGGGAAAGTCATCACCCTAATTCCCCCATGTTCACCCCACCGCAACAGATTCCTCAGTCCCCAGTCCAGACTGAAGAAATTCGTACGGGCTCTGATGAACCTCAAGCGTCTCTTCTTACCATCCCTGAAGAAATTCCAGCCACTAGTGCTGATGTTAATGCTGCTGAAGAAAAGGAGATCCATGCTGCTACTGAAGTGGAAACTGAAATTCCTCAGCCTATGGCCCCTGGGACTGTGATTCAAGAGGCAGTGAAGACATTGACTGATACACCTCAGCCCAAGCCGAAGAATCCGTTCTCAAAGACGCAGAAGTTAAAGGCTGATGACTTCTTTCATGAGCATGTATTCTTCACTGATTACAACCCATATGACTCTACTCGTCTTCGAAGGAAGCCTTTCTGGACAGCAAGTCAGATGAACTTCTACTCTTCACTGCTATTCGATAAGGACAAGATCTTTGACCATGAGCATATTCCTCATGTGGATATGAAATCACTGCCTTGCTTCACACCAGTCCTCGGTGTTCTTCATGACGCTGGGCTACTCAACTTCTGCACTGACATATGTGATTGGAATGAAGAGCTAATTCTTCAGTTCTACGCGACGCTGCACATCAATGGAAATTATGAAGATATAAATTCTTTGGTGTTGGACTGGATGACATAGAACACACACTTCAAAGCACCGGCATATGAATTGCTTCATGCCCTGCCTGTCAGTCCTCCCCTTGAAGGTGCACGTCTCCTCTATCATGAACCTGAGCTCTCTGATCATTTCATGCAAGTGTTGATGAATCCGCTAAAGTCTGGCCAAGCCCCAAGAACCAAATTCCTCGTGAAGGAATTGCTTTATGTGCCTTGGACCGTATATAGAACTTTGACCAAGACCCCGAGTCTAATCAGAGGCCACAACTCTAATGAAGAAGAAGTCGTTGGCATCATGAAGAATCTGCTATTCAATATCATGCATGGTATTCCAATCAACTACCATGATTTCTTCATGAGGACTATGGAAAATGTCGCTCTTTCTCCATTTGAATTGAAGCCTTACGCTCACTGGATCATGAAATTCATCAGATCAAGGTCTTTAATCAACTACAAGCATGATACATTTAACCATGGCAGCTACTTGCCCCCCAATGAAGTCCTCAAGCGGACTATTTTCTCAGCTGATGAGAAGAGCAAGGCCACTATTATTGATGAAGGCATTCGTCCATTGGACGGACAGTTCCGCAAAGCTGCATCCTACTCCACCAATGATGACTTTGCCACTCATGACTCTGCTGCCAATGCTTCAAAGAAAAATCCTCAAGGCACAACTCCAAGGGTGATGACTGACTGTGAGCTTCTCCTCAGTCTTCATCAGAAGGTCGATCGCAACCACAAATGGCTAAAGTGCCAGTTTGGTTCAATTCGTCACAACATGAATGCTACACACAATTCAGTGAAGAAGAACCATTACTACCTCCGTGAAGTATTTGATCGCACATGGTGTCGGTGTCAAAACCGGCGGATCTCGGGTATGGGGTCCTGATCTGTGCATCTTAGGCTGATGGTAACAGGAAGCAAGGGACACAATGTTTACCAAGGTTCGGGCCCTCTCGATGGAGGTAAAACCCTACTTCCTGCTTGATTAATATTGAAGATATGAGTAGTACAAGAGTAGATCTACCACGAGATCGTAGAGGCTAAACCCTAGAAGCTAGCCTATGATGGTATGATTGTAATTGTGATCGGCCTTCTAAGGACCAACCTCTCCAGTTTATATAAACAGTTGAGAGGGCTGGGGTTTACATGGAGTCGGTTACAAGGAAGGAAATATAATATCCGGATCGCCAAGCTTGTCTTCCACGCAAAGGAGAGTCCCATCCAGACACGGGCCGGAGTCCTGAGTCTTGTATCTTCACGCTCCAAGAGTCCGGATGATGCATATAGTCAGGCTGTCCGGATACCCCTCAATCCAGGACTCCCTCACCTGGGCTGTTCTGTCTCATCTCTGCAGTGAAGAACATCTTAAGCAGATGGGCTTCAAGCAGGACTTTGACTTGTCTAAGCCGCCGTCGAAGAAATTCAAGAAAGTCAAAGTTCCTTCTTAGGTGGCCATCTCGTTTTCTTCATTGCACTAGACTGATGAAAATGAAGATTTGGACGACACTGCGGCAGGCCCTACTTCAACAACCGACCCCAACAACACTGGCGCTCCTCCATCGACTTCGTGATGATATTCTTCACGGGCGTTAGTCCTCACTTTTTGTCCCTTTTGGTCATTCGATGGCAAAGGGGGAGAAATTTGAGTTAGTCTTCAAGCGAGTCTATTTATGTGGGCGTTTTTTTGTTAAGTTGAAACTCTCGCTCTTCTGAAGTATTTGTTGGATCGAGTTGTAAACTTAAGTCCGATGGTGACCTGATACTTTTGCTCTATTTTTCTGCATGCTATTTCCTCATATATGTTATGCACGCATGCTGAATTACACCAGTCACCATATTTCATCATGCATTTCAAATTCATCATTCTATATGTTAAATGCGTGTATGAATTACAAGATATAGGGGGAGATCTCCATGATATTACTCTACAATGTGCATCTGCTATCAAAAGAAAATTCCTCACATATGCACATCTTCAGGGGGAGTTCTTCTATATCTTGCAATCAAATTCCTCAATTTTGAGCACCTTCAATTAATATGTTTATCCTTGTTAAAAACTTCACCTATTTGCCATCAATTACCAAAAAGGGGGAGATTGTAAGTGCATCTAGTGCCCCTTAGTGATTTTGGTGTATTGAAGACCTATAGGTTAAGGGACTAATATGTTTGTGAGTGTACACAGGCTCTACAAGTCGATGATGAGTTTGATATTTACTGTGAAAGTCGACCGCTAAAAATGTATGTCTTCAGCCTAAGACTTTGGTTCTCCTGAAGATTTTGAAAGTGAACAAATTGGTGTGACCTTGAATAATTGGATATTCATGTGAGGATTATGAAGCGTGAAGACTTTTGTTTTCGTAGTTTCATTTTCTCTTTCTCGAGTCATAGGAAACACCATACTGTTAAAGGGGGTCAAGGTAATACTAAGGAAAATGATTTCCAAGTGATGCTCATCTCAAAATACTACAACTACCCAATCCTTTCGAGTGAAGCCATTGGAAATCTCATATCAGTTTAGACAATTTCTTCACTGACAGAGACAAAGATTTTCTAGTCTCTGATGAATTTGTTCTGACTGAGGAGTTAGGAATTCGCTAGTGCGGATTGCCTACATAGTGAGGAATATGATAGCCCTGAGGAATTTGATACCTCAAATCCGACCGTTGATGTGCTATGAGCCAGCTGTCCAAAATATTCTACCACCTAACGGTCATATCATTGAAGGGAATTTATGTCTTATCATGCCGCGCTGCTCCCTAGGCTATAAATAGCCGCCCCCTACAACCACTAGCTGGTTGGCTGCTCCATGAGAAACTGACACTTGTCATTGAGAGCATCCCATCCTCCGAGGACTTTGAGCGAAAATCATCAAGTGAGGAAAACCCAAAACCAAAACCCAAACACCTACAAAACCAAAGTGATTGAGCATCACTGAAGAGATTGTTCCTATGTGGAACCGACGCTTGTTACCTTTTGTCACATCCCTAGTTCTGGTATGCAGTAGGCTAGCCCTTCATGTGTGCATCATGTTTAAGTTTCAATTAAAGTTGAAATGGGGAATTGATCAAAATCTAGCATCAAAAAGAATCCAACTAGGATCAAAATAAAATCTTTTTTATTGAACTCAAAATGCCCTCTAAAAATGTTCGACATTTCTGTTTTGAGGTGTAAGCATCTACCAAAAATGGTTTATATTTTTGCAGGACATATTGGGCTCTGAATTAAAAAATACTCTATTTGCATTTGGGCATTTAAATGCTCTAAAATATTTTAAATGCTCAAATAGTCATAAACTAAAATGTTTACTGTTGGATATATTCTAAACAGTAGCCATGATTAGTTTCATGATTTTTGGAAGTGCCTAGATATTTTTAATAAAGCCCAACAGATACAGAAATAATAGAAAACAGAAACAATAAATAAAAGAGAGAGAGGGTTTTTACCTGGGCCACTTACCTGGCCGCAGCCCACCTGGCAGGCACAGAGGTGACGCCGACGAGCGCGAGCTCGCCACGGCGCCACCTGCTTGCCGCCCGCGCCCCTGGACACATGGGTGAGCTCCACGTTGCCGCCCCGACACCGCAGACACCTCACTCGCTTCCCTGCCTCTCCCTCTCACTCTCCCTCCGCCATGGCCGACGCTGCTGCGCCCGCGCCACCGTGAAACCGCGTCCACCATCGTCCCCGTACTGAGCCACCGTGTCCAACAGCTCCGCCATCGTCATCTCCATCGATCAGCCCGAGCCCCGAGCGCTCGCGCGCCCTGCTTCTTCCTCTTCGAGCTCAACTTCATCGAGCACCGCCGCAAATCCCCTTCGTCGTCGTCGCCGCATCAGCTCGTCCCCGACCCCGCCGTCTACGTTGTCGTGACCGCTGTGAGCCACTGACCCTTCTCCCCCTCCCCGTTCGCGCTCTCGAGCACCGTAGCGACTACACGAAGCATCACCGCACGCGCCGCCGCCGAGCTCGTCGCCGACGTGACTCTGGCCACCCACTAGCCACACCACCATGTCCAACGCACTCACGGCACTCGCAGGAACCCGTATCACCACTCCACGCGCCTCGCCGTGCCCTATAGCGCCGTGTTCGACCTCAGCCGAACTCCGGCGACCGCCAAGGTCGTCGCCGGCGATGTTCCCGGCCACCCCGAGCCCAACCACCGCCACCAAACACTGCGGCTTGCTCCCAGCTACCCGTAGGTGGTCTCCGCCGACCATTTGGTCGCCGGAGCGCGAATCTGCACTTCCTCCGCCGCGTCTGGCCTCGCCGGCGGTTAAACGCCGGCGGGTTTGACCGTTGACCTTGACCGGGTGGGCCCAGGTTGACTCCCCTGAGTCTATGACAGGTGGGGCCTGCCCTGCTAACTATCCAGGATTAGCGCTAACTAACTCTGTTTAGTTAGTTAACTAACCAGTGACACGTGGGTCCCACAGGTCAGGTTTGACCTGGGTCAACCCTATTGACTGCTGACATCACAGTGACGTCACCCTGACGCAATAAAGCATTTTCTGGATTTATTCTTTTTAGGAAATTCCAGAAAATAGTATAAACTTCTAAAAATCATAGAAATTCAATCGTAACTCCAAATGAAATAATTTATATATGGAAAATTATCAGAAAAATCCAATCTATCCATCTGTACCATTTTCATGCATGTTAGAACAACTTATGACTACTGTTTAGGACAATTCAATTAAATGGCATTTAAATAACCACATGTGGAGTTTGAATTTGAATCTTGGATTCAAACCAACTTCATTTAATCTGGTTTTAGTTGCATTAGCACAAATCACAGCATATTGCCATGTCACATTCATGCATCATATTGTTGCATTGCATTGATTGTGTTTCTTCTCTGTTGCCGGTGTTTGTCCCCCCTCAGTAGACGTTGTTCCGACGATGAGTCCGATGACACCGATGAAGAACTATACTATCTTCAGAAGTGCCACGCAAGCAAAACCCCCTTTTTCATTCCGATACAATCCCACTCTCTCACACCCGCTCTATTTTACTGCATTAGGACAACAACGATACAACTGTTATTTGTTGCGGTAGTTGAACCCTTTTATCCTCTGCATGACCTGTCATTGCCACAGTAAATAGATGAAACCCACTAGCATGAGTAGGAGTTATTTGAGCCCTGATGTGCCTACTCATTCATGCTTGTTTGTCATGCCTGCTATTGCTTAGAGTTGAGTTAGGTCTGATTCATCGGGGATGAATCGGAGGTGTGTGAACATGTCCTTCTATTGAGAGCGAAGTGTGTGAACACGATTTGGTAAAGGTAGCGGTGAGAGGCCATGTAGGAGTACATGGTGGGTTGTCTCATTGCAGCCGTCCTCAGGAACTGAGTTCTGTGTTTGTGATCCATGAACAGTTACTACCACACATTGGGCTCCGGGTGCTCCAAGCTCTCTTGGCTTATTAATCAACTTGATCTCTGTCTAGGAGTTGCAACTAGTTTCTGGTGTTTGTAGGTAGTGTTAGTAGTCTACCAAGTGGCACCCGGTACAGGTGGGCTTGGGACAGACTAGGCACCATGGCACGGTGTACCAAGCGTAGATCCACCCGTCGAGGTGGGCTTGGGAACCCTGCACACATCATTTGGGGCCGTAAGCGACACCCCGGCCGGATCTCCTTGCGGATGGAACCCGAATAGGCGATAAACCTGGACGAGAGACTTGTGTGGTTAGTCAGGTCGTGGTCGACACCCTCGCTGGGCTTCTGCTTGAAGGTTGCCGAGTACATGTCGTGTAAACGGAGGTAAGTGGTGAGAGCGTGTGTGAGGAAGTACACCCCTGCAGGGTTAATATGATCTATTCGAATAGCCGTGTCCGCGGTAAAGGACTTCTGGGTTGCCTGTACAGTTCATAGACAAGTGAAAGTGGATACTCTAAAATACGCAAGATAAGCGTGAGTGCTATGGATGGCGTTGTCGTAGGGAGACGGGAGCGGATCCATAGTGGTGTATTGATATGGTGAATATGTGGACTCGTGTGCACCACCTCAAAAGAGTTACTTGCAGTCGTAGTTCAGGATAGCCACCGAGTCAAAGCTGGCTTGCTGCAGTCAAACTCCACCACCCCCCCTTGTTGATAATGATGCATATGTAGTTAGATCTGATGTAAGTCTTGCTGGGTACATTTGTACTCATGTTGCTTAATTTATGTTTTTGTAGAGAGACTTCAGTCTCGCTAGTAGTTCCGCTTGGACTTCGACGTTTAGCTTGTTACCTCAGCTACGATCTTGTGCCCTCGGCAGGATCTGATAGACAGTTAGGCTTCTCAGCCTTTTTCTTTTGTAGATGTCTGTACTCAGACATGTTAAGCTTCCGCTTGTGCTTGACTTGTTTGCTCTGAATGTTGGGTCATGAGACCCATGTTTGTAATATATCGCTCCTCGGAGCCTATTGAATAAATACTTGAGTTGTAGGGTCATGTTGTGATGCCATGTTGTATTTGCACATATCGAGCATATTGTGTGTATGTATTGAAATGCTTGGTATGTGTGGGATCTGACTATCTAGTTGTTTATCCTTAGTAGCCTCTCTTACCGGGAAATGTCTCCTAGTGTTTCCACTGAGCCATGGTAGCTTGCTATTGCTCCGGAACACTTAGGCTGGCCGGCATGTGTCCTATTTGTTCCTGTGTCTGTCCCCTCGGGGAAATGTCACGCGATGAATTCCGGAGTCCTGCTAGCCCAGTTGCTACAGCCCGGATTCACTCGCTGATGACCGACACGTTCGTTGCTGGGTCATGTATGCCTGTCCCTGTAAGTTAGTGCCACTTTGGGTTCACGACTAGCCTTGTCAGCCCGGGTTCTTTGTCATATGGATGCTAGCGGCACTATCATATACGTGAGCTAAAAGGTGCAAACGGTCCCGAGCCAGGTAAGGTGGCACCCGTGGGAATACCGTGCGTGAGGACGCAAAGTGATATGATGTGTTACATTCTAGATCAGTGTGACTTGGATCGGGGTCCTGACAGCTTTGGTATCAGAGCCTGACTGCCTGTAGGATTACCAAGCCAAACTGGTCGAAGTTGAGTCTAGAAATTCTTTAGTTATATAAGGGAATTGATGGTGGGATGGAACGTAAGGCTCTTTTTACTCCTTATACCTTATGCCCTTCTGATCTGAGTCATCTTATCTTTCCTACGGGGTTAAGGAACTAGGCTTCTCATCTATCTACTAGGATGACGAGTTATTATGTTAGAGACTTATAGGATTGATAGTTTCAAGCCTCAATTCAGTTTCTACCTCTGTATGTTAACTATTGATCTTGAAACCTTGATATTGTGCTTCTGAGTGGCTATGCCACCATTTCTGTAGTATGTCTCCAAACTTTTTGAGCATTTACAGCTGTTATGCTATCCGAGTCATCCCAGGTTTCTAAATAATCTGATGCATTTGCAAAATCCTTTCCCTCTGGTTTCGATATTCTTTTAGGCCAGGTTAGTCACACTAATTGCTGAGTTGAGGTACTCTATTACCTCGACATACATGTTGGAGTTATTATTATGACCCTAGGTGTCTAGAGTATCACCTAGTAATCCAGCCATGCTTTGTGTTCCCAGTGTGATGATTCTGGCCATCATTCTCGACAGCATCCCGTGATGCCACTTAGTAGTTGGTATTCTACTCCTGGGTTTTGAACCCGAGATTCACCCTACTTGCTTCATGTTGATAGTTTTTGCTCGTTCCTTTAGGTCATTAGCAACCTTTGTAATAGTCCTTGAAGTTCGTGGTATTTCCTTCTTCCAAATACTATGAACCACTTTATGGCAGAAGTTTGTTGGATCAAAAGATCACAACAGGAGTGCCCTCGATGAGTTCTCCATTCTATATTGCGACTCTGCCAGTTCTACCTTTCTGCATGGGTTATTCAGAAGGAACTTGTTGAACTTGTTTCGACATACCACCGTATGCATCCACTACTCAGAAACCGTATGTTCCTTTGGGTTGTCCCGCTTTAGTTGTCTTCCGACCCTCGTCTACCAATTGATAGTCAAGAGTATGCGTGCAATCGTTCATCGATGCTTATTATTCTTGTGTTCCGTCAAGCCATTCTATCCCAGAATGACTAGGAGAAATGAACTCCAGTACCTCATCCATATCTAGGATTGGGTCAAAGTAGTCATACTCCGCAGATCAAATACTAATCCAGTTTTTGTTCTGTTCTACCCTGAAGTATTACCCTCTTTATGTCAAGAAAGTCATAGGAATTACACATCATCTTATGAATTCTTGGTGCAGTGATACTTCTTACCATCATTATTCATTTCTCGGTTCCGTGCTGTTGCAACCGGAATGCCGACAGGTGAACTATGATGTGTGAAATCAATACTCCTAGCAACCTTGTTGCCTAGTAGTTAAAGGACAATAATCTCATTCTTTGTGTCTTAGCTATTGAGTTATCATTCTAAGACTGATCGTGCTACCTAGTCCTTATTTCCGGTACGCTTTCGATCAACGAGTTAGGATTGTGTCAATCCTTGTTCATGTGATCACATCATCTTTCCTTGAAAAGGAAGACTGTTCTCGAGCTTAGTGACATATTGGTGGTCGTGATTTTCCGAATATCTTCTCGGAAGTATTACCAGGTTGTCACCTGACTATTATGTTGAGCTCGTGTTCAAGTTGGTTTTCTTATAACGACCCCTTCTCCAAGAATCTGTGTTGGGTACCCCTGAGCTAGTTGGTTAAGCTAAATAACAACTTGGAGAGTTGGAAGATAGAAGCTTGTCCGATTTAGTTCATTATAAGGGATATCTTGTGTGTGTGTTGAAGAAAGAGGATATATTCATCGATTGATCCTCGTGGTCATTTGTTGGATCTATTGTCTTGTCAAAACTTTGATTTGAGCATGGGCTATCCTCAAATCAAATCAGAACCAACGATGCTCGTAATGCTGTCTTACTCCTGGTTTCTCCTCGAGCATACACCATTACATCTTTTGGTCTGACCAATGCTATCCCCGTGTTCACACAATTGTGGAACTTCAATTATATGGAAATCTAGATGAATTGTTGTTGAGCCCATTAGCAACATTGTTATCTTCTCCATGATTTGTGTTGAACATCCAGCTAGTATTGGAAACTTTTATAAGCATTATCTTCATGACCCGCTCATGGAGCATATGTCCGGATGAAAGAAGTGACCTCCTCTAATTCATGTGCATTTGATGCAAGTTGCCGCCGTGAATTCAAGAAAGTCAATGTCGCCTCCTCTGGAACCATCTCAAGTCAGTCATGCATGTGCGAAGTATGCTATGGTTTGATAGGCTCGCTACCTCCATTCCATATGTGTCCCTAGCACAACAAGCCACTGATTGATTTGTTCAGGAAAAAGAGTTAAGTGCTAATCCATGGTAATACACAGGACTTCGATATCCTCGATGATGGTTCCCCATTGGAACTCGGTAGTGTTTTATTGTAAGGCTACCATGGGATCATGTTTGTCTGGGACAACGTGTTCACATGTTTGTAGCAGAACCAGCTCATGTTTTGGAGCTTGCTATTGTAGTTCATTTCCCGAGAATGACGCAACGTCATCTCGTCGGTTTGTGTTGCAAACTTTCATTTTTCTTTCTAGACTCGATGAGTCTAGATTATTCTGACACCAACCAGATCTGAATCTCAGGAAGATATGATGGTTGGAACATTTCCCAAGAATTATAATATTGGTCTTTCTGTAACTGGTAAAGTGGACCGTGGCCAACACACCCAACCGGAAAACCTGTTATTGTAGTATCTTGATTGAGAAAGTTGGCCACCTCCCCATAGGGATTTCGCAGGATTTACTCCTTAGTTGTCCCTTATGGATTCTTGTGTTCCCGAAGTCCGACCTTTTACTTGATGTTCTAGATACCAAACCATATCTATGAATGGGATACGCTAGTGCATCAAGGAGATCATTAGAAGCGGAGTGCTAAATGTCTCTCGGTTCATCATCCAGATTTTATTCCCTTGGCCCGCTAAGGTGAAATCTGAGAAGTGTTATCCTCCTTTGCATCTGCATCGTCCATTGTTGTTCATCATGGTAGTATGATGTGTTGCCAGGATCCCTGACACGGATGTTGGTAAAACCTTGATGAATATGGAAATGCTCAAGTTCTTGAGAGCACGCGCAAGCGCTAGGTGTTATCATCGGCACTAACTGGGTTTGCTCTCAGCTTCCTCGGTTATGCTATAACTTCTCAAACAGTGGACTCACTCTCTACTATTGAGCTTCTCCCCAGTTACTAAAATCATTCATTGTATTGTTTTCAACAAGGTAATCCACATCATCCATACTAGTCCAAGTATGCCATTCTACCGAACCCCTCCAGACGATCGCTTGAGAATTGCCTTAGGCTGGTATAAAGATTTTCAAAGATCTCTGAATCAAAGGTAATTCTTTTTGCCACTTAAGGTAATAATCTACGAATCACCCTCCTCCAGGATGTTTCGCTATGGCATCATGGCAACTCAACTCCTCGCTACGTTGACAACCGTTCACCACCCTCTTAAGTATGGAATTGTTGTCTACCTGGTGAACCCTGGTCATCTGTTTCACCCCATCCCTTTGGATGTGTGTTTCGTGTCTCAGCTCGAGAGATGTTGCTATGTCTCATTCCATGAGTTGATCCTAAGTTGTTCGACCTTCGATAAGATCGATCCTTCTAGAGTCTTTCTTTCTCTCTCGTTGTCATGTTAGTTGGAGTTCTCAGAGCAAGACGACAAGACAAAGATGGTGATCAAATTAACGCTCGTATGAAGTGCCACCTGGATCGTGAAGATTGTTAGTGTGCGTTCCCCCTTCATCTTACCCTACGCTTGAATCTCGGGTCGAGATTCTTGTTTAGTGGGGGTGAGTTGTCACATCCCTAGTTCTGGTATGCAGTAGGCTAGCCCTTCATGTGTGCATCATGTTTAAGTTTCAATTAAAGTTGAAATGGGGAATTGATCAAAACCTAGCATCAGAAAGAATCCAACTAGGATCAAAATAAAATCTTTTTCATTGAACTCAAAATGCCCTCTAAAAATGTTCGACATTTCTGGTTTGAGGTGTAAGCATCTACCAAAAATGGTTTATATTTTTGCAGGACATATTGGGCTCTGAATTAAATCATACTCTATTTGCATTTGGGCATTTAAATGCTATAAAATATTTTAAATGCTCAAATAGTCATAAACTAAAATGTTTACTGTTGGATATATTCTAAACAGTAGCCATGATTAGTTTCATGATTTTTGGAAGTGCCTAGATATTTTTAATAAAGCCCAACAGATACAGAAATAATAGAAAACAGAAACAATAAATAAAAGAGAGAGAGGGTTTTTACCTGGGCCACTTACCTGGCCGCAGCCCACCTGGCAGGCCCAGCACTGTGCTGGCCCATGCCAGCCAGCTGCTTCGTCCTCGCCAGGCAGGCACAGAGGTGACGCCGACGAGCGCGAGCTCGCCACGACGCCACCTGCTTGCCGCCCGCGCCCCCTGGACACATGGGTCAACTCCACATTGCCGCCCCGACCCCGCAGACACCTCACTCGCTTTCCTGCCTCTCCCTCTCGCTCTCCCTCCACCATGGCCGACGCTGCTGCGCCCGTGCCACCGTGAAACCGCGTCCACCATCGTCCCCGTACTGAGCCACCGTGTCCAACAGCTCCGCCATCGTCGTCTCCGTCGATCAGCCCGAGCCCCGAGCGCTCACGCGCCCTACTTCTTCCTCTTCGAGCTCGACTTCATCGAGCACCGCCGCAGATCCCCTTCATCGTCGCCGTCGCATCAGCTCGTCGCCGACCCCGCCGTCTAAGTTGTCGTGACCGCTGTGAGCCACTTACCCTTCTCCCCCTCCCCGTTCGCGCTCTCGAGCACCATAGAGACTGCACGAAGCATCACCGCACGCGCCGCCGCCGAGCTCGTCGCCGACGTGACTTCGGCCACCCACTGGCCACACCACCATGTCCAACGCACTCACCGCACTCGCAGGAACCCGTATCACCACTCCACGCGGCTCGCCGTGCCCTCTAGCGCCGTGTTCGACCTCGGCCGAACTCCGACGACTGCCAAGGTCGTCGCCGGCGATGTTCCCGGCCACCCCGAGCCCAACCACCGCCACCAAACACTGCGGCTTGCTCCCAGCTACCCGTAGGTGGTCTCCGCCGACCATTTGGTCGCCGGAGCGCGAATCTGCACTTCCTCCGCCGCGTCTGGCCTCGCCGGTGGTTAAACGCCGGCGGGTTTGACCGTTGACCTTGACCGGGTGGGCCCAAGTTGACTCCCCTGAGTCTATGACAGGTGGGGCCTGCCCTGCTAACTATCCAGGATTAGCGCTAACTAACTCTGTTTAGTTAGTTAACTAACCACTGACACGTGGGTCCCACAGGTCAGGTTTGACCTGGGTCAACCCTATCGACTTCTGACATCACAGTGACGTCACCCTGACGCAATAAAGCATTTTCTGGATTTATTCTTTTTAGGAAATTCCAGAAAATAGTATAAACTTCTAAAAATCATAGAAATTCAACCGTAACTCCAAATGAAATAATTTATATATGGAAAATTATCAGAAAAATCCAATCTATCCATATGTACCATTTTCATGCATGTTAGAACAACTTATGACTACTGTTTAGGACAATTCAATTAAATGACATTTAAATAACCACATGTGGAGTTTCAATTTGAATCTTGGATTCAAACCAACTTCATTTAATCTGGTTTTAGTTGCATTAGCACAAATCACATCATATTGCCATGTCACATTCATGCATCATATTGTTGCATTGCATTGATTGTGTTTCTTCTCTGTTGCCGGTGTTTGCCCCCCCCCCCTCAGTAGACGTTGTTCCGACGATGAGTCCGATGACACCGATGAAGAACTATACTATCTTCAGAAGTGCCAGGCAAGCAAAACCCCCTTGTTCATTCTGATACAATCCCACTCTCTCGCTCCTGCTCTATTTTACTTCATTAGGACAACAACGATACAACTGTTATTTGCTGCGGTAGTTGAACCCTTTTATCCTCTGCATGACCTGTCATTGCCACAGTAAATAGATGAAACCCACTAGCATGAGTAGGAGTTGTTTGAGCCCTGATGTGCCTACTCATTCATGCTTATTTGTCCTGCCTGCTACTGCTTAGAGTTGAGTCAGGTTTGATTCATCAGGGATGAATCGGAGGTGTGTGAACATGTCCTACTGTTGAGAGCTAAGTGTGTGAACACGATTTGGTAAAGGTAGCAGTGAGAGGCCATGTAGGAGTACATGGTGGGTTGTCTCATTGCAGCCGTCCTCAGGAACTGAGTTCTGTGTTTGTGATCCATGAACAGTTACTACCACACATTAGGCTCCGGGCGCTCCAAGCTCTCTGGCTTATTAATCAACTTGATCTCTGTCCAGGAGTTACAACTAGTTTCTGGTGTTTGTAGGTAGTGTTAGTAGTCTACCAAGTGGCACCCGGTACAGGTGGGCTTGGGACAGACTAGGCACCGTGGCACGGTGTACCAAGCGTAGATCCACCCGTCGAGGTGGGCTTGGGAACCCTGCACACATCGTTTGGGGCCGTAAGCGACACCCCGGCCGGATCTCCTTGCGGATGGAACCCGAATGGGCAATAAACCTGGACGAGAGACTTGTGTGGTTAGTCAGGTCGTGGCCGACACCCTCACTAGGCTTCCGCTTGAAGGTTGCCGAGTACATGTCTTGTAAACGGCGGTAAGTGGTGAGAGCGTGTGTGAAGAAGTACACCCCTGCAGGGTTAATATGATCTATTCGAATAGCCGTGTCCGCGGTAAAGGACTTCTGGGTTGCCTGTACAGTTCATAGACAAGTGAAAGTGGATACTCTAAAATACGCAAGATAAGCGTGAGTGCTATGGATGGCGTTCTCGTAGGGAGACGGGAGCGGATCCATAGTGGTGTATTGATATGGTGAATATGTGGACTCATGTACGCCACCTCAAAAGAGTTACTTGCAGTCGTAGTTCAGGATAGCCACCGAGTCAAAGCTGGCTTGCTGCAGTCAAACTCCACCACCCCCCCTTGTTGATAATGATGCATATGTAGTTAGATCTGATGTAAGTCTTGCTGGGTACATTTGTACTCACGTTGCTTAATTTATGTTTTTGCAGAGAGACTTCAGTCTCGCTAGTAGTTCCGCTTGGACTTTGATGTTAACTTGTTACCTCAGCTATGATCTTGTGCCCTCGGCAGGATCTGATAGACAGTTAGGCTTCTCAGCCTTTTTCTTTTGTAGATGTCTGTACTCAGACATGTTAAGCTTCCGCTTGTGCTTGACTTGTTTGCTCTGAATGTTGGGTCATGAGACCCATGTTTGTAATATCTCGCTCCTCGGAGCCTATTGAATAAATACTTGAGTTGTAGGGTCATGTTGTGATGCCATGTTGTATTTGCACATATCGAGCATATTGTGTGTATGTATTGAAATGCTTGGTATGTGTGGGATCTGACTATCTAGTTGTTTATCCTTAGTAGCCTCTCTTACCGGGAAATGTCTCCTAGTGTTTCCACTGAACCATGGTAGCTTGCTACTGCTCCGGAACACTTAGGCTGGCCGGCATGTGTCCTTCTTCGTTCCTGTGTCTGTCCCCTCGGGGAAATGTCACGCGATGAATTCCGGAGTCCTGCTAGCCCAGTTGCTACAGCCCGGATTCACTCGCTGATGACCGACACGTTCGTTGCTGGGTCATGTATGCCTGTCCCTGTAAGTTAGTGCCACTTTGGGTTCACGACTAGCCTTGTCATCCCGGGTTCTTTGTCATATGGATGCTAGCGGCACTATCATATACGTGAGCCAAAAGGTGCAAACGGTCCCGGGCCAAGTAAGGTGGCACCCGTGGGAATACCGTGCGTGAGGCTGCAAAGTGATATGATGTGTTACATGCTAGATCGGTGTGACTTAGGATCGGGGTCCTGACACCTTTGTGGACTGTGTATCCTCCAGATGGTTAGGCATCATGGTCTGAGCATCCAAGAGGAATTGTGGATCACCGAGTGACCAAGTCTGTGAAGCTTTGAAAGTCACCTATGAAGACTTACCATGAGTGTTGGGCGAGGTCTGTGTGACTTTAGCTCAAGGATAATACGGTGAGGACTATGTGTCCTCGAGTTTAAATACTCAGCCGCTCCGACCAGACATACAATTGTCACAGCAATTGGAACTGGTCTACCAAATCATTGTCTTCACCAAGCCAACTGGTTCTATTTCTTCAACCCTTTCATTTCCTAATTCATGTGTTGATGAACATGATCATTACTGTTTGAAGACTTTGACTGAAGCCTTTCTATATTTCCTCAATCCAATTTCTTCAGTCACATAGTCTTCAGCCTGCTTATCCTATTATCACACTTTCTGTACTCTGTGTTTGTTTTCATTTCTTATGATGACTATGCTACTGCTCTGTTATGCTTATGCCTGAGTACTTATTCCGCTGCTAGTGTGTCTTTACTTAGGAATTTATTCACCTAGAAATTCCTCCATGAAGATTTTGTAAAAATCGCCTATTCTCCCCCCTCTAGTCGATATAACGCACTTTCATAAATGATAAAAACAGAATTTTTGATGTGGAATGCTACCTAACATATTTATCAATGTAATTTTCTTTATTGTGGCATGAATGTTCAGATCCAAAAGATTCAAGACAAAAGTTTAATATTGTCATAAAAACAATAATACTTCAAGCATACTATCAAAGAAACCATGTCTTCTCAAAATAACATGGCCAATGAAAGCTATCCCTACAAAATCATATAGTCTTTTTATGCTCTATCTTCATCACACAAAGTATTTAAGCATGCACACCTTCGATGACAAGCCAAGAAATTGTTTCATACTTTTGATGTTCTCAAACTTTTTCAATCTTCACGCAATACATGAGCGTGAGCCATAGATATAGCACTATAGGTGGAATAGAATGGTGGTTGTGGAGAAGACAAAAAGGGAGAAAATAGTCTCACATCAACTAGGCGTATCAACGAGAATATATATCAATGTGAGTGAGTAGGGATTGCCATGCAATGAATGCACTAGATCTATAAGTCTATGAAAGCTCAAAAAGAAACTAAGTGGGTGTGCATCCAATTTTCTTGCTCACAAAGACCTTGGGCATTTTGAGGAAGCCCATCATTGGAATATACAAGCCAAGTTCTATAATGAAAAATTCCCACTAGTATATGAAAGTGACAACATAGGAGACTCTCTATCATGAAGATCATGGTGCTACTTTGAAGCACAAGTGTGGAAAAAGGATAGTAGCATTGCCTCTTCTCTCTTTTTCTCTCATTTTTTATTTGGGCCTTTTCTCTTTTTTATGGCCTCTTTTTTTAGTCCGTAGTCTCATCCCGGCTTGTGGGGGAATCATAGTCTCCATCATCCTTTTCTCACTGGGACAATGCTCTAATAATGAAGACCATCACACTATTATTTACTTACAACTCAAGAATTACAACTCGATACTTTGAATAAAATATGACTCTATGTGAAGGCCTCCGGCGGTGTACCGAGATGCGCAATGATTCAAGAGTGACATGTATGAAAACATTATGAACGGTGGCTTTGCCACAAATACGATGTCAACTACATGATCATGCAAAGCAATATGACAATGATGGAGCGTGTCATAATAAACGGAACGGTGGAAAGTTGCATGGAAATATATCTTGAAATGGCTATGGAAATTCCATAATAGGTAGGTATGGTGGCTATTTTGAGGAAGGTATATGGTGGGTGTATGGTACCGGAGAAAGCTGCGCGGTACTAGAGAGGCTAGCAATGATGGAATGGTGAGAGTGCGTATAATCCATGGACTCAACATTAGTCATAAAGAACTCACATACTTATTGCAAAAATCTATTAGTTATCGAAACGAAGTACTACACGCATGCTCCTAGGGGGATAGATTGGTAGGAAAAGACCATCGCTAGTCCCCGACCGCCACTCATAAGGAAGAAAATCAATAAATAAATCATGCTCCAACTTCATCACAGAACGGTTCACCATACGTGCATGCTATGGGAATCACAAACTTTAACACAAGTATCTCTCAAATTCACAACTACTCTACTAGCATGACTCTAATATCACCATCTTCATATCTCAAAACAATCATAAAGAATCAAACTTCTCATAGTATTCAATGCACTTTATATGAAAGTTTTTATTATACCCATCTTGGATGCCTATCATATTAGGACTAATTTTGTAACCAAAGAAAATTACCATGCTGTTCTAAAGGACTCTCAAAATAATATAAGTGAAGCATGAGATATCAACAATTTCTATAAAATAAAACCACCACCGTGCTCTAAAAAGATATAAGTGAAGCACTAGAGCAATATTGTCTAGCTCAAAATATATAAGTGAAGCACATAGAATATTCTAATAAATTACGATTCATGCGTATCTCTCTAAAGGTGTGTACAACAAGGATGATTGTGGTAAACTAAAAAGCAAAGACTCAAATCATACAAGACGCTCCAAGCAAAATACATATCATGTGGTGAATAAAAATATAGCCTCAAGTAAAGTTACTGATAGACGAAGACGAAAGAGGGGATGCCTTCCGAGGCATCCCCAAGCTTAGGATTTTGGTTGTCCTTGAATTTTACCTTGGGGTGCCTTGGGTATCCCCAATCTTAGGCTCTTTCCACTCCTTATTCCAAAATCCATCAAATCTTTACCCAAAACTTGAAAACTACTTGAACAGAAAATCTCATGAGCTCCGTTAGTATAAGAAAATAAACCACCACTTTAAGGTGATGTAATGAACTCATTCTTTATTTATATTGGTGTTAAACATACTTTATTCCAACTTCTATATGGTTCATACCCCCCGATACTACTCATAGATTCATCAAAATAAGCAAACAACACACGAAAAACAGAATCTGTCAAAAACAGAATAGTCTGTAGAAATCTGTAACTTTCGAATACTTATGTAACTCCAAAAATTCTTAAGTAAATTGGTGGACTTGAGGAATTTGTCTATTAATCTTATTAAAAAAGAATCAACCTAAAATCACTCTTCTGTAAAAAATGACAGTTATTCTTGTGAGCGCAAAAGTTTCTGTTTTTTTTACAGCATGATCGCAAAGATTTCACCCAAGTCTTCCCAAAGGTTCTACTTGGCACAAACACTAACTAAAACATAAAACCACATCTAAACAGAAGCTAGATGAATTATTTATTACTAAACAGGAGCAAAAAGTAAATAACAAAAATAAAATTGGGTTGCCTCCCAACAAGCGCTATTGTTTAACGCCCCTAGCTAGGCATTAATAAACTCAATGATGCTCACATGAAAGACAAGAATTGAAGCGCAAAGAGAGAATCATAAGACACGTGATAAACACATCTAAGTCTAACATACTTCCTATGCATAGGCATCTTATAGGCAAAAAAATGATAATAGCAAGCAAAAACTAGCATATGCAAGGAAGCGGAAAAAGCAATAGCAATCTCAACATAACGAGAGGTAATTTAGTAACATGAAAATTTATACAACCATACTTTCCTCTCTTAGAATAATTACATGTGGGATCATAAGAAAATTCAACAAAATAGCTATCACAGAAAATATTTTCAACACGATCCACATGCATACGAAGTTGACACTCTTCCAAAATAGGGGGATTAACATTAACTAAAGTCATGACCTCTCCAAACCCACTTTTATCAAAAATTTCATAAGATTGAACATTCTCCAAATATGTGGGATCTAAAGTTGACACTCTTCCAAACCCACTTTCAATATTATTGCAAACACTAATATCAATCTCATATTCATCATGGGGCTTAAATAAAATTTCAAGATCATAAGAAGAATCACCACAATCATGATCATTGCAACAAATAGTAGTCATATCAAAACTAGCATCCCCAAGCTTGAGGTTTTGCATATCATTAACAAAATTGACATTAAGAGAATTTATAATTACATCATTGCAATCATGCTTTTCATTGAAGGAACTATCAAGTATGGGTGCACTAGCAACGATCTCATGTTTAACATAAGGAACTATAGAAAATTCGTCTTCATAAATATTGGCATCATGGCCACTAGAATAGAAAGCATCATGTTCATCAAGGGATATTTCAATCAAATCATCGGAATCATAATTATCTATAGATTCATGCATGTCACTATTTTCTTCCAAAGCAGCGGTCATTCTCTCAATAAATTCTTTGACACATACATTAGGAGCATAGTTTTCATAGCAATATTTAAGTATGTCAAAATTTTCAGATTCGTAGAGAGTAATATCATACTTTCAATCAGAGAAGCAACTTTGTAAGCACCCCTAAAAGAAAAAAATTCTTCAATTTGTTCGATATCATAGTAAATATAAACACCATTTGCATAAGAAGATAAGATTTTATTATCATTAAACTCACATAGGCAGGGAAGGTGTTTTTTAGGGTTCTGAGAGCAACAAGTAAAATCATAAATTTCACAAAGATTCCAAGCATAACACAGCAATTTGTTTATTTGATCCCATAAGAGTCCCCCCTTTCCAGACAAACGGTGACGCACAAAATGAGCATGCTCATCTAAAGATTTCCCGTCAACTAGGCTACTTGGGGTTTCAGCATGAGCGCATAAGGATCAAAGATGATCCAAGTAGAACACTTTAAGTGGATCCATATCAATAGTTTTTTAGCAAGCAAAGATGCAAGCAAATAGAAGACACATGGAAACACAAACAAAGATACATACGGGAAAAAGGCCAAGAAAAGGCAAAGGTTTTCGAAAATCGTTTTAGAAGTGGGGGAGAGGAAAACGAGAGGTGAATGGCGAATAATGTAATGCAAGGGAGAAGAGTTTATGATGGCTACTTGTTATGGCTTGACTTGACGAAGATCTCGCCGACAACGGCGCCAGAAATCCTTCTTGCTACCTCTTGAGCTTGCATTGGTTTTCCCTTGAAGAGAAAAGGGTGATGCAACAAAGTAGCGTAAGTATTTCCCTCAGTTTTGAGAACCAAGGTATCAATCCAGTAGGAGACGACGCACAAGTCACCGAATACCTGCACAAACAATCAAGAACTTGCAACCAATGCGATAAATGGGTTGTCAATCCCTTCACAGTCACTCGCAAAAGTGAGATCTGATAGAGATAATAAAGTAAATATTTTTGGTATTTTTGTTGTATAGATTGGAAATTAAAGATTGAAAAATAGTAAATGAGATTCAACAATATGGAAAAGACTTTAATATAATGGAAAAGAGACCCGTGGTTCATAGGTTTCACTAGTGGCTTCTCTCGAGATAGCATGTATTACGGTGGGTGAACAAATTACTGCCGAGCAATTGATAGAAAAGTGCATAATTATGATGAATCTAAGGCAATGATCATGAACACAGGCATCATGTCCGTGTCAAGTAGACCGACTCCTGCCTGCATCTACTACTATTACTCCACACATCGACCGCTATCCAGCATGCATCTAGAGTATTAAGTTCATAAGAACGGAGTAACACATTAGGCAAGATGACATGATGCAGAGGGATAAACTCAAGCAATATGATATAAACCCCATCTTTTTATCCTTGATGGCAACAATACAATACATGCCTTGCTGCCCCTACTGTCACTGGGAAATGACACTACAAGATTGAACCCAAAGGTAAGCACTTCTCCTATGGCAAGAAAGATCATTGTAGTAGGCCAAACTAAACCGATAATTCAAAGAGACTTGCAAAGATATCAAATCATGCATATAAGAATTAAGAGAAGAACCAAATAATATTCATAGATAATCTTGATCATAAATCCACAGTTCATCGGATCTCGGCAAAGACACCGCAAAAGAATATTACATTGAATAGATCTCCAAGAACATCGAGGAGAACTTTGTATTGAGAATTAAAGAGAGAGAGAAGAAGCCATCTAGTTAATAACTATGGACCCAAAGGTCCATGGTAAACTACTCACGCTTCATCGGAGAGGCAATTGTGTTGATGTAGAAGCCCTCCGTGATCGATTCCCCCTCCGACAGATCGCCGGAAAATGCCCAAGATGGGATCTCATGGGTACAGAAGATTGCGGTGGTGGAAAAGTGTTTTCGTGGCTCCCTTTGATGTTTTTAGGGTATAAGAGTATACATAGGCGAAAGAAGTACGTTGGTGGAGCTACGAGGGGCCCACGAGGGTGGGGGCGCACCTACCCCCCTGGGCACGCCCTCCTGCCTCGTGGCCTCCTCGTTATGTCTTCGACTTCAACCCCAAGTATTCTGGTTTGCTTCGGTCCAAGAAAGATCATCGCGAAGGTTTCATTCCGTTTGGACTCCGTTTGGTATTCGTTTTCTGCAAAACTCTAAAATAGGCAAAAAAACAAAAACTGGCACTGGGCCTTCGATTAATAGGTTAGTCCTAAAAATAATATAAAAGAGCATATTAAAGCCCATTAAACATCCAAAACAGATAATATAATAGCATGGAACAATAAAAAATTATAGATACGTTGGAGACGTATCAGTGGGTCATCAAGAATATTTTCAAGCCTGGACAAGCTACGGGGTTCTCTGCTCCTTTCCTATTAGTGATATGCAAATCAAAATCTTGTAGCAGAAGAACACACCTAATGAGTCTAGGTTTAGCATCTTTCTTTTCCATAAGATATTTTATAGCAACATGATCGGTGTGAACAATTACTTTAGAATCAAGAATGTAAGATCTGAATTTATCACAAGCAAACACCACTGCTAAGAATTCTTTTACAGTAGTAGCATAATTTCGTTGAGCACTGTCTAGAGTTTTACTAGCATAATGAATAGCATTCAGTTTCTTATCAACTCTTTGTCCTAAAACAACACCAACGGCATAATCACTAGCATCACACATAATCTCAAAAGGCAAGTTCCAATCAGGTGGTTGAACAACAGGTGCAGTAATTAAGGCTTTCTTTAGTGTTTCAAAGGCTTCCATACAATCATCATCAAACACAAAGGGAATATCCTTTTGCAAAATATTCGTAAGAGGCCTAGTAAAGAAAAGTCTTTGATAAACCTCCTATAGAAACCAGCATGAGTAAGGAAACTACAAATACCTTTGATATCTTTAGGACATGGCATTTTCTCAATTGCATCAACCTTGGCTTTGTCCACCTCAATGCCTCTCTCAGAAATTTTATGGCCCAAGACAATACCTTCGTTAACCATAAAGTGGCACTTCTCCCAATTCAAGACGAGATTTGTTTGTTCACATCTCTGCAAGACTCGATCAAGACTGCTTAAACAATCATCAAAACACTTCCCATAAACAGAAAAGTCATCCATGAAAACCTCAACAATCTTTTCACAAAAATCAGAGAATATAGCAGTCATACATCTTTGAAAGGTAGCAGGTGTATTACATAAACCAAAAGGCATACGTCTATAAGCAAATTTTACAAAAGGACAAGTAAACGTGGTCTTTTCTTGATCAGGTTGTAAAACAAGTATTTGTGAAAAGCCAGAATATCCATCAAGAGAGCAAAAATGTGTGTGCTTAGATAATCTTTTCAACATTTGATAAATAAAAGGCAGAGGGTAATGATCTTTTCTAGTAACTTTATTTAATTTTCTATAATCAATTACCATCCTATAGCTTGTGATAATTCTTTGTGGAATAAGCTTATTCTTATCATTAGGAACAACAGTAATACCTCCCTTCTTAGGGACACAATGAACATGACCTACCCATCTACTATCAGCTATAGGATAGATTATACATGCTTCCAGAAGTTTCAATATTTCCGTTCTTACGACTTCTTTCATCTTTGGATTTAACCGACATTGGTGATCAACAACGGGTTTAGCATCAGGTTCCATATTAATCTTGTGCTGACATAGAGTGGGACTAATGCCCATAAGATCATCAAGAGTATATCCAATAGCAGCCTTGTGCTTCCTTAGAACTTTCAATAATCTTTCTTCTTCATGTTCTGATAGGTTAGCACTAATAATAACATGATATATCTTTTTCTCATCAAGATAAGCATATTTCAAAGTTTCTGGCAATTGTTTCAGTTCAAACACAGGATCACCTTTAGGTGGAGGAGGACCTCCTAGAGTTTCAATAGGCAAATTGTGTTTAAGCAGAGGTTGTTGTTCGAAAAAGATTCTATCTATTTCATTTCTTTCACGCATATGCAAATCATTTTCATGGTCTAGCAAATATTGTTCCAAAGGATCAGTAGGAGGCACAACTATAGAAGCAAGACCTATAATTTCATCCTTACTAGGAAAATCTTTCTTATGAGGTTGTCTACTAAACTTCGAAAAATTAAATTCATGAGATTCATCACCAAAGCTAACACCGACAATTTGTTTCTCACAATCCATTTTAGCATTGACGGTGTTCAAGAAAGGTCTACCAAAAATAACGGGACAAAAGTCATCTTGTGGGGAGCTAAGAACAATAAAATCAGTAGGGTATTTTATTTTCCCACAGAAGACTTCAACATCTCTAAGAATCCCAATTGGTGATATAGTATCTCTATTAGCAAGTTTAATAGTGACATCTATGCCTTCTATTTCAGCAGGTGCTATTTCATCTTTAATTTCTTGATATAAGGAGAAAGGAATAGCACTCACACTAGCACTTAGGTCACATAACCCATGATATGATCTCCTATCTTAATTGAGACAACAGGCATGCCAACAACTGGTCTATGTTTATCTTTTCCTTTAGGTTTGGCAATTCTGGAAGCTTCACCACAGAAGTAAATAACATGCCCATCAATATTATCAACTAAGAGATCTTTGAACATAGCAACACTAGGCTCAACTCTGATTTGTTCAGATGGTTTGGGTGTTCTAACATAACTTTTGTTAACCACAGTTGAAGCTTTAGCATGTTCCTTCATCCTAACAAGGAAAGGTGGTTTTTCAATATAAGCAGTGGGAACAACTGGATCAACATTGTAAATTATAGTTTCTTCTCTACCTTTTACCGGTTCTTTAATTTCCTCTTTAATTGGTGGGTGATATTTAAACCACTTCTCCTTAGGGAGATCAACATGAGTAGCAAAAGATTCACAAAAGGAAGCTACTATCTCAGAATCAAGTCCATATTTAGTGCTAAACTTTTGAAAAGCATCGGTATTCATAAAAGATTTAACACAATCAAACTTAGGTTCAATACTTGACTCTTTACCTTCGTCGAGTTCCCAATCTTCAGAGTTGCATTTAATTCTTTCTAAAAGATCCCACCAGAATTCAATAGTCTTCTTCATAAAAGAACCAGTACAAGAAGTATCAAACATGGTTTGATCATTATGAGAAAGCCGAGCATAAAAATTCTGAATAATAATTTCTCTTGAGAGCTCATGATTGGGGCATGAATATAACATTGACTTAAGCCTCCCCCAAGCTAGATCGATACTTTATCCTTCACGAGGCCAAAAATTATATATATAATTCTGACCACGATGAACTAGATGCATGGGATATTATTTTCGATGAAATTCCAATTTCATATGGTTCCAGTTCCAAGATCCAATATCATCGCATAGCCTATACCATGTCAATGCTTTTCCATTTAAAGATAAAGGGAAAACCTTCATCTTAGCTTCATCTCTGGGCAAACCAGCAAGCTTAAATAATCTACAAATTTCATCCACATATATCAAGTGCATATCAGGATGTTCGGTTCCATCTCCTGCATAATGATTAGCTAGCAGTTGTTCTAACATAACCGAAGGAATTTCATATTCAATATTTTCAGTAGGTGCAGTAGGTTGAGGGGCAACTAATTGTGGTTTCGGTCGAGGTGAAGATACCCCGAACAAATCCCTCAAAGGATTCTTTTCCATAGTAGCAAGTGACAATAAATTTCAGCACGTAGTAATAATGTTTGCTTACCAATTTCCACTTACGAAGAGCGCTTCACTCCCTGGCAACAACGCCAGAAAATATCCTTGATGACCCACAAGTATATGGGGTCAATTGTAGCCTTTTCAATAAGTAAGAGTGTCGAACCCAACGAGGAGCAGAAGGAAATGACATGTGGTTTTCAGCAAGGTAATGTTTGCAAGTGCTAAAATTGTAAGTAGCGGAGTAATTTGATAGCAAGATAATTTGTAACGAGAAAGTACCGATAGCAGTAACAAAAGTGCAGCAAGGTAGTCCAATCCTTTTGAGGCAAAGGACAGGCCAAAACAGTCTCTTATGATAAGAAAAGTGTTCTTGAGGGTACACGGGAATTTCATATAGTCACTTTCATCATGTTGGTACAGTTGTTGGTGATGATGATGATGATGATTTACCCCTCCGGGAGGGAATTTCCCCCTGCGGAATCGCTCTGCCGGAGGGCAAAAGTGCTCCTGCCCAAGTTCAACCTCGAGGCTGCGGCGCTTTGTCCTGAATGTCCTCCTCTCATTTTTTCTAGGTCAAAATGACTTATATACTAGAAGATGTGCACCGGAGGTGGGCCGAGGAGGGCAGCACCCACCAGGGCGCGCCTGGGCCTCCTGGCGCGCCCATGTGGGTTGTGCCCACATGGTGGCCCCCCTGTGGTACTTATTTGCTCCAATAATTCTTAGATATTCCATTAAAAATCCACGGAAAGTTTTAGCTCATTTGGAGTTGTGCAAAATAGGTAGCTTGATGTAGCTTTTTCAGGTCCAGATTTCCAGCTGCCAGAATTCCCCCTTTCTGCATACCTTGCATATTATGAGAGAAAAGGCATTGGAATTACTTCAAAAAGCATTATTATACAATAAAACAACATAAATAACAGTAGGAAAACATGATGCAAAATGGACATATCACTCCCATTGTGAGCCGCCGCGCCGTTCCCCCTCTCCTCCCCCCGCGCCCCTACGCCGCCGCCCGTGCTCCGGCCGCCCGCACTCCCCGGCCGCCCGCACTCCGCCCGCTCTCCGGCTGCCCGCACTTCGGCCTCCCGCAGTGAGCTCCTGATACGTCTCCGTCGTTCTATAATTTTTGATTGTTCCATGCCAATATTCTAAAACTTTCATATACTTTTGGCATCTTTTTATATTATTTTTGGGACTAACATATTGATCCAGTGCCCAGTGCCAGTTCCTGTTTGTTGCATGTTTTATGTTTCGCAGAAACCCCATATCAAACAGAGTCCAAACGGGATAAAAATGGACAGATATCATTTTTGGAATATTTATGATTTTTGGGAAGAAAAACCAACGCGAGACGGTGCCCGAGGGGGCCACAAGGCAGGGAGGCGCGCCACAGGGGGGCAGGCATGCCCTTGACCCTCATGGGCACCCCGTAAGGCGGTTGATGCTCTTCTTTTGCCACAATAAAGCTAATTTCCGGAGAAAAATCTGGGTGAAGGTTTCAATCCAATCGGAGTTATGGATCTCCGGATATATAAGAAACGGTAAGGGAAAAATCAGGGAACACAGAAACAGAGAGAGACAGAGATACAAATCCAATCTCGAAGGGGCTCTTGCCCCTCCCACGCCATGGGATCCAAGGACTAGAGGGGAACCCTTCTCCCATCTAGGGAGAAGGTCAAGGAAGAAGAAGAAGGGGGTCTCTCTCCCCCTTTCTTCTGGTGGCGCCGGAGTGCCACCGGGGGCCCTCATCATCACCGTGATCTACACCAACAACTTCATCGCCCTCATCACCAACTCCTCCCCCCTCTATGCAACGGTGTAACATCTCTTTTACCTGCTGTAATCTCTACTTAAACATGGTGCTCAACGCTATATATTATTTTCCAATGATGTATGGCTATCTTACGATGTTTGAGTAGATCCGTTTTGTCCTATGGGTTAATTGATGATCGTGATTGGTTTGAGTTGCATGTGTTTACTATTGGTGCTGTCCTATTGTAACCTCCGTGTCATGCAAGCGTGAGGGATTCCCACTGTAGGGTGTTGCAATACGTTCATTATTCACTTATAGTGGGTTGCTTGAGTGACAGAAGCATAAACCCGAGTAAGGGGGTTGTTGCGTATGGGATAAAGAGGACTTGATGCTTTAATGCTATGGTTGTGTTTTACCTTAATGATCTTTAGTAGTTGCGGATGCTTGCTAGAGTTCCAATAATAAGTGCATATGATCCAAGAAGACAAAGTATGTTAGCTTATGCCTCCCTCAAATAAAATTGCAATAATGATTACCGGTCTAGTTATCGATTGCCTAGGGACAAATAACTTTCTTGTGACAAAAAGCTCTCTATTAAAACTAACTTAGTTGTGTCTTCATCTAAACAGCCCCTACTTTTTATTTACATGCTCTTTATTATCTTACAAACCTATCAAAAATACCTTCAAAGTACTTCTAGTTTCATACTTGTTCTAGCTAAAGTAAACGTCAAGCGTGTGTAGAGTTGTATCGGTGGTCGATAGAACTTGAGGGAATATTTGTTCTACCTTTAGCTCCTTGTTGGGTTCGACACTCTTACTTATCGGAAGAGGCTACAATTGATCCCCTATACTTGTGGGTTATCAAGACCTTTTTCTCGCGCTGTTGCCGGGGAGTCATAGCATGGGGTGAATATTCTCGTGTGTGCTTGTTTGCTTTATCACTAAGTAATTTTTATTTGTTGTTCTGAGTTGTTCTCTATCTTTAGTTATGGATATGGAACAAGAAATACCAAAAAAATTAGGTGTAGTTGCTACTCATGGAGATGGGGAACCTCCTAAAACCCTCGATGCTCATTATGTGAAAGAAATTCTGTACTACTTTGATAATCCTGAGAAAACCCCATTCAATTATGTTATGGGAGACACGTTGGATCAACGCGAATACTTTAGGGATTATCGCTTGACACAAAAAGGGAAACTATTATGGGATCAAATTTATATGTTGCGTTGGTATGCTCGGGATCTATGCTTGAGACATGATTATACTTGTTGCTCTAGGATGAAGGCTCCACACCTTCCCTTTTCATGCAAATTTAATGATAATGAAACCTTAGCTTCTTATGCTAATGGTATATATGATTACTATGATGTGGAACAAATAGAAGAATTCGTTGCTTTTATGGGTGCTTATGAAATTGAATCTTTGTTTAAAGAGTTTGAAGATTTTGATGATTTAGTTTATACTAGACCTGAAAATTTAGCTATCCTTAAATATTGCTATGAGAAATATGAATTCAATTCCGATATTGATGAATTTATTAAGAGAGTCTGTGCTGTCCAAGAAGAGACTAATATTTTGCAGGAGTCTATGGAAGAAGAAATTGATGAAACTGTGAGCTCATTGGATGAAAAAGATGATGAGGAGAGCGAAGAACAAAAGGAGGAAGAGCGGATTAGCTACCCGTGCACACCTTCTAATGAGAGTAACTCTTCAACTCATACATTGTTTAATTCCCCTTCGTGCTTACCGAAGGATGATTTCTATGATGATTGTTATGATCCCGTTGATTCTTTTGAAATATCCCTTTTTGATGATGCTTGCTATGCTTGTGGCCAAGATGACAATATGAATGATGCATATGGAGACAAACTTGCTATAGTTCCTTATGTTAAACATGGAATTGTTGCTATTGCACCCACGCATGATAGTCCTATTATCTTTTTGAATTCTCCCGACTACACTATATTAGAGAAGTTTGTGCTTATTAAGGATTATATTGATAGGTTGCGTTTTACTACTACACATGATAATATTGATAGATATAATATGCATGTGCTTGCTACTCCTACTTGCAATTATTATGAGAGAGGAACTATATCTCCACCTCTCTATGTTTCCAATATGATAGAATTGCAAGAAACTGCTTATACTATGCATTGGCCTTTACTTGGTGTGCATGAATTGTTCTTTTATGACATGCCGATGCATAGGAAGAGAGTTAGACTTCGTTGTTGCATGATATATGTCACTTTGTGCTCACTACTAAATTACAAATCATTGTTAATTAAAATTGGCTTTGATATACCTTGGGATCCGGGTGGATTCTTTACTTGAGCACTATATGCCTAGCTTAATGGCTTTAAAGAAAGCGCTGCCAGGGAGACAACCCGGAAGTTTTAGAGAGTGATTTATTTCTGTTGAGTGCTTTTATATATTTTCCCTAATTAATAATAAAGCACGGATTGACTCCTTGGGTTCACCGTCACAATATGCTTCTTCTCGTGAATTTACGCTTTCAGTGTTTTCACCTATATATTATTTTCACTATCCGAGGTGGTACTAACTCTAACTCTGGGACCTCTTTGTATTGTTTCGGCTGAAAGGAAGTAGCCCACCTCGCCGAGAACCTGGCCCAGGAAGGAGGCCCACCCCGCTGCGGAAACAGGCTCTAATGGGAGGCACTCTATGACGTTTCATCTTTAAGTGATTTTTTTCGACAGACACCTCTCTCTCCCGCACGAGAACCTGAGACGCCCCGGCGCTAGGGTTCCCTCCGCCGCCGTGCCCCATGCCTCCACCGCTGCTCCCCATCCCTCCGCTCCTGGCAACCCTCTTCACCTTCTCCTAACCCCAGTCGCCGTTGTAGTACCTTGCCATCGGTCCGGTGCACGAGGGGAAGGAGCCATGCGAAGCACTAGGCTGGTGGAGGCGCGGGGGAGGAGGAGGAAGATGAGCCAGCAGGATGGTGAGGGGAGGACGCGAGAGGGTGGCCGCAACGGAACGGGAGGACCACTCCTCCTCCTGCAACGGCGACAGTGAAGGGCAGAGGACCATCCAACTATGTTGCTGCGGATGATGGAATTGGAGAGGCGACTTTGATGAGAAGGCCGGTGGACTGAGAAACTACAGATGCTGCGACGGAGGCCATGGAGACTGATACGTCTCCAACGTATCTATAATTTTTGATTGCTCCATGCTATATTATCTACTGTTTTGGGCAATATTGGGCTTTATTTTCCACCTTTATATTATTTATGGGACTAACCTATTAACCGGAGGCCCAGCCCAGATTTGTTGTTTTATGCCTATTTCAGTGTTTCGAGGAAAAAGAATATCAGACGGAGTCAAAACGGAATGAAATCAACTGGAGAAGTTATTTTTGGAAGGAAAGCCACCCGATGGACTTGGAGTGCACGTCAGGAGATATAGGAGGTGCTCACGAGGGTGGGGGCGCACCCCCTGCCTCGTGGGGCCCCTGTAGCTCCACCAACGTACCCCTTGCACCCATATATACCTACGTATCGTAAAACTTCCAGAATAGAAGATAGATCGGGAGTTCCGCCGCTGCAAGCCTATGTAGCCACCAAAAACCTCTCGGGAGCCCGTTCCGGCATCCTGCCGGAGGGGGATCCCATCACCAGTGGCCATCTTCATCATCCCGGCGCTATCCATGACAAGGAGGGAGTAGTTCACCCTCGGGGCTGAGGGTATGTACCAGTAGCTATGTGTTTGATCTCTCTCTCTCTCTTGTGTTCTCTCTCGTGTTCCCTCTATGGCACGATCTTGATGTATCCCGAGCTTTTCTATTGTAGTTAGATCTTATGATGTTTCTCCCCCTCTACTCTCTTGTGATGAATTGAGTTTCCCCTTTGAAGTTATCTTATCGGATTGAGTCTATTATGAGAACACTTGATGTATGCCTTGGTGATCAACTTGCGGGTTTCGTGACATTGGGAACCTATGCATAGGGGTTGGCACACGTTCTTGACTCTCTGGTAGTAGCTTTGGGGCACTCTTTGAAGTACTTTTATGTTGGTTGGATGAATCTGAGATTGTGTGACGCATATCGTATAATCATGCCCACGGATACTTGAGGTGACAATGGAGTATCTAGGTGACATTAGGGTTTTGGTTGATTTGTGTCTTAAGGTGTTATTCTAGTACGAACTCTTTTATAGATCGATCTGAAAGAATAACTTTGAGGTGGTTTCGTACCCTACCATAATCTCTACGTTTGTTCTCCGCTATTAGTGGCTTTGGTGTGACTCTTTTTTGCATGTTGAGGGCTTGTTATATGATCTATCTATGTTATTATTGTTGAGAGAACTTGCACTAGTGAAAGTATGAACCCTAGGCCTTGTTTCCTATCATTGCAATACCGTTTACGCTCACTTTTACCACTTGTTACCTTGCTGTTTTTATAATTTCAGATTACAAATACCTTTTTCTACTATCTATTTTGCACTTGTATCACCATCTCTTCGCTGAAGTAGTGCACCTATACAATTTACCATTGTATTGGTTGTGTTGGGGACACAAGAGACTTTTTGTTATTTGGTTGCAGGGTTGTTTGAGAGAGACCATCTTCATCCTACGCCTCCTACGGATTGATAAACCTTAGGTCATCAACTTGAGGGAAATTTGCTACTGTCCTACAAACCTATGCATTTGCAGGCCCAACAACGTCTACAAGAAGAAGGTTGTGTAGTAGACATCAAGCTCTTTTCTGGCGCCGTTGCCGGGGAGGCTAGGTAAGAGACACTAACACCCCGTCAACTAAGCTCTTTTCTGGCGCCGTTGCCGGGGAGGTTAGCACTTGAAGGTATATCTTTAGATCTTGCAATCGAATCTTTTTGTTTCTTGTTTTAGCACTAGTTTAGTTTATAAAAGAAAACTACAAAAAAATGGAATTGAGTTTGTCTCATACGCTTCATCTTTTTAATATCTTTCGTGAGTATGATGGAAAGGAAAATTGTGCCAAAGTGTTAGAAGAAGAATGCATTAAAATGTCTGGCACTAAATCTTTGAATGATGAGCATGATTGCAATGTTGTTAGTATGAACTCCTTTAATATCCATAGTACTAATGATGATTGCACTAGTTATGATGAAAATGCCTCCTATAAACATGTCAATTTTTGTGGAGTGCATTGGGTTTGCAAGTACACACCAAATAGGGAAGATAGATATTGCAAGAGGCATAAGTACTTAGAAACTAAATTGTTGCAAGAAAGGCTAGATGTTTGTGTTGAAGATTTAAATTATCTTGGCCGTACTTGTGGACTTTGCAATGAAAGTGGTCATTTAGCTATCCGATGGAAATTGTTTCATGATCTAGTCGTGTACGAAAATTGTGATGACTTGATTTCCCTTGCACATTATAATGAACTTAGTTTGCTTATGGGCTATGAAGAAATGAAACGTATAACCAACTATCTCCCAGATTTTGCCCGTTATAAACTTCTTAGTTTTGATATAGAGGAAATTTATATGTATTGTGCGGATAATTGCAATGAAAATCCTTATATTGCCAATTACCTAAAGAAAAGAGAAGATGATGAAAATACTAATGACAGGAAGAGACTTCCCAATATCCTTCTATTATTTTTCATGATGAATCAGGTAACGAGGAGGAGCTTTCTATTCAACCAATCTCATCAATAAGGGGCTCAAAGAGGAAGGTTGAACCCACACATAATATGAAGAAGAAAAAGAAAAGAAGGAGCAACAAAGGTAGAAAGGTATCCCTCCCAAATGATCTTTCTCCTACTACTCATTGTGATGATGATAATTGCTATACTATTGGTGCTATCAATATTTTTAATATGAGAGTGATTATGCTTATGATATGAACAGGCCCAAGCTTGGGGAAGCTATGTTTGATGAGGATGAAATATTTGAGAATATATTTGCTGGAATTAATGTTTGTCCCAAGCTTGGGGATGCTATGTTTAATGAAGATGATATTTTTAGCGTCCCAAGTTTTGATATGCAAAGTTGTTATGATAATAGCATGCCTCCCACTTGTGATGAATATGAAAGTGGATTTGGAAGAGTGTCAACTTTATTTAGTGATTCCACTATCTTGGGAGAGGTTTCAATCGATTATGATGAGAACGAAGTTGCTACTTATGATGTTTATTGTGATGAAACTTATGCTATAAAAAGTAGTGATGATTATATTTACAAATCTTTTCATGATTATGATTACCCTTTTTCTAAAAATTACTCTTTTAATGTGGAAACAATTGTTAGTGTTCAAGTCTCTTATGATACTCCCACTATTCCGAATGAGAAGAATTTTGCTTGTGTGGAGAGTAGTAAATTTTCTATGCTAGTAGAAAATGAAAAGAATGCTTTAGGTGCTGGTTATATTATTGAATTCATTCATGATGCTACTGAAAATTATTATGAGAGAGGAACATATGCTTGTAGGAATTGCAATAATATCAAGTTTCCTCTCTATGTGCTTAAAATCTTGAAGCTATGCTTGTTTTACCTTCCTGTGCTAGTTGATTATTGCTCCCATAAGTTGTTTGCTCACAAAATCCCTATGCATAGGAAGTGGGTTAGGCTTAAATGTGCTAGTCATATTCTTCATGATGCTCCCGTCATGTTTCAATTCTTATCTTTTATGTGAGCATCATTGCCATCATCATGCCTAGCTAGAAAGGCTTTAAAGAAAAGCGCTTGTTGGGAGACAACACAATATTTACCCTTAATGTTTTTGTGTGTCCACATGATTATGATACTGTTGTAATCATGTTTTGTAGCTTTTGTTTCAATAAAGTGCCAAGTAGAAACTTTGGGAAGACTTGGGTGAAGTTTATGTGATCTTGCTGTAGAAAACACAAACTTTAGCGCTCACGAGATTAGCTGCCATTTTTTTACTGGAGAGTGCTTTTAGGTTGATTATTTTTGCAGAATATTAATAGACAAATTACTCAGGTCCAGCAATTTATTTCATAATTTGTGGAGGTCCAGAAGTATACGTTTGATACAGATTACTACAGACTGCTCTATTTTTGGCAGATTCTGTTTTCTATGTGTTGTTTGCTTATTTTGATGAATCTATGGCTAGTATTGAGGGTATGAACCATAGAGATATTAGAATACAGTAGATATTACACCAATATGAATTTAGAATGAGTTCATTATAGTACCTAAGTGGTGGTTTTATTTTCTTATACTAACGGAGCTTACGATTTTTGTTTTGAGTTTTGTGTGGTTGAAGTTTTCAAGTTTTGGGTAAAGATTCGATGGACTATGGAATAAGGAGTGCAAAGAGCCTAAGCTTGGGGATGCCTGTCGGTGTACTAGAGTAGGGGTACCCTAGTATCCCGAACTTGTGCATGGGCAGTTGCAGCACCCCGCGGCAAGGCTTGCCGGGTGACCGCCAAGGTCCTCCGTGGTTCCTGTGGAGCCATTCAAGAACAAAGTATTCAAGCCAAGGAGACAAGGCCCCGGCAAGAGGAGCTTGCCGGGAAGGCCAACCAAGGCATCTCAAGGAACTTGCCGCGACGCGCCACGCGTCCTGGCGAGGCCCGGTGAGCGACAAGCTTCCGGACGCGACAAGGCAACCACCGCGGCAAGGCGCTTGCCGCGGCAAGCTACCACCCTGTACCCGCGCTCCAGCACATCCACCAACGTGTCGCCCTGGGGCCTTTCCAGGCGCGCGTGGAAGGAGGCTGTGCAGCCAGCGGTGCACGGTGGCAAGCAGCGCTGACAAGATTGCCATCGTGGCGAGCGGTGGCGCCCCTGACGGTCCCTTTCTGCACTATTTGGGCGACGTAGACGGGCATTTAATGCCTTTGTCCCCTGCCGTCAGGGTTAGGTATGATACACTGTACAGGTTGTTGTACCAACCGCAACTCCTTTTCCATTTTTACCCTTGTCTACGTTGCCACTTGTCGGTGACCCCTTGAGCATATAAAAGGAGGCCCATGCGCAACGTAGAGGGGGGTTCAAAAGCAGAAAACACTCACGCTCGGTCTGGTTAGCAGCTAGAGTGTACTGTAGCATCCAGCGCTCCCGAGCAAGAACTCAATACAACTCAGACATGCAGCAGTAGGAGTGTTATCTCTCCGGAGAGCTCCGAAGCTGGGTAAAACCGCTCGTGTGCTTCGCCTCGATCTGCTCTTCGTGCGATCTCCGCCCCCCGCCGAACCGAAAGGGGCCCGGTCCGCCAGCCCCATAGGTGTTCGTGGATCAGCCTCCCCGACATCTTTGGCCCACCAGGTAGGGGGCGTCGAGGTTGTGTGAACATGATCCGGCGTTCACACGAGCTAGATCTTCATCTTCTGCATCGACATGCCACCGAAGAAGAAGGCTTCGGCGGCAGATGTTCCGTCCACGTCGATCCCACCACCATCGGAGCAAGCGGGTGGTGGAGTAGACGCCGGCGGAAGAACGGACATCGACGAGGGAGCTCACGGTGCTGCCAGATCCAAGGACAAGGCTGCGCAAACCTCGGCGTCCGTACATGCACCGCGCCCATTTCAGGAGGCGCAGGACCGACGGTGTCATGGTATTCGCAGTGCCATACGTTTGTTGGACCAGATCAAGCTGGTGGATCTCGGGGTGCTCGAGACCAGCATGCACGCCAACATGCTGGCACGAGCGAGGCACGGTCGCCTGGACGTGATACTGCTCCTTCTAACATAGTTAGAAGTCCGAGCATATCCCGCTCCTCGCACCGTTCACCACTGCCTCCCACCACTCCAACAGAAGCTTTGGCGCGAGCTCAACTGCTCCTGGATTACCCTCCAACGGCAGACAAGATCGATGAATGGAGGGCCACCATTCAGAGTCTCATTTGCTTCGCCAACGGCGACACTCCACGGCAGCCGAGTACATCGCTGCCGCGGCAGGACTGCCGGGCACGAGCCGATGGCGACGAAACCGGTGGGGGTGCAACCAGCAAGCACTCTCCACCCCGAAGGCCAAGATCACCGACTCGCCGGATCCACCTCGACAGCGAATCCACCGCATCGTCAGATCCACGAGTTCGTCGCGATCAGCGCCAAGTTCTTCACGAACGACAGCAAGAAGACGCTCGAACTCGTATCGAGCGTCGAAGAGAAGCGTGGCGTCAATCGGACCAGTGCGCTTGGCCCTCTGTCGACATGCATGCACCAGGGGAACCAGGCGACTTGCTGTATGCGGTAGGTTGCCCTGCGTTCACTCGTGAGCTGCGGCAAGTCCAGTGGCCTAGCACGAAGAATTTCAAGACGGACGTACCAGAGAAGTATGACGGCAAGTCGCATCCGTCGGAGTTCCTCAGCATCTACACCATCGCGGTGCAAGCTGCCGGGGGGCGGGACGACAGGATCCTTGCCAACTACTTCCCGCTGGTGCTCAAGCCCAATGTCAGATCCTGGCTCATGCAGTTGCCGAACAACTCCATATCCTCCTGGGCAGACCTATGCCATCAGTTTGTCGGCGCCTTTACAAGCGGCCACAAGCCTCCTGGCCAGGAGAGCGACCTTCATCTGCTCGCCCAGAAGGAAGGAGAGTCCCTGCGCAAGTACATTCAGAGATTCAGCCGCGTACAGCACAACATTCTAGATGTCCACCCTGCCGTGGTAATCAGCGCGTTCCATCAGAACGTGCGAAACCGCAGGATGCAGGAGGAGATGGCAATGTGCAAGATCAGAGACATCAGTGAGCTATATGCCCTGGCCGACAAGTGTGCACGTGCTGAGGAAGGGAGGAAACTCCCCGGAGAGAATACAGAAGCAGGAGGATCTGACAGTGAGGAGGCCGCCCCGGCAAAGAAAAACCGGCGGCGGAACAATAGGAAGAAGAAAGGCAAAGATGTGCTAGTCGCTGAGCAGTCCGGCAACGGAGGTGGCGCCAAGAAAGCTAAAGCTGGTAGCTCCGGCAAGGAGATTGCCGCAGGCACCAACTACCAGGCTGTGGCGGTCGCCGACAAGCAGGATGGCGCCAACAAGCAGTACTGCAAGATCCACCGCACCAAGGGCCATGACCTCCAGAGCTGCAAGAAAGTCGAGCAGCTTGTCGAGCAGCAAAAGGCTGAATACGAGCGACGCGACAAGGAGAAGGCCCAGGAAGGTGCTGGAGGAGCCGGCAAGAAACACCCCGGCCGAGGAGGACGCCGTGGCAAGGCCAAGCAGTGGCAAGGAGACAGACCTCCTCGCGGCCGCGACAAGGATGAAGATGACGACGAGGATGAAGATATGGATGATGACGAGACCGATGAGCAAGCGTTCCAGAAAGCCACAGAGGTCCTGTGCGTTGACGGCGGTGCTTCTCTGCATACTTCACACCGCCAGCTCAAGCAGTGGGTGCGGGAAGTCAATGCGGCAGAACCACCCGTCGAGTCACGCAGGCCTCTGAAATGGTCCAGCACGCCTATCATCTTTGATACTGCGGTCGGGTGATTGCAGATGTTGGTTTCACCAACTATCCGCAACCTCAAGGTCACTAAGATGCTAGTTGACGGTGGGGCCGGCTTGAACCTGATCTCCTCCGCGGTACTCCAGAAACTCCAGATCCCTGATGGCGAGCTTGAAGAGACCGGCACATTCCAAGGAATCAATCCGGGAAGGAGCAAGCCGAAGGGAAAGATCACGTTGCCGGTGACATTTGGCAGCGAGTTGAACTTCAGGACTGAAAGGGTCACTTTTGACGTTGCTGACTTTCCATTGCCTTACAATGGGATACTCGGCCGTCCAGCACTCGCCAAATTCATGGCAGCCTCTCACTACGCATACAACATACTGAAGATGCCAGGCCCGATAAGTGTCATCTCTGTCCCTGGCGACAAGAAGGATGCTCTTATCTGCACCGACAAGATCTACCGGGAAGCAGCAGCCGCAACAGATTGCAAGTCACTTGCCGTTGAAGCTCCCGGGGGGAAGAAGAAGACCAAGTCTGGCAAGAGTTCTGATGCCCACTCCGGCAAGCGCACCTCTTCGGAGTGCTGCGCTACCATCGAGGACGCACCATCGAGCTCCACCGGCAAGTGTAAGAAGACAATGGTAGCTCCACCAGAGACCAAGAAGGTGTCCGCCAAGGAGGATGGCACAGGAAAGTAATCGAGCACCATCTTGCCGTCTGTCCTCATGCGCGGCCCGTCAAGCAGAAAGTTAGGAAGCAGGCAGTGGAGCGCCAAGAATTCATCGCAGAAGAAATCAAGAAATTGGAAGCAGCAGGCCTTGTCAGAGGAGTGCTCCATCCTACATGGTTGGCCAACCCTGTAGTGGTGCGCAAGGCAAACGGGAAATGGAGACTTTGTATCGACTTTACCGTTGTCAATAAAGCTTGTCCCAAAGACCCATTTCCCTTGCCGCGCATCGACCAGATTGTTGACTCCACGGCCGGATGTGACTTTCTTTCATTTCTTGATGCATACTCAGGATACCATCAGATCTTCATGGCAGAAGAGGATGAGGAGAAGACTGCATTCATCACCCCATGTGGCACATACTGTTTCGTACGGATGCCTTTCGGTTTAAAGAATGCTGGTTCAACATTTGCAAGGGTAGTCCATCACGCTTTTGAGCCGCAAATGCATAGAAATGTGGAAGCCTACATGGATGACATAGTGGTCAAGAGCAAGGACAAGGCGACTCTGATTCAAGATTTAGACGAAACCTTTGCAAATCTGTGCAAGATCAACCTCAAGCTTAACCCCGAGAAGTGTGTGTTTGGAGTCTCCTCCGGCAAGCTTCTCGGGTTCTTCGTGTCTCAGCGGGGAATTGAGGCCCATCCCGACAAGATTAAGGCCATTGAGCAGATTGAAGCACCAAAGCGCGTCAAGGATGTACGAAGACTTGCCGGCTGCATAGCTGCTCTCAGCAGGTTTATCTCTAAGTCTGCTGAGCGCGCCCTGCCATTTTTCAAAATTTTGAAAAAGGCAGGTCCAATGAAATGGACTCCGGAAGCGGAGGCTGCACTGCAGGACTTAAAGAGATACCTGTCCTCCACTCCAACACTTGTCGCACCTAAGCCACAAGAGAAGTTGCTGCTATATATAGCGGCAACCAATCAAGTGGTTAGTGCTGCGTTAGTAGCGGAGAGGGAGGCAGACGATGAGCCAGCAACCACGGCAGATGCATCCAGCGACAAGCAGAGGACTTCATCGGCAAGCTCTGGTCCCGACAAAGATGGATCTGCGCAAGCGCGAGAGAAGATGCAGAAAAGAATGGTGCAGCGCCTAGTTTACTTTGTCAGTTCCCTTCTGCAGGGGGCTAGGTCAAGGTACTCTGGTGTGCAGAAATTGCTTTTCGGCCTCATGGCCTCGAGAAAAGCTGCGCCATTACTTCCCAGCACATGAGATCACAGTCGTCACTCGTTTTCCGCTGAAGAGGATACTGCAAAATCCAGAAGCAACAGGCAGGATTGTCGAGTGGGCACTAGAACTGTCAAGCTTTGGCCACAAGTTTGAGAGCACTTCGACTATCCAAAGCAGAGCATTGGCGGAGTTCATAGCAGAATGGACACCAACACAAGATGAAGAAATTCCAGAAACGAGCATCCTCATCAAGGAAGGAAGCAAAGAGTGGCTGATGTACTTTGATGGTGCCTTTTCGCTGCCAGGCGCCGGTGCGGGCGTGCTACTTGTTGCACCCACCGGAGAACACCTCAAGTACGTAGTCCAGATGCACTTTCCCAAGGAGCAAGCAACGAACAATACCGCAGAGTAT
The DNA here is from genome assembly GCF_002162155.2 of Triticum dicoccoides. Classification (NCBI taxonomy): domain Eukaryota; kingdom Viridiplantae; phylum Streptophyta; class Magnoliopsida; order Poales; family Poaceae; genus Triticum; species Triticum dicoccoides. Next base: position 609,446,116 of record NC_041387.1, on the reverse strand, counting down.
GAGGGCTTGCTTGCCGGTCTCAGGATCGCAGCAGACCTTGGGATCAAGAAGCTCATTGTCAGGGGTGACTCATAGCTTGTCGTCCGCCAAGTAAACAAGAATTATCGAAGTCCGTTGGTGGAAGCTTACGTTGATGAAGTGAGAAAGCTAGAAGAGCACTTTGACGGCCTACAGATGGAACATGTTCCAAGAGCTCAGAACGACATTGCCGATGGCCTGTCGAAATGCGCCGCACTTAAGTTGCCTGTGGAACCATGGATCTTTGTGCTCAGATTGACTCAACCATCTGTAACGCCATCAACTGGACAGAGCAAGAAGAGGAAGTTGATTTCTGGTGACTATTTTCCGGCAGAGCTCCCCGAAGCCGCCGCTAAGAAGGTCCCACCAAGGGTGCTGAGGAGCAGTCTGCTCCGGCAAGCCTTAGGGTTTGTTCCGTTGAAGCAGACGCTCCCGACAAGTTTTGCTCCAGCAAGCTTGCTGGGGAACGTCAAGCTCCGGCTGAGCCGCAGGTTCTCGCCGTAGAAGCGGATGTTCCCGCAGCAGCAGATGTGCCTTTAGTCCTTGTTGTCGAGCCGCAAGCTCCAGCATGGGCACAACAGATTGTCCGTTTCCTTCAGACAGGAGAACTTCTCGAAGAGCAAGAAGAAGTGGAAAAAGTAGCCCGGCAGTCAAGTATGTACCAGTTTGTTGACAACACACTGTACAGAAGAAGACTCAATGGCGTGAAATTGAAGTGTATTCACCGGGAAGACGGACAAAAGCTGTTGGCAGAGATACATGGAGGCATATGTGGTCACCACATTGGCGCAAGAGCACTTGTCGGCAAAGCGTTCCGGCAAGGTTTCTTTTGGCCGACAGCCCTCCAGGATGCAACTGCACAAGTAACCAAGTGTGAAGCGTGCCAGTTCCATTCTAAGCAGATACACCAGCCAGCTCAAGCTCTCTAGACGATCCCTTTATCCTGGCCATTTTCGGTCTGGGGGCTCGACATCCTCGGCCCTTTTCCCCGAGCTGTCGGGGGCTTTGAGTACTTGTACGTTGCAATCGACAAGTTCACAAAGTGGCCGGAAGTGGAAGCAGTGAGGAAGGTGACAGCACAGTCAGCAGTCAAGTTCTTCAGGTCGATTGTTTGCCGCTTCTGGATCCCTAACAGGATCATCACCGACAACGGCACGCAATTCACGAGCCGCACCTTCATGCAGTACATCCAAGATCTTGGCGCCAAGGTCTGCTTCGCTTCTGTTGCTCATCCGAGGAGCAACGGTCAAGCGGAGAGGGCGAATGCTGAAGTGCTGCGCAGGCTCAAGACCAGGACTTTCGACAGGCTGCGCAAGTGCGGAAAGAACTGGATTGAGGAGCTGCCGGTGGTTCTTTGGTCGGTCAGGACGACGCCAAATCGAGCCACTGGCCAGACACCTTTCGCTCTAGTCTATGGAGCAGAGGCAGTTCTCCCCACGGAACTCGTATACGGGTCACCTTGAGTGCTCGCCTATGATGAGCTTGAGCAAGAGCAGCTGCGACAAGATGACGCGCTGCTCCTTGAGGAGGATTGTCTTCAGGCTGCTGTACGAGCTGCTCGATACCAGCAAGCTTTGCGCCGCTACCATAGCCGCAAAGTTAATGCCAGAAGTTTCGAGGATGGCGACCTTGTTCTTCGGCGCGTTCAGTCCGCCAAGAATTCCAACAAGTTGACGCCAAAGTGGGAAGGCCCTTACCGGGTGAAACGAGTCACTAGGCCTGGCGCTGTCCGCCTTGAGACCGAAGATGGCATTCCGGTGAGCAACTCCTGGAACATTGAGCATCTTCATAAGTTTTACCCGTAAGGCGCGGTTGCCGGAACCTGTTCCGGCAACCACCTTTTGTACAAGTCTTGCCGATGTTGCATGTAATCCTTTGTACAAAGCCGGGGGCAGACCCCGTGCATAAGTAAAGCTCATGTGCTCCGCACATCTTGTCAATTTCATGCTTTCTACTTTTCTTTGCATGCATTATCTGACACTTTGTGCAGCACCTACCCCCGGTAAGCAATAACGAGTTGTAAGGCTCCATATCTTTATTTTCTATTCTTTCTATTTCTCAAAGGAAGGAAGGTTCCCTCGCTCACAAGTTTGTCGGGGGGAAAGGAGAAGATAATGGTGTGGACCAGCCGTCGTTCAAGGAAGTTTCGCCTTACCGGAAAGCAAACGACAGAAAAGCTAAGTTGCCAAAGTTTGAGCAATCAGTTTTAATTTTTAAGTTATCTTCCTCGAACGACCGTGCTTTGTATGGAAAACCTGTGCACGGAGGAACCAACTCGTAGCTAGTTGCGCCCTTATTTTGTTTCGAGTCCACTCAACAACTTAAGTGAGCTGCTACTAGTTGCGACAAGGTTTCTTGTCGGTAGCGGCACCGCCAGCAGGCTGCTGACGTCCCGCACTCAGCGCTCGCGGCTAAGTGCCTGCGCCGACAAGTTCCCTAAAAGCGTAGGGCAGAAACATACAAAGGAAGGAATCAAGTAAAGGAAATAACATAGCAATCGCTACCCAAAATAGAGTCATATTACAAGATAGCTTGTCGCAGCTCTAATAAATTGTTCTCATAACATGACCAGCAGCGACAAGAAAAAAGAGAAAACGGGCGGCCTAATCTACGCGATCGCCCTCAACCCTCTTGATCCCGCTCACCTTGTCCACAATGGGTGCGACAAGGGTCTTGAGCGCTTCCAGATCAGCATCTGGCGGCAGGGTCCTGAGGACGTTGGTGAGGTTGAGGCCTAGGTTGCGGAAGGCCACCTTCACCAGCACCTTTTGGAGAGCTCCCGCGCAGATCTTGCATGACTCGTCAGCCAGCTGCTTTGGGATCTTCTCCCGGAGTCGCTGGAGGGCCGTCGCCACGCCTTTGAAGAACAAGCTGAGCTTGGCGCTGGGTTGGAGGTGCTCATCGGAGGAGTACCCAAAATCTTCCATCCCCAGCTGCGCCAGCTCCCTGTCAATGGCTGCGGCAGCATCCACGAGACCCTCCGTCCAGTGCTCCACATTCTCCCTAAAAGTGTTCTGCGAGGCGGCAGCACTCGCCAGTAGCGCCTCGTCGGCCTTGATCTTCTCCGACAAGGCCACCTCCCGCTCCCTGGCGCCGTCCAGCGTCTGAGTCAAAGTAGCCAGCTTCAGCTCAAGATCTGCGTTGGAGTCCTTGGCGGCGCTAAGCTCTTTGCTCCTCTCAGCGAGACGACCTTGCAGCTCGCCATGAGCGGCGGCGTCCTTCTCGCGCTCACGCTTGAGCGCGGCAAGCTCCTCGCCGCTCGCCTTGAGATCGGCCTCCAGCTGCACCACCTTCGTCTCCAGCTCCTTCTTGGCGGCCTCGGCAGCTGCGGCAACATCCTTTGCTTCCTTGAGGGCCCCGCCGAATGTTTGCTCGCGCGTGGCGAGCTTCTCCTCGTGGCTGTCAAGGTTAACTTTCTGCTGCACCAACTCGCCTTCCTGCGCAGACAGCTTCTCGGCAGCAAGCCGCCGCTGCTCTTCAACTTCAGCCTTCTCGAGGAGGAAGGCTTTCCGCTCCTCGGCAACTTGCTCCCGCTCCTCTGCCAGGGCCCGGAGAGCTTCCTGCCTGAAACCCCGGAGCTCTTCTGCGCGCTTCTCGATATCCACTCCCGCCTTCGCGACAAGTGCTTCTCGGGATACCAGCTTGGCTTGTCAGGTGCGGTAGAGTGACAACAGCTTCTGCAACAGCTGCTCCTCCTCAGGCTCGTCGCTGCTGCTTCTTGGCGCGTCAACTAGCGTCAGCCCAGCGGAGGCAAGCACTTCTCCATCCAACATCTCTCCTTCAACTGGCGCCCTGGAGCTTGACGCCCAGGGGAGCTTGATGAAGATGCCGTCGCCGGCCTTCAAATAGGCGCCGGGCTGGGGCTCTTCGGAGCCTGGCGCTGCAGCAGCGGCGGAGGGATCGGCGGTCGGCGTAGCGCCTGGCGCTCCTGCGGACTCGGGGCCGTCAGTGCGATCGCCGGATCCCTCGCCAGCTTCTGCGGCGGCAGCTTTGGCGACCTCTTCGCCGGCGGGATCATCAGTGCCGGCTTCTCCTTCGGTGGCAACAGCGTCGTCAGTGTTGCTGCGCGCATTCTCCTCGCCGGCGACCTCGGTTTCCATCGGCTCCGTGGCAGATGGATCTGACGAACGGAAAAAGGAGAAAAATCAAGCAAATATCCAAAAAGAAAATCAGAAGAAGAAGAACACAAGGGAGGTGTTCAAGCAAGAGGATTACCTGAACTAGGACCTGCAGTCGTGGTCTCAGCCATCAGAGGGTCGCTGGTGTTGTCCCTTGCCGGAGAACTGTCCCTTGCCAGAGAATTCTCCCTTGCCGGAGAACGCTCCCTTGCCGGGGAATCCTCCCTTAGCGGTGTAGTTGAAGCAGATGGCATTTCGGGAGAGGCTTCCGGGCACTCCTGGCGAAGCTGCTCTGCTCCTGCACAAACCAACAGTTAGATATCAGCAAAGAAAGAGCACCCATGCGCGCCTAACAGCAGGAAGTGAACCATATACTTATGCTGGGGGCTGCGCTGGGGGCTGCTTTGGGGAATAGTTGCCGGGTCCGGCAAGATGGTCTCGGACATACCCCCCTGCCGTCGCAGTGGGTTCGTCCTCGATGACAATCACCGGGACCTTGGCTCTCTTCGCCGCTCTCTGGGCCAGCGTCCCGAAAAGGAATGGGTTCAGAGTGAAGCAAATCAGATACAAGACAAAGCAACAAAATTGAAGAACTACAAGTACATCAAAGAATCTTACTCTTCTTCTTCCTCGTCGGAGCTGAGCGCGGAGAGATCGAAGTCCGGCTCGCCTCCGGTGCGACGAGGCGGAGAAGTAGGTTCCCTTGTCCACTTGGCAGGGGCAGTAGCGGTGGACCGGGAAGACCCCGCTCCAGTTGCCGCAGCGGCGTGAGGAGCTCCCGCGGCAACACTGCTTGCCGCGGTAGAGTGTGTCGCACGGCACGGCGGCTGTTGACTCGTCTACTGCTCCGCTACGTCCCCGGCCTTGCGGAGACGCCTTCTCGGTGGAGCTGGGGGCTCCGCTTGCGACGAGCTACCTGAAGGTTCGAGCCCGACAAGCTCTCCCTCGCCGGGCTCGCTCGACTCAGCTTCAGGCCCGACAAGCTCTTCCTCGCCGGCAAGCTCCTCTCGCTCGGCAAGGCTTGCCGCCTCTGCTGCCCTTGCCTCCTCCACGGTGAATCCGAACTCGCCCACGGCAGCGGCTGCTGCCGCCTCTTCCAGCGTGGTGGCGATGCGCTGCATCTCCGCATCGGTGGTGTCGCGGGTGAGGCTCTTTTGTTCATCGTGGCGGACCGCCACTTCTACCAAGCCGTCAAAGAACTCCTGCACGACGTCGTCTGCAGGCTCTTCCCAAGTTGGAACAATTCCATGCGAATCGCACAGCGGCATCATTGCACGGATGCGGTCGAGCGAGGAATTGTTGCACAGCGGAACGACACCCCTCGGCAACACGAACGCTTCGGGATGTTGAGGATCGCGCTTGAACAATTCCAGGATCATCGCGTCCAGTTCCAAGACAGTGAAGTTGAAGTTGAGGCCCGGGCGCAGCCTCATAATATACGCCGCGTTCTGGAACTCCCAGGCGGGTCTCCTCCTCTCCTGCAGGGGGGCGATGCGGCGGCGAAGGAAATCCGCGCCAACGGCGCCTACGGTGAGCCCGGCAAGCCTAAGGCGTAGGATCCGGGTGACAGCAATCCTCAGCCTACCGTCTTCCGGGGCCATGTTGCTCCAATCGTTGCCGCGCGCTATTGGAGCTTGGCGCTGGGCGGTAAATGGCTGCGGGTTCTCGTCGATAATCCATCACCAGTCTGCTCTCCATTCCAACCACATGCTGCAGAGCTCTCCCTCCAGATAAGCTTCCTTCTTGCCGGTCCTCGAGATCCAGGCGATTCCGCCGGATAAGGGCTCCCCTCTCTCAACTCGAGGCAGAAAGAAGTGGCGAAAAAGGGCTACGTTTGGATAGACTCCGACAAAGTTTTCGCAGAGATGTGCGAAAACTGCCATGGTCAGAACAACATTGGGGGTGAAGTCAAGGAGGCGGAACCCATAGGTGTTCATGATATTGCAGAAAAATTCAGAGAAAGGCGGGAAGAGCCCGCAGTAGAAGAACAGCACGAAGAAAGGGTATCCATTCGGAGCCAGGTCCAAAGCGGCAGCTGGGAGTACCTTCGTACGCGGGTGCGCTCGTGTCTCCGTCGACCAGAAGAGGTAGTAGTACTCCCTCAGCTCCTTCGCGACGAGCTGAGGGGGGAAGATTGTCCGCTCCTTTCGCAGCGCCGCGAGCCGCTGCGCCTCGGCCGACTTCACAACCTTCCCCTTGTCGGCTTTCGGAGCCATGGCGAGGTGGTGGGGGAGATCGACGGCGTTGGTGATGCTGGTGGCGATGGGGGGCGGACCGCTGCTCTCTTTCAACTTTGGGAAGAAGGGGGGGAGCGGCGGAGATTTCTGAGATTGGAGTAGCAACCGACGAGATGGGCGAACTGCCCCTGTTTCCCCTGCTTATAAATAGGGAGGGGGCGGGCGTTCCGCCTTTCCAAATAAAGAAACCACCCACGATCTCTCCCACGACGCTGCATTCAACGCGTGCCGTTCGGGGAGGGCGCGGTGGATACGGAGTGAGATACGGCGTAACCCAGGCCGCGCATGCCCGTGCCCTGTTTTGGGCCTGGCCCAACAGCGCTCGGCACCGTGTGTGGCCCAGGCCCGGGGGCTCCTGTCGGTGTACTAGAGTAGGGGTACCCTAGTATCCCGAACTTGTGCACGGACAGTTGCAGCACCCCGCGGCAAGGCTTGCAGGGTGACCGCCAAGGTCCTCCGTGGTTCCTGTGGAGCCATTCAAGAACAAAGTATTCAAGCCAAGGAGACAAGGCCTCGGCAAGAGGAGCTTGCCGGGAAGGCCAACCAAGGCATCTCAAGGAACTTGCCGCGACGCGCCACGCGTCCCGGCGAGTCCCGGTGAGCGACAAGCTTCCGGACGCGACAAGGCAACGACCGCAGCAAGGCGCTTGCCACGGCAAGCTACCACCCTGTACCCGTGCTCCAGCACATCCACCAACGTGTCGCCCTGGGGCCTTTCCAGGCGCGCGTGGTAGGAGGCTGTGCAGCCAGCGGTGCGAAGTGGCAAGCGGCGCTGACAAGATTGCCATCGTGGCGAGTAGTGGCGCCCCTGACGGTCCCTTTCTGCACTATTTGGGCGACGTAGACGGGCATTTAATGCCTTTGTCCCCTACCGTCAGGGTTAGGTATGATACACTGTACAGGTTGTTGTACCAACCGCAACTCCTTTTCCATTTTTACCCTTGTCTACGTTGCCACCTGTCGGTGACCCCTTGAGCATATAAAAGGAGGCCCATGCGCAACGTAGAGGGGGGTTCAAAAGCAGAAAACACTCACGCTCGGTCTGGTTAGCAGCTAGAGTGTACTGTAGCATCCAACGCTCCCGAGCAAGAACTTAATACAACTCAGACATGCAGCAGTAGGAGTGTTATCTCTCCGGAGAGCTCCGAAGCTGGGTAAAACCGCTCGTGTGCTTTGCCTCGATCCGCTCTTCGTGCGATCTCCACCCCCCGCCGAACTGAAAGGGACCCGGTCTGCCGGCCCCATAGGTGTTCGTGGATCAGCCTCCCCGACAATGCCCAAGGCACCCCGAGGTTATATTCAAGGACACCCAAGAGCCTAAGCTTGAGGATGGCCCGGAAGGCATCCCCTCTTTCGTCTTCGTTCATCCGTAACTTTCCTTGGAGCTATATTTTTATTCACCACATGATATGTGTTTTGCTTGGAGCATCATTTTATTTTGTTAGTTTTTTCTTGCTGTTAGTTAGAATAATGTTTTGCATCTTTAGGTTCAATAAAAATGTCAAGGATAGCCTTTGCCATGCTCATTTTGCTAGTATACATGTTGCTGTTTGAAAACAGAAAGTTTACCGCTGTTGCAAAAATTTCCTAGAAAAGTCAGAGAATGGTATAACGTTGAATCTTTTTGAATATTAAGCTCTGATAAATTTATTACAGTGGGAATTTTAGTTAATTATTTTTGGAGTCAGGGAAGTATTGATACTCTTGCATTCTTTACAGACTGTACTGTTTTGGCAGATTGCTGTTATGTTTGCATTGCTTGCATATGTTTACTTGTTTAATGATTCTATTTGAGGATAGGAGTATTAAATATGCAGAGGCATTTAGTATTTAATGTTGAATAATAATGTTAGTGATTTGTTACAGTAGAAGATGATATGGTTTTGCATTGGTTTATACTAACCTATCTCACGAGTTCTTGTTGAGTTTGTTGTGAATGAAGCTTTTGATAAAAAGAAAAACCATGATATGAGAGGAATTAAGGAGACACAAAAGTTCAAGCTTGGGGATGCCCAAGGCACCCCAAGATAATATTTCAAGAAGTCTCAAGCATCTAAGCTTGGGGATGCCCCGGTAGGCATCCCACCTTTCTTCTTCAACAACTATCGGTTAGTATCGGTTGAGCCTAAGTTTTTGCTTCTTCACATGAGTTGTGCTATCCTTGCAATGTCATTTTGTTTTGCTTTGCTTGATGTTTGAATAAAGTATCAAGATCTGAAATTCTTTAATGAGAGAGAGTCTTCACATAGTTGCATAATTATTTAGCTACTCATTGATCTTCACTTATATCTTTCAGAGTAGTTTTTGTTATTGCTCATAGTACTTCACTTATATCTTTTAGAGCACGGTGGTGGATTTGTTTTGAAGAAACTATTGATCTCTCATGCTTCACTTAGATTATTTTTAGAGTCGTTAATAGCATGGTAATTTGCTTAATATTAATATACTTGATATTCAAGATATGTGAAACTTTCTTTTGAGTGTGTTGAATACTAAGATAAGTTTGATGCTTGATAATTGTTTTGAGATATGGAGGTGATAATATCAAAGTCGTGCTAGTTGAGTAATTGTGAATTTGAGAAATGCTTGTGTTGAAGTAGCAAATCCCGTAGCATGCACGTATGGTTAAAGTTGTGTAACAAATTTGAAACATGAAGTGTACCTGGCTTGTGCATCCTTATGAGTGGCGGTCGGGGACGAGCGATGGTCTTTTCCTACCAATCTATCCCCCTAGGAGCATGCGCGTAGTACTTGGTTTTTGATGACTTCTAAATTTTTGCAATAAGTATATGAGTTCTTTTGACTAATGTTGAGTCCATGGATTATACGCACTTTTACCTTTCCACCTTTGCTAGCCTCTTCGGTACCGTGCATTGCCCTTTCTCACCTTGAGAGTCGGTGCAAACTTCACCGGTGCATCCAAACCCCGTGATATGATACGCTCTATCACACATAAACCTCCTTATATCTTCCTCAAAACAGCCACCATACCTACCTATCATGGCATTTCCATAGCCATTCCGAGATATATTGCCATGCAACTTTCCACCGTTCCGTTCATATGACACACATTACTTTTGTCATATTGCCATTGCATGATCATGTAGTTGACATCGTATTTGTGGAAAAGCCACCATGCATTATTTTTCATACATGTCACTCTTGATTCATTGCACCATCCCGCTACACCGCCGGAGGCATTCATATAGAGTCATATCTTGTTCCAAGTTTTGAGTTGTAATCCTTATGTTGTAATCAATAGAAGTGTGATGATCATCATTATTAGAGCATTGCCCAAACAAAAAAAAGAGAAAGGCCAAAAGAAAAAAAAAGAAGGCCAAAAAAAAGGGCAATGCTACTATCTCTTTTTCCACACTTGTGCTTCAAAGTAGCACCTTGTTCTTCATATAGTGAGTCTCATAAGTTGTGCTTCAAATTAGCACCTTGTTCTTCATGTAGTGAGTCTCATAAGTTGTCTTTTTTTATACTAGTGGGAATTTTCATTATAGAACTTGGCTTTTATATTCCTACAATGGGCTTCCTCAAATGCCATAGGTCTTCATGAGCAAGCAAGTTGGATGCACACCCACTAGTTTTCTTTTATTGAGCATTCATAGCTCTAGTGCATCCGTTGCATGGCAATCCCTACTCCTCATGTTGACATCAATTGATGGGCATCTCCATAGCCCATTGATTATCCTCGTCAATATGAGACTTTCTCCTTTTTTTGTCTTCTCCACACAATCCCCATCATCATATTCTATTCCATACACAGTGCTATATCCATGGCTCACGCTCATATATTGCGTGAAGGTTGAAAAAGTTTGAGATTATTTAAGTATGAAACAATTGCTTGGCTTGTCATCGGGGGTATAGAAGTTGGGAACATCTTTGTGTGACGAAAATGAAGCATAGCCTAACTATATGATTTTTTAGGGATGAACTTTCTTTAGCCATGCTATTTTGAGAAGACATGATTGCTTTGATTAGTATGCTTGAAGTATTATTATTTTTATGTCAATATGAACTTTTGTCTTGAATCTTTCGGATCTGAATATTCATACCACAATTAAGAAGATTTACATTGAAATTATGCCAAAGTAGCACTCCGCATCAAAAATTCTTTTTTTATCATTTACCTACTCGAGGACGAGCAGGAATTAAGCTTCGGGATGCTTGATACGTCTCTAACGTATCTATAATTTTTGATTGCTCCATGCTATATTATGTACTGTTTTGGGCAATATTCGGCTTTATTTTCCACTTTTATATTATTTTTGGGACTAACCTATTAACCGGAGGCCCAGCCCAGATTTGCTGTTTTATGCCTATTTCAGTGTTTCGAGGAAAAGAAATATCAGACGGAGTCAAAACGGAACGAAATCAACTGGAGAAGTTATTTTTGGAAGGAAAGCCACCCGATGGACTTGGAGTGCACATCAGGAGATACGGGAGGTGCTCACGAGTGTGGGGGGCGCGCCCACCCCCCTAGGGCGTGCCCCTTGCCTCGTGGGGCCCCCATAGCTCCACCGACGTACCGCTTGCACCCATATATACCTATGTATCGTAAAACTTCCAGAATAGAAGATAGATCGGGAGTTCCGCCGCCGCAAGCCTCTGTAGCCACCAAAAACCTCTCGGGAGCCCGTTCCGGCACCCTGCCAGAGGAGGATTCCATCACCGGTGGCCAACTTCATCATCCCGGCGCTATCCATGACGAGGAGGGAGTAGTTCACCCTCGGGGCTGAGGGTATGCACCAGTAGCTATGTGCTTGATCTCTCTCTCTCTCTCTCTCCTGTTCTCTCTCGTGTGCCCTCTATGGCACGATCTTGATGTATCCCGAGCTTTTCTATTGTATTTGGATCTTATGATGTTTCTCCCGCTCTACTCTCTTGTGATGAATTGAGTTTCCCCTTTGAAGTTATCTTATTGGATTGAGTCTTTTATGAGAACACTTGATGTATGCCTTGGTGATCAACTTGCGGGTTTCATGACATTGGGAACCTATGCATAGGGGTTGGCACACGTTCTTGACTCTCCGGTAGTAGCTTTGGGGCACTCTTTGAAGTACTTTTATGTTGGTTGGATGAATCTGAGATTGTGTGATGCATATCGTATAATCATGCCCACGGATACTTGAGGTGACAATGGAGTATCTACGTGACATTAGGGTTTTGGTTGATTTGTGTCTTAAGGTGTTATTCTAGTACGAACTCTTTTATAGATCGATCCGAAAGAATAACTTTGAGGTGGTTTCGTACCCTACCATAATCTCTATGTTTGTTCTCCGCTATTAGTGGCTTTGGAGTGACTCTTTGTTGCATGTTGAGGGCTTGTTATATGATCTATGTATGTTATTATTGTTGAGAGAACTTGCACTAGTGAAAGTATGAACCCTAGGCCTTGTTTCCTATCATTGCAATACCGTTTACGCTCACTTTTACCACTTGTTACCTTGCTGTTTTTATAATTTCAGATTACAAATACCTTTGTCTACTATCTATTTTGCACTTGTATCACCATCTCTTCGCCGAACTAGTGCACCTATACAATTTACCATTGTATTGGGTGTGTTGGGGACACAAGAGACTTTTTGTTAGTTGGTTGCAGGGTTGTTTGAGAGAGACCATCTTCATCCTACGCCTCCTACGGATTGATAAACCTTAGGTCATCCACTTGAGGGAAATTTGCTACTGTCCTACAAACATGTGCACTTGCAGGCCCAACAACGTCTACAAGAAGAAGGTTGTGTAGTAGACATCAGAGACTACTCATCCTTGGTCTAGAATCTTGGCAGACCGCTCAGAGATGGTGCATCCCTCTCTTCCTTCTCAATTGAACTATTTGTGTGTCATCCCCTTCTCTGGTTGAAGTATTGCTTGCCAGATACCTAATGGACACTGTCTTTGAACTTGGCACCCCCTTCTAATGGTGTAAAAAAAATCAGTGAATGAAACCAAAGCTACTGTATTTTCCACGGAGTTGCCCTTTTATCTGCAATGCGTAGCTTCTATATGGAAGATTAGATACAAATATACTCCTTGATGAATTACAATGGTACTGTGTAAAGTAGAAATCCTAAAAGAACCTATATGGAAGATTAGATACAAATATACTCCTTGATGAATTACAATGGTACTGTGTAAAGTAGAAAGCCTGAAAGAACCAGGTTCTGTTGATAAGTGAGTTAACCAATGCAAGAATTAGAAAGAGACGGGATGGGAAGATTGTTGATTGATTGTAAACCTGTTAGTCAATCTTATTAATATTGATTAGTCTAAAATATCATAATTTCTGATTACCTTTCTTGTTTTGGAGTAACTGTTTTGCTTGACTCAGCGTCCCTATGTTTCCATCTTAAGAAAGAAAAGAAAAACATTTAAGTTGTAGTATAAGTTTTTTTATGTTTGCGACATTTTGTTTTTGGGGGAATTAGAGGATCAAGTAGGCTTGCCCTTAAATCCAACTGTTTTATTGTTTAGTGTCCAGGAAATTTTCTTGAGATGATGGAAACGTATTGTCCCCTCAAAAAGTGGTGGAAAACGAACTGGATGGAAAGCTAGAGCTGGAGCAGGTTGACCATGGACACTCGCAAAATCCTTTTCTACTTTACATGTTTTATCATTATCAAATTTTGTTCTGGCTTGTGGCTTTCTAAACCTCTTTTGGTCTTGTCTCTTGCAAATACAACTCCTGTCAAGTGGGTCTGAAGGAGTTGGGAAGTGGTTGGTTCCCATCACACTATGCCGTTGTTCATACTCAGTTCAGCAAAAGTTCTTTTTCTATGGAAAACATGAGGATTTAAATTTGTTAGGGCTTGTAGAATGTCAAAAGAAAGATGATTCTCGAGTAAACCTAGTGTCAATTAGACTGGTTTCTCTAGAGTGAGTTATGATGAGGAGATCAACACACTGAGTGTAGAAGTCAAAAGTCCTAGTTGACTTCCGTGAGCCATTCGTGCAGTAAGTTATTTGCTTTTACCATTCTGTAGTCGAAGGATAGTTCATCGTGTAGTCTCTTCTAACCTTTTAGAAACCCGTCCCTTGTAGGAGAGTTGGCTGGGAGGCCAAGAGTGGGCAGGGTAACTTGAATGCACTATTTAGAGGTACACTCTTAACTACTCTTGCTGAACTAGGCCATCAGTCTACCATAGATGAGGTTGTTCATCAATTTACCTACCATTGTGTGTGCTATAGGTTCACAAATCTAGATGTCTTTGCTTGCCAAATAAAAAGCGAAGAATAGTTATGTTAGGAAGTTACACTAGCTTTGACTATCTGAACATTCATGGATTTTTACCCGGCATGGCAACACATTGAGCACTTCAGCTGTAAGTCTATAAGCAGTCCTCTTTCAAAGAGAAAAATGTATAAATGCTTCAGTGAATGGCCGCCCCTTCTATTTAAGTAACATTGCAATTGTTATTGGTACTTGCTAATCAGTATGCACTAGCAGTGCGAGGAAGACTTTCTCCAAAGCTCTTAAGAGACCTTAATCCATTCACCGCAATTACAAGTCACGTACATATGTAGTTTGATTCATGTGAAATCAATGATTGATTATCTACGTCAACGCCAAGGGAAGCGAGGGACGATGATTGGGAGTTGGGGACGTACAAATTAAGGTGAGATAACTTTACATGATATCCGCCGTTTTGCCCATCATATTCTCCTTCATCTTATAGAGAAAGAAAGTCAGCGTACATGTCAGAAGAAAAACGATATTGTTTGTAAGGAAGAGAACTGTCATTTTTGGAAACAAGATAAAAATACTTGGGTGCTGATTTCTTTTCATTCAGCCCCACGATTCTGTTATAGTTTGGATCAACTAGAAAAAGGAAGGTGTTGATTGGTTGGTTTCAATTGGAAAGAGCTATCAGTATCCTTTTATTTATTTTTAGAACAAATCCGTATCCTTTTATTGGAGAAAGAAAGTGTTGCAAAAAAAGAAAAAAGGGAGGCATTAAGAGGGCGATCAGATCTAATCCTTGATATCTGTGTTAGTAATACATACATTCTTGCATACTGATTGATCTTCCCATATGTATGAGTGTAGGATGATTCAATTTTAGTTGCTGGTTGAGGAACAAGTGTCAAGATTGCTGCACCTCGATTTAATTTCATGGCCCAGTCTGGACTTGGAGGAAGTACTTTGTAGCAGATACTGGAGAGCACCACCGTTGCAGGTTCATGCCTTGGCGCTCCTCACCGGCGCAACTTCCCAACCATCTCTTCCTATCGCCATGCTCTCCTTTTTGCTGAAGGAGTTCTTTTTTGGTGATCATTCTCACAAGACTTTGGAGAGACTGAAAACATGGGACTATATGGTGGCTGAAGAAGGTGGACATCCTTGATTGCCTGTCGCCTTCTTGTTCGGAGGTAAATCAACAAGCACTCTTATCTTACTTAAGGACGGATTGGATGCGAAATATTATTGTTTGTTCAATTTGTGTTCTGTTTAGTGGATTCTGAAAGATGAAACCAGTATGGTGGCATCTAACAAAGAACCATGGCATGTCTTTTTCATGGAAGTGGTGTGTGACCATGAATGCAGCAATGAGGATTGCTATGTCGATTCTTTTGTTGTAGCAGACTACTGATATGATAGTCATATGTATATTATTTTAACCTTACAAAGTAACCAGTGAGTTAGAGATCACAGGTTCAGGTTTAACTCTCTAGAAGTGAACTTAGTTGGTTTGCTGAAGTGATTATATAGAGTTTGTATATATTTTTTATTTATGGTGAAGGTTTGATCTTGTAACAATTAACAGGAAGATATAAACCTCTGACTCCGAGTATGAGTTCATAACTGTAGGTGTTGCAGCAAGTGTTACCAAGATTACTTGAGTCCACTAATATAGAAATGTTTAAAGTTGCAGGTCTTAAAAACTAAGCATGGGGTCCTTCCCCTCCCTAGGCCTGGGGTTATCATTGAGGTAGCAGTAGGCTTAATAAAAGAAACAAAATGAAACCATCTCAATGAGCTTAGGAGAAACACATCATCAGCGGCAGGAGCTTTGCCGAACATGACCTTTACCTTATTGGAGAACCAAGAACAGAGAGTGCAGAGAGGAGAAAAGAGGCTGAAGATGCATGCGGTAGATTATAGTTGCAGTATAGAAAATATTTTCTATTTGAGAATGGATTTCTTTTCAAAAATACAGAGCATTTTGAATATTGTTTTTGTACATGCAATGCTTTGTTTTAGTGGTATACTATTGTTTATGTTTTTTAACCATTTATTTATTTTGTACCCGCTACAATGCATGGGCATTTTTACTAGTAGTTTAAAAACAAAAAAAAATAAAGAGGGGAACCCAAAACTTTTCAAAAAGGAAAGTGAAAGTGAGAAAGACAAGCATTGTTGAATTGGGGGAGCTCCTTGAACTTTGTTCATGCTCACAGAAACTTTGTGAATCTTAATTACAGAAACTTTTCATCAAAAATAATTATCCCCTTGACAAATTCCATTTTATTATAAAAATAATGTGCTAAGGTTTGCCTTTAGGATGTTTACAATGCTTGTTGGTTTGTACAGTGCAGGATAGAAACTTTGGCTGTAGTGCGCGATTTTACATTTCTTTACTACAACGTCAAATGGTTCTGATTCTTTTTGCACTGTATTTCTATACAAATTTTTTATTTTTCCTAATTTTGGTAGAATTATTGGGGTACCATAAGTATGGTGAATGTTCAGATTGCTACAGACTATTCTGTTTTTGACAGATTCTGTTTTTGATGCATAGTTTACTTGTTTTGATGAAACTATCAATTTCTATCAGTGGATTAAGCCATGAAAAAGCTATATTACAGTAGACACAATGCAAATACAAAATATGAATTGGTTTGCAACAATACTTAGAGTAGTGATTTGCTTTATTATACTAACGGATCTTACCGAGTTTTCTGTTGAAGTTTTATGTGGATGAAGTGTTTGATCGAGGAGGTCTCGATATGAGGAAAAGGAAGAGAGGCAAGAGCTCAAGCTTGGGGATGCCCAAGGCACCCCAAGTAAATATTCAAGGATACTAAGCGTCTAAGCTTGGAGATGCCCTGGAAGGCATCCCCTCTTTCTTCAACAAGTATCGGTATGTTTTCAGATTCGTTTCGTTCATGCGATATGTGCAAGTCTTGGAGTATCTTTTGCATTTAGTTTTCACTTTTCTTTTATGCACCATGCTGGTATGAGATAATCCTTGGTTGATTTATAGAATGCTCATTGCACTTCACTTAAATCTTTTGAGTATTGCTTTATAGAATGCTTCATGTGCTTCATTTATATCATTTGAAGTTTGGATTGCCCGTTTCTCTTCACATAGAAAACCGCCATTTGTAGAATGCTCTTTTGCTTCACTTATATTTGTTGGAGCGTGGGCATATCTTTTGTAGAAAGAATTAAACTCTCTTGTTTCACTTATATCCATTTAGAGAGATGACAGGAATTGGTCATTCACATGGTTAGTCATAAAATCCTACATAAAACTTGTAGATCGCTAAATATGATATGTTTGATTCCTTGCAATAGTTTTGCGATATAAAGGTGGTGGTATTAGAGTCATGCTAGTGAGTAGTTGTGGATTAGTATAAATACTTGTGTTGAGGTTTGTGATTCCCGAAGCATGCACATATGGTGAACCGTTATGTGATGAAGTCGGAGCATGATTTATTTATTGATTGTCTTCCTTATGAGTGGCGGTCGGGGACGAGCGATGGTCTTTTCCTATCAATTTATCCCCCTAGGAGCATGCGCGTAGTACTTTGTTTTGATGACTAATAGATTTTTGCAATAAGTATGTGAGTTCTTTATGACTAATGTTGAGTCCATGAATTATACGCACTCTCACCCTTCCAACATTACTAGCCTCTTCGGTACCCTGCATTGCCCTTTCTCACCTTAAGAGTTGGTGCAAACTTCGCCAGTGCATCCAAACCCCGTGATATGATACACTCTGTCACACATAAACCTTCTTATATCATGGCATTTACATAGCCATTCCGAGATATATTGCCATGTAACTTGCATCATCATCATATACATGACTTGAGCATTCAAACCTTCACCATCATATTCTATTTCACCTATAGTGCTATATCCATGGCTCACACTCATGTATTGCGTGAAAGTTGAAAAGGTTTGAGAACATCAAAAGTATGAAACAATTTCTTGGCTTGTCATCTGGGTTGTGCATGATTTAAATACTTTGTGTGATGAAGATGGATCATAGCCAGACTATATGATTTTGTAGGGATAACTTTCTTTGGCCATGTTGTTTTGAAAAAACATGATTGCTTTATTAGTACGCTTGAAGTATTATCGTTTTTATGTCAAATGATAGACTATTGCTTTGAATCACTCGTATCTTAATATTCATGCCATGATTAGATTACATGATCAAGATTATGCTAGGTAGCATTCCACATCAATTTTTTGTATCATTTACCTACTCGAGGACGAGCATGAATTAATCTTGGGGATGCTAATACGTCTCTGTCGTATCTATAATTTTTTATTGTTCCATGCCAATATTTTACAACTTTCATATACTTTTGGCAACTTTTTATATTATTTTTGGGACTAACATATTAATCCAGCGCCCAGTGCCAGTTCCTGTTTGTTGCATGTTTTATATTTCGTAGTAATCCCATATCAAACGGAGTCCAAATTGGATAAAAATGGACGGAGATCATTTTTGGAATATTTATGATTTTTGGGAAGAAAAACCAACGCGAGACGGTGCCCGAGGGGGCCACGAGGCAGGGGGGCGCCCCAGGGGGCAGGCACGTCCCTGACCCTCATGGGCACCGTGTAAGGCGGTTGACGCATTTCTTTTGCCACAAGAAAGCTAATTTTCGGAGAAAAATCTGGGCGAAGGTTTCAATCCAATCGAAGTTACGGATCTCCGGATATATAAAAAATGGTGAAAGGGCAGAATCAGGGAACGCAAAAACAGAGAGAGACAGAGAGACAGATCCAAGATCGGAGGGGTTCTCGCCCCTCCCAGGCCATGGGAGCCAAGGACCAGAGGGGAAACCCTTCTCCCATCTAGGGAGAAGGTCAAGGAAGAAGAAGAATAAGGGGGGCTCTCTCCCTCTTGCTTCCGGTGGCGCCGGAGTGCCACCGGGGGCCTTCATCATCACCATGATCTACGCCAACAACTTCACCGCCCTCATGGTGCTCAATGCTATATATTATTTCCAAATGATGTATGGCTATCTTATGATGTTTAAGTAGATCCGTTTTGTCCTATGTGTTAATTGATGATCGTGATTGGTTTGAGTTCCATGTTTTGTTATTGGTGCTGTCCTATTGCGCCCTTCGTGTCGCGCAAGCGTGAGGGATTCCCACTGTAGGGTGTTGCCATACGTTCATGATTCGCTTATAGTGGGTTGCTTGAGTAACAGAAGCATAAACCCGAGTAAGGGGGTTGTTGCGTATGGGATAAAGAGGACTTGATGCTTTAATGCTATGGTTGGGTTTTACCTTAATGATCTTTAGTAGTTGCGCATGCTTGCTAGAGTTCGAATCATAAGTGCATATGATCCAAGAAGAGAAAGTATGTTAGCTTATGCCTCTCCCTCAAATAAAATTGCAATAATGATTACCGGTCTAGTTATCGATTGCCTAGGGACAAATAACTTTCTTGTGACAAAAAACTCTCTATTAAAACTAACTTAGTTGTGTCTTCATCTAAACAGCCCCTACTTTTTAGTTACGTGCTCTTTATTATCTTGCAAACCTATCCAAAAATACCTTCAAAGTAGTTCTAGTTTCATACTTGTTCTAGGTAAAGCGAACGTCAAGCGTGCGTAGAGTTGTATCGGTGGTCGATAGAACTTGAGGGAATATTTGTTCTACCTTTAGCTCCTCGTTGGGTTCGACACTCTTACTTATCGAAAGAGGCTACAATTGATCCCCTATACTTGTGGGTTATCAGCTCCGTCCGCCCCGGCCCCTTCCCCTGCGCTACCGCCGCCGCCGCCCCTGCCCTGCGCTGCCGCCGCGCGCCGCCCCTGCCCTGCATATGCAAAAGGTAGAATTTGCAAAGAATATGCAAAAGTTAGAAATTTTTATGTGTATGTATATTCATACACATATATGTATGTGTATATATATGTGTGTGTGTCTGTGTGTATGTATATATGTATGTGTATATGTATATAGCATTTTTTGGTCCATGTATATATGTATGTGTATGTATGTATGTATGGATGGATGGATGGATGTATATATATAGGAAATGTTCATATGATGTTTTTGTTCATATAAAATTGTTTTGTTCATAGAAATTAGTTAAAATTTACTAAGTTAAAATGTTCATATATTCAAAATGAGTTAGAAGACTCACTAAGTTAAAATTTACCCCCTCCTCAATAACTTCGACATGAGGGGGGACTTCGGACATGCATGAGAGAGGCGGTCCGCTCGCCCGACCAACTCTCGAGGCCACCCAAACCCTAGACGAAGAAAGAGCGTTGTCGATCTACCCCCTCCCGCCCCCTACTCGTAATTGTTATGTTCATATCGATTATTTTCCTCAAAGTGTCCTCTCCTGAAAGTATAACCCCGATAATTAACTTCGACGTGAGGGGGGATGTCAGACATGCATGAGAGAGGCGGTCCGCTCGCCCAACCAACACTTGAGGCACCCAAACCCTAGACGAAGAAAGAGCATTGTCTATCTACCCCCTCCCGCCCCAACCCGTAATTGTTATGTTCATAGCGATCCCGCAAAGTGTCCTATTCTGAAAGTATAACCCTGGTAATTAACTTCGACATGAGGGAGGAAGTCGGACATGCATGACAGAGGCGGTCCGCTCACCCGACCAACTTTCAAGGCCACCAAAACCCTAGACAAAGAAAGAGCGTTGTCGATCTACCCCCTCCCGCCCTACCGGTAATTGTTATGTTCATTATTATCATTAGCTAGGTCTATGTTTGTGCATATGATTCTTTGTTATGATTAGCTAGGTCTATGTTTGGCACTAATTAATCCATCTCTCATGTATGTATATTGCCATGTTGTAATATTTGCAGAAACTATGGAAAGAGACTTAGAACAAGAACAATTGTTGGGGGATATAGTCCTCGGTGGAGGTGATCCCTTGTCATTTCTCAACGACACCGATGGTCAGGAAGGAGAGGATGACGGCTCCGATGATCCAACAATGGAGGAGGAAGGAGATCATGACGGTTTCGGTGACCGAATGGCGGAGGAAGGAGACCATGTGGACGGCTCCGGTGACCGAACAGAGGAGGGATCTATTGCAAAGTCCGGCGAGGTATATATATTAATTAAGCCTGTCTGACTTGATGCATTAATTGTTTTGGTGTGTACATATATTAATGCTTCTTTCTTCTTTTATAGCCCTCCGGATCGAGCCAAACTTCCATAAGGACATTAGGCCCGAAGAAAAGGTTGCACAAGGATAAAGGTTCATGATCATGGGAATCGGGAAAGATGGCCAAACGAGTGCTCCCAAGCGGACCAACAACGCATTTGTACATCGGTGCGGAGTTGTTGTTAGGGACAACGTCCCGATCAGCATCATGCAATGGAATAAGAGTAAGGACGACCCTGAAGTATCTTATGTCTAGGATAGACTAAAAGGTGATCTTTGGACCTCGCTGATGACAAATTTCAGCCTCTCGCAAGAGGAGGAGCTGAATAACCCAGTTATAGAGCCAAAGGTCAAGGCGTATGCTCTTAAGAAGATGACAGAACTATTCAGGAACTGGAAGAAAGAGTTGAACTCAAAGTTTGTCGACAAAGGAAAGACTCCAGAATTCACCGGTCGATATGAGAATATAAGAGATCACTAGCCCGCATTTGTGGCCTACAAGCAGTCGGAGAAGTGTAAGAAAAGGTCACTAACAAACAAGAAAAATGCTGCACAGAAGATGTATCACCACCACACGATGTCAGGTGGCTACTACAAAGCCCGGCCGTTGTGGGAAAAAGCTGAGCAAGACCTGCTTGCTAAAGGGGTCCAACCAGCGACATTGCACTGGCCAGATCATTCAAGGACTCGGTTCCTCAGAGTTGCTTCGGGCTTGGGGAGCACCGCGTTCACCTCACGCACGAACTGCTTAAAGATGCGGTGGGAAGCCGGGGCCTGCGAGCCGCCCAGGATGCAGGCAATGGACCGAGGCTCGTGGAAGCCCCCAGCCCCCTTGTCCTGGTGATGATCTTCATTCCTTCTTGGTGGTGGAGGCAGTGGAGGAAGACTGGCATTGCCCTGAGGGTGATCCTCACGAGACTGCTGCCTCCAAGTGCCCTTGCGAGGCTGGCCCTGCCAATAATCCTCCCGAAGATGGTCGCGCCACTCCTGGTGATGGTCGCGTCCATCCTAGCGTCCTCCATCTCGACCACCTCCGCGGTCGTAGCCTCGATCATTGTGCTCGGGGCGTCGACCGATGTGCCCGTCACGGAGGGCCCTAAGCTCTTAGCAGTCATTGGTGTTGCGGCTGTGGATGTTATGAAAGACCAGAACGGTCGGTTCCTCTTGGACGACTCGAGGAGGTCGTAGCCGCGCTTCGTCTCCGGCTCGGCCGCGAGGACGGCCGGCCCTTTGCGCTTTACATCCTTGGCCTTGGCCTTCTTGTCTTCTGGGTCAGCATCGGGGAGCTAGAGGAGGGAGATGCGCCCCTCCTCAGCCCTTTCACACTTGTTCGCCATATTGAACATCTCCAAGGCTGTGCGGAGGTCCTCGTGGATGGTGTACTCCTCCTTCATCTTGACATCGTAGACGCCATCAGTGAACGCTGAAATGATGGCCTTGTCTGACACCTTGGGGATCTTGAGGCGAATGTTGTTGAAGCGCTGGATATACTTCTGCAAGGTCTCTCCTGGCTGCTGCTTGATGCGCCGCAGGTCACCTGCGGCTGGTGGATGGTCGTGAGTGCCTTGGAAGTTGGCGATGAAGCGGCCGCGCATCTCCTCCCAGGAAGAGACCGATCCCACGGGGAGATTCAGGAGCCAAGAACGCGCACCATCCTTGAGGTCCATGGGGAACCAGTTCGCCATGATCTTCTCGTCGCCACTGGCCGCCTCGATGCTCAGCTCGTAGAGCTGCAGGAACTTGGCTGGGTCGGCGATGCCATTGTAGCATGGGGGCAGGTCATGTTTCAATTTGCTTGGCCAGATGACGTTGCGAAGCTCCGACGTGAACGCATGGCATCCTGCTCTAGCCACGGGGGCCCGTCGAGGAGGTGGAACTTGGTCCTGGTGCACGCGCGCCGCCATCTCTTGTGGCGGCACGTGGGCTTGACGTGGGGGTGCAGGAAGCATGCGTGCTTCTCCTTGAGGCCGCTGCACCACCTGGCAGCTCGCCCCTTCTCGCATAGGCGCCTCGTGCGGCGGGTAGCGCCATGGTGCCAAACATCTTGGCTCGATGATGACACCCTGGGCCAGAGGTGGTGGAGGAGCCCCATGAGCCACGTCGCCCGTGACAGGTGGCTGCTGGGGCAGTGAGCGGGCTGGTGCAGCGAAGCCCCCAGCCTCACTGATGAGCTTAGCAATCCGCTCGAGCCACTCCTCATAGAATTCGTCGACCGGGCGGTAGCGAAGGAGCTCCTGCGCCATGAGCAGAGCGGCCTGTGCGTTCGCCGGGCCGTGAGGATGAAGCTCCTAGGGTCAGTGACGGAGTGGCAGTGCGCCCTTCGCGGTGCACTGAATGGTGCAACAAAGAAGCTTGATGCTCGTGGCCGGCAGGGCCCGTGGCGGCGTTGGCCACCGACGGAGAACGACGAGCACACCCATCACCTGCCGGAGCCGTCTGAGCAACGCAAGCGGCAACTATGGCCTAGCGCTCGGCGCGAGCCCGGCGTGGGTCAGCCATGGAGGTGTCGGAGTGATGGTGGATCGATTGATGGAAGACAAGATCCGACGCACCCCTACCCAGCGCGCCAAATGTAGGATTACGGGTTTCGCAAACCCTTGAAAGGTTCGAACTCTGGGGTGCGTGTGGAGATCTCAACCTACCCAGCCTTCCTACTTGTGATCCTCCTAAGCCTAGCGCGACGAGCTCGAAGAGACAAAGAGACACAACAGTTTATCCTGGTTCGGGCCACCTCGCGGTGCAATACCCTATTTCAGCATTTTGGTGGATTGCTTCGAAGGGACAGTGGATGAACTGGCCTTAGGAGGTGAGGTGTTCTTGAGCTCAGGAGAGCTGGTGAGGTGGTCGGGTCGATCTATCCGTCCCCTTCTCTATGGTGGTGGTTAAGTCCTATTTATAGTGGCCTCGGTCCTCTTCCCAAATGTTGGCGGGAAGGGATCCCACAATGGCCGAATTTGAAAGAGGACAAGTAGTAAAACTTATCCTGACTAAAGTGGTCTTCGCCTGCGAAAAGCCCCTGGTCGTGACACTGTGGTGGGTTCGGTGATGACCTTCGTCCTGCCGTCCTGGCGGTCTTGGTCTTGTTGCACCAGAATGGAAACCTTTGGCTGATTCCTCGGGACTCCGTGCCTGTGGCTTGCCTCCCTTGCACCAAAGAGGAAACTGGCGCTCTGCGCCCACCTGGCGCCCGCCTGGCCTTGTTCGTCATGGCTCACGTCAGCTGAACCTCATGAGGTGCACCTTGCATAGAACTCCCCGCCCCTCGGGAGCCAACCTGAGGAGGCCGATTCCCTCGGGGGTCTTGGTGTCGTCCAACTCGTGAGGGTCTTGAGTTGTTGACACTCGAGCTGGGCCATACTAGGCCATTGATGGAGCCATGTGATGGGCCGCTGGCAGGCAAGTTTGGATACCCCCATATCCAAAACACCGACAGTAGCCCCTGGGCCCAAAACGCGCTCAAACTTGGCTTCCAGATGAAGCCAAAGGGCAAGTGCGGAGCGCCGCGGGCCCTAACCGCCTGCGGCCTTGATGACGCATGGCGATTGATGGGACATGGGCATCTCCATTTCCCTACACTGCCTCAGCAATTGTTCTACTTCACGGAACGATGCGACATGCGGAAGATCATCATGGCGCGAGGTCGTGGAGGCCGGCGGTTGGCCTTCCTTGGCTATAAATGTGGAGGAGGGGTAGAGCCCCCTCGCTCATCTCTCCTTTGTCTTCTTGCCGCCCGCTTCTTCTCCTTCCCCGTCTTGCTTCCATGGCGCCGATCAGGAGGTTCTCGACGGCCCAAAAGGGGAAGGCCCCAAAGGAGGGGCCTGATCCTCTCCCACCGAAGAAGCGACTCCGCCTTCCTCACGACGCCAACGCGGGGCGAGAGGTGACCAGGCTTTGGCAATCAAGGCCTCCGCCTGGCTTCCCCCTTCCCCTGTAAGACGGAGCCCGGGAAGAAGATGTGCGCCATCGAACAGCCTCCAGTGGTGGAGGACGGGCAACCATTGCCTTGCCAACTGTGCCACGGACTCACACCGAGGGCAGTTCATGAGAGTTTGTGGTGTGGGTGGCGATGCCGCCCGACTAACGGATCCGGCTCCCGAGGTTCTTCGCCAATGAGCAGCCTTCGAGGGGGCCGCTTGAGCTGTGGCTGCAACACGCCGGGTGCTGCAGCCTAGCCACCGGAGCTGAGGTGGAGGTGGTGCCCCCCGAAGACGTCTTCATGACCCGCGGATGGGGTGAGGTCGCCCGAGCCTGCTGCGCCGAGGGAGCCCTTGCGATTCACTTCGAGTACGATGGTGCGTCCACCTTGTTCTTCAAGGTCTTTGACGAGGAGGGCTAACGGCTGGAGTGCCGCCCCAGAGGAAGCGCCCGCAGGGTGCAACTGTGGGTGCTGAAGCTGCTTCTGTCCCCTTCGGCGCCTCTTCCAGCAGCAGGGATGACTCCTGGGAATACAGCAACTCTCCTGAGCCCAGCGAGTCTCCGTAGTCTAGCGACAACAGCTACATGCCGCCAAGCTGCCGCCGTGGTCGGAGCGCAGCAGCGGCTGGCGCCCGACGTCGCCGGTGACACTCGATGGCTTGGTAGCAGCCTTCCTTCGTTTGCTATCCCTACGCGGAATGAAATCCAGCCCCCGTAGGGTTTGTAAGGACCGAAGTGTGTTTAATACCAGCATTGTTTTTTTGATTCTATGATGAGGCCGCGTATCACGCCTCCCCCCTTTTCTTTCCTTAGACAGCATGACGCTCTACGCTGACGGGACCCAGTTCCCAGGCAGGCTGCAGCTGTCGCTAGTATGTCACGTTGCGATGCTGTGGTCAAGTGTCGGAGTAATGGGCCACGGGTAGGCTAACCCGAGCCCCAAGACCTTTCAAGACATCGGGGCAGGCCGCGCCGCTCAAGCCGAGTCCCAGACGGCGACTCCGAGATAAGCCGACTCCAAGCTGGCGACCTCCAGAGAGGCCGACTCCAAGCTGGCGACCTCCAAGGAGGCCGACTATGGAGAGTCGGCCCAAGACTCCTCCCTCATCCCGAAGTACGATACGGGGTACGGTCACAGCGTGGCCGTCCCCCCCTGCCCA
The DNA here is from genome assembly GCF_002162155.2 of Triticum dicoccoides. Taxonomy (NCBI): domain Eukaryota; kingdom Viridiplantae; phylum Streptophyta; class Magnoliopsida; order Poales; family Poaceae; genus Triticum; species Triticum dicoccoides. Next base: position 609,420,325 of record NC_041387.1, on the reverse strand, counting down.
CGAGGGGCCGGCATGGCTACAGTGAGCCATATCGCTGGAAGATCTCCGGCGAGGCGCGGCACTGTTGCCATGCCTGCCCTGACCTCAGCCACAGTGCGCAGTACACTGTGCCCACGACGCCGGCCTGTATGACCTGAAGGCGGCGGGGCCGCCTGTCAGTGGGAGGGCCGAAGGCGGCCTGGGTGCCCGAAGACGGACCTGTGGGAGTTGGCCTCCCTGGAGTCGGCCGATTCCTCCCCAGGGCCCCACGTGCCATTAACCAGATAAGATGGGGAATGGCGACGGTGATCGCCCGATAGACGGCAGCACTGTTGCCATGACCCGATGACCAAGCCTGCGTCACCAGGAGTGTCGCTACAGTATCAAGCCTGTCCGCGGGACCCGCCAGTCGGCAGGCCCCAGAAGCCGGCGGGAAGGACGGTGGCCAGAGAGACAGACGGCTGGGACCCGCGCCCAACCATATTACTATTGTACCCCCGGGGGGGTAGGCCTATATAAACCCCCCGGGGCACCCATGCAAAGGGTTTAGACCTGAGTGGAGATAGACCAGATAGCACGGGAGGAGAGAACTAGCCTTACTCTCTCCTGCCTCCCAAAAACAGCTCTAGGAGCACCATTGTAGTCACCTTGCTTGAGTGATCATGCGGAGACCCCGCACAGCAGCAGTAGGGGTGTTATCTCCTAGGAGAGCCCTGAAGCTGGGTAAGATCCGCCGGCGTGCATGTCTTCGCCTCATCCCGCTTCCAGGCAACTGCGACGTTTTACTCGCTCCCACCATGATAAGCCATCCTTTGGCATATGTCGTATCCATCCCCCGACATTTGGCGCCCACCATGGGGCGAGGTGCACCGTCGTCCGGAGATCTGCTCTGGACGGGAACCCTGTTCCTTCCCGGCGAGCGCAGCCAGCCCGGCACGCCGGATGGCGTCTGTGCCGACACACTGCACGGCGCGAAGATCGCCTGTGCGGCCAGCTGCCTCGCCGATCTTATCGGTGAGGTTCGCCTCTCCGATGAGCCTGCATCCGACGCAGGCACGAGTGCCCCCAAGAGCCTCCTCGCGGGCCTCCTCGACCAACTCCACGTCGCCGGCGAGCCTGCCGCGGACCTGGAGTCCATAGGATCCACCGACCCGATGCTGGTCGACTCCGACACCGCGTCGCTCGACGCGTTCCCCACCAATGTGGTGGTCTACGACGAGCCGCTCTCATACGCGGGGAGCGGCAGAAGCACCGTCACCGAGGTCCTCGTCCTCGAACACGGCGAGCGCTCCGACGAGGGAGCGCATGACCCGCTTGACGCGGCCCTGCGAGACCTTGCAGCGCCGATTCCGGAAGACGCCGATGCCGGGACGCTGGAGGCGCTCCGCCTTCAGCTCATCGAGGGTGCGAAGAAGCTGTCAAGCATGAGGCGCTTGTCAGAAGCTTACCAACGAGAGATGGATCGCGCCGTAGGCGGTTCGCCGGCTCCAACCGGGCCTAGCCGCCTAGGCGCGGTCCGACATGGCGGCGCGGCAATCGCAAACCTCTTCGGGGCCGATCGCCCTGTGTACGCCACGCCCGCAGAGAATATCCGTGCCACCCAGGCGGCGGCAGACGAGCTCGACAACTTCGAAGGCGAAGAGCGCCGCATAATGACGGAGCGAGTCCAGCAGCTCCTCGACACGGCTGCCGCGTAGAATGGTGCCGGCTGCCGCACCGAGGCGCCTTAGCACCAAAACGACGACCCACCGCCTCGCTGAGACCAAGGTGTGACGTCCCGAACGCCGACTGGCGGGGCCCGTGGGAAGAAGGACAAGGAGCCGGCTGTCAGCCACAGCCGGACTCACATCACCATCGAGCGCGACCAAGACGGCCGCCCCAGAGCGGTGGAACGGCGGGACGACTACCAGCCTCCCCCTCCTCGCGGAGAAAGGCGAGTCTCCCCGCCGCCCATGGAACATCCGACTCTCGGCGACCGCCTTGGCCGCCGAGAGGGAGTCGGAGAGAATGACGCCCGCCACTGGATCGACCGACTCCACCGATCCCTGGCGCTGGAAGAAGAAGACGAGTTGGGTCCCCCCTGCTTCGGACCCCGCATCCGGGATGAGCCCTTTCCCAAAGGGTTCATGCTCCCCCGAGACACGCCCAAATATACCGGCACCGTGAAGCCGGAAGATTGGCTGATCGACTACTCCATGACTGTCAACATAGCGAACGGCAACGAACATGTTGCCGTAAGATATGTCCCACTCATGCTCCAGGGCTCGGCCCGGACGTGGTTAAACAGTTTGAAGCCTCGCAGCATCAACAGCTGGGTTGACTTCACCGAGGCTTTCGTCCGCAACTTCACGAGCACGTACAAGCAACCTCCCAATCCGCGCCAGCTCTCCTTGTGCGTGCAAGGCCTTGACGAGTCTACTCGTGATTACCTCACGCGCTGGGGCGAATTCCGGAACTCCTGCGAGGGCGTGCACGAGGTGCAGGCCATCGAGTACTTTACTGCCGGGTGCAGAGAAGTCACCCTCCTCAAGCACAAGCTCCTCTGCGACGAGCCGGAGACCCTCGACGAGCTGCTGATCACGGCGGACAAGTACGCCACGGCCGACTCCTCCATGAAGGCGGAGATTCGGGTCAGCGCAACTGGCAAAGTCGCCCCTCAGGCTCCAAGAACTCTGGCTGGAGACACTAGTCGGTGGCAGGAGCAGAATGACCAGAAGCGCAAAGCCCCGCTGCCGACTTCCAGCAGTCGGCAGGTGGCAACGGCAGAGGACCAGCAATTAGAGGGACCGCCTCCGGCAAAGCGGCAGAAGGGTGACAAGTCCAACTGGCTGCCGGCTTTCTCCTACGAGCAGACTCTGGATGGTCCCTGCAAGTTCCACAGCGGCGTGAAGCCGTCCAACCATACCACCAGGGAATGTCACTGGCTGACAAGAATCACCAAGGGGGACGGCTTTCCCCCTCCCCCTCCTGCTGGGCCGCCTCCTCCGCAGCCACCCCAGCAGCCGGCCGTGAGGCCAGTCGGCGTGATACAAGACGAGTTCCCGGACGAGCATGGAGCTTATGTGGTGTTCACCAGTGTATCGGATGACCGGCATAGCAGGCGCCAACAGCAGCAAGAAGTAAATGCAGTTGCATCAAGCACTCCAGAGTTCATGCATTGGTCCGAGAAGCCTATCAGTTGGAGCAGAGCTGATCACCCAAAGGTGATGCCGAGCCCAGGCTCTTACGCCTTGGTCCTAGGCGCCACACTTTCCACGGACAGACGGGCCGCTCGCTTCTCGCGAGTGCTGATAGACGGAGTGAACAGCATCAACATCCTGTACAAGGATACGATGGAGAAACTAGGAATCAAGCGAAGACAGCTTCAGAGAAGCCGGACTGTGTTTCACAGAATCGTCCCCGGCCTTTCCTGCTCGCCAATCGGCAAGATCCTGATAGATGTCCTCTTTGGAGACAAGGATCATTTCCGCCGAGAGCCAATTTGGTTTGAGGTGGTGGACCTTGAAAGCCCATATCACGCATTGCTTGGCCGACCCGCCCTGGCCAAGTTCATGGAGGTACCCCACTACGCCTACCTCAAGATGAAGATGCCGAGTTCTAAGGGAATCCTACCCATGTCCGGCGACTACAGGAAGTCGTCCGCTTGCGCGGCCAAAAGCAGTCGGCTGGCCGAGTCCTTGGTGATCGCAGCTGAGAAACGGCTTCTTGATCGGGTCGTGGCGATGGCCGGCAAGCAGCCCGAGTTATCGCCCGACCGCAAGGAGTCGGAAGCGGAAGGATCATTCAAGCCGGCCAAGGAAACAAAGAAGATACCGTTGGACCCGGAGCACCCGGAGAGGTACGTTGTCATAGGCACTGGCCTCGACAGCAAATAGGAAGGCGAGCTCGTCGATTTCCTCCGTGAGAATTGCGACATCTTCACATGGTCCCCCAAGGACATGTCGGGTGTCCCGATGGAATTCGCCGAGCACAAGTTACATGTCCGATCTGATATGAAGGCCGTCAGGCAGCCCTTGCGCCGCCTGTCAGAAGAAAAAAGAAGAGTTGTTGGAGAAGAAATAGCCCGGCTCCTGGCGACCGGCTTCATTATGGAAGTATTTTTTCCAGAGTGGTTGGCAAACCCGGTACTGGTGCTGAAGAAGAACAAGCAGTGCCAGATGTGCATTGATTATACGAGCCTCAACAAAGCTTGCCCCAAGGACCCATTTGCTCTGCCGAGAATCGATCAGGTGATAGACTCCACAGCCGGATGCGAGCTGTTGAGTTTCCTAGATGCATATTCAGGATATCACCAGATCAAGCTGAACCCGGCTGACAGACTAAAGACCGCCTTCATCACGCCGTTTGGATCCTTCTGCTACCTGACCATGACGTTCGGCTTGAGAAACGCCGGCGCCACCTTTCAGCGTTGGATGCAGAAATTCCTCCTGAAGCAACTCGGCAGAAACGCCCACGTCTATGTGGATGATGTAGTGGTGAAGACGAAGAAGCGTGGAACCTTGCTGGAGGACGTCAAGGAAACTTTCGAGAATCTGCGCCGATTCCAGATCAAGCTCAACCCAGAGAAGTGCGTTTTCGGAGTACCAGCCGGCCAGCTCCTCGGTTTCCTGGTCTCCGAACACGGAATAGATTGCAATCCTGTGAAGATCAAGGCCATCGAGAGGATGGAAGCACCCAGACGACTGTTAGATGTGCAGAAGTTCACCGGCTGTTTGGCATCCATCAGCCGTTTCATCAGTCGGCTGGGCGAGAAGGCTCTCCCCTTATATCAACTCATGAAGAAGACGACCTTCTTTGAGTGGACTCCCAAGGCGGACGAGGCTTTTCTCCAACTGAAGAAGATGTTGACTACCCCCCTGTGCTGGCGGCTCCGACTCCCAAAGAGCCCATGCTCCTATACATTGCCGCCACCAGCCGAGTAGTCAGCACAGTCATTGTAGTTGAGCGCAAGGAGGAAGGCAAAGCGCTACCTGTCCAGAGACCGGTATATTACCTGAGTGAAGTACTGTCGACCTCCAAGCAGAACTACACCCATTACCAGAAGATGTGCTACGGCGTGCATTTTGCCGCCAAAAAATTGAAGCCTTACTTCCAGGAGCATCCGATCACTGTGGTCTGTACAGCCCCGCTGGCCGAGATCATCGGAAGCCGAGATGCTTTTGGCTGAGTGGCCAAATGGGCCATTGACTTGGCTCCCTACACCATCTACTACGAGCCCCGCACCGCCATTAAGTCGCAGGCGCTGGCCAACTTCCTCGTCGACTGGGCCGAGACCCAGTATCTGCCGCCAGCGCCTGACTCCACCCATTGGCGGATGCACTTTGACGGCTCCAAGATGCGCACCGGCTTGGGAGCCGGCGTCATCCCCACTTCCCCCAAGGGCGACAAGCTCAGATATGCGCTGCGGATCCACTTTGCCGCCTCCAACAATGTGGCCGAGTACGAGGCGCTCATACACGGGCTCCGGCTTGCCAAAGAACTCGGCATTCGCCGGATCCTGTGTTATGGCGACTCTGACTTGGTAGTCCAACAATCATCTGGCGATTGGGATGCCAAGGACGCAAATATGGCGAGCTACCGTTTCCTCGTTCAGCAGCTCAGCGGATACTTCGAGGGGTGTGAGTTCCTCCACGTGCCAAGGAACGACAACGACCAAGCAGACGCCTTGGCACGAATCGGCTCCCCTCGCCAGGCAATACCATCTGCTGTCGCCCTCCGGCGCCTCCTCAAGCCTTCTATCAAGCCGTCACCAGAATCAGATTCAATCTTTGTGCCGGCTCCGCCTGAGGACGCCGGACCCGACTCCAGGAAGCACACAGTCGAAGCCGGCCCGGGGACTTCAGAACCCGGCCCGGGGACTGCTGCGGCAAGATCAAAGACTCCAGAGATCGGCCCGGGGACTCTTCCAGTCAGCCCCGGGACTTTGTCAAACCAGCAAGCGGCTGCAGACTCCGACCCGCCGTCTCCCAACCCAGCCGTCCTTATCCAAGTCACACTAGTGGCAGTTGAAGAAATAGCAGCACCTTCGTGGGCCCATCCCATTCTCAGATTCTTAGTAAACAGAGAGCTGCCAACTGATGAAATCTTGGCTCGGCAAGTGCAACGCCGAGCATCAGCCTACACCATAGTCAACAGAGAGCTGGTCAGGCGCAGCGTTACCGACGTCTTCCAACGCTGCGTCGAGGCAGAACAAGGCCAAGTAATCCTCAGAGACATTCACGAAGGCGAGTGCGGTCACCACGCGGCCTCCAGGGCACTCGTCGCCAAAGCCTTCCGGCACGGTTTCTTCTGGCCAACCGCCCAGGAAGAGGCCAAAGAGCTAGTCCAAAAGTGCAAGGGGTGCCAGATTTTCCGTTCCAAGCCACTTCAGCCAGCTTCCGCACTCAAGACTATCCACATCGCCTGGTTTGGGGTCTGGACATGGTGGGACCATTCAAGACGGCACGAGGTGGCTTGACTCACCTGCTTGTCGCAGTGGATAAATTCACCAAGTGGGTGGAGGAGAAACCCATCAAGAAGTTGAATGGTCCAACTGCAGTGACCTTCATCGCTGACATCACAACTCGGTACGGCATTCCACACAGCATCATCACCGACAATGGTATGAATTTTGCCAAAGGCGCCTTGGCCCGTTTCTGCGCGACGCAGGGCATCCGACTGGACCTAGCGTCCGTTGCCCATCCGTAGTCAAACGGCCAGGTGGAGCGAGCGAACGGCCTCGTCCTATCCGGCATCAAGCCTCGACTCGTCGTCCCGCTGGAGCAATCTGCCGGCTGTTGGCTCGAGGAGCTGCCAGCCGTCCTCTGGAGTTTGTGCACGACTCCGAACAAGTCAACCGGCTTCACACCCTTCTTCCTCGTCTATGGTGCCGAAGCCGTCATCCCAACGGACATAGAGTTCGACTCCCCACTAGTCACCATGTACACCAAGGAAGAAGCAGAAGAAGCACGACAAGATGGCGTCGATCTGCTGGAAGAGGGCCGGCTGTTGGCACTCAGCCGGTCTGGCATCTACCAGCAGAGCCTACGCCGATACTACAACAGGAAGGTCAGGCCAAGATCTTTCCAAGAGGGCGACCTTGTGCTCCAGCTAATCCAGCGAACAGCCGGCCAGCACAAGCTATCGGCGCCTTGGGAAGGCCCCTTCATCATCAGCAAGGTGCTAGGAAACGACGCCTACTATCTGATCAACGCTCAGAAGCCCCGAGCGCGCAAGAGGGACGACTCCGGCAAAGAGACAGAGCGCCCGTGGAATGCAAATCTTCTTCGAAGATTTTATAGTTGATGTAGTATGTATCGCACTACCCCTTTGTATTAAAGTACTAAGACTTTGGGCCCCCCGAGACGAGCTCGGGGACTGCCCTTTTTTGTTATCTATATGATAAGAATCATGCCTTCAAGAAAATTACTTTCATTACAAGCCGCTTGGCACCGGGCCAGACTAGTCGGCCCGGGGACTCGCCGCCTTGTGCTATGAGGAGCTTCCCGCAGTCAGACAAGTAGTGCGCGGTGCCCAATCCGCCTCCTGGCAAAGTCGCAGCTCGTAGAGCGACTGTGAGGCAAACAGGAGGGGGGAAGAACGGGCGCCCACACGAAAAATGGCTACGGACCTAAAGCATGAACATAGCGTAAGACGGCCTCCAGCATTTCTAAAGCGGAAGCCGACTCATGAGTAGCCGGCTCCCCGTCTTTACTAGCTTCTATAAAGGACAGCCGACTCTTGGGTAGTCGGCCTGTCGCCTTCTATCCGACTTACTAAAGAAACTCTAAACGACCAAGTACTTGCTTTCTGGAAGTAGCCGAGCACTTGCCCCAGCGACAGTTCGCAGAGCAGCTGTCCGACTGGCAAGGAAGCGACTAAGGGAAGGCGGCAAAAGGAAAAGCCTAAAGAGCAGTAAGCAAGGAAAGACGAAAATCGAATAAATATTTACATAGGCCCTTGGTTGAATCTTCGAATAGAAGTTCAAGATACACCCCGCGGGTGGAACTGTTCGGAACTAACAAAGTTTTCAAAAGATTACTAAGACAGATAAGCGGAGGCAGCCTAGGAGGCGGCATCGGGGATCGGAGGATCGGAGGAGATGGCGGTGTCAGGCGCCGGGGCAATCGGCTGGGCGGTCTTGGCTTGATCACCTCCAGCAGCAGTCGCCTTCTCTTGGCGCGGCTCGTTGCTTGAGGCACGGTTGAGATGAGGCTGGCCGCCTGCTCCGTCTTCTGGCGCCTCCGTCTCGCCTTCATCCTCCTCCTCGTCCTCCTCCTCAGTGCTGGAGTCGATCACCTCCGCCGAATCTTCGCCATACTCCGGGTTCATTCCAAACCACTCCGGCGGCACCTCCTCGCTGCCTTCAGCCCGCTCGGGGACGAAGACACAGGTGTCCGTGTACTCGGCGATGGCCGCCGCATGCTCGATAAGGGCGCCCTCCACGGCCTCCAGCTCGGCCTAGGCTTCTGACCGGAACGCGGCCAGACGGTCCAGGTCCAGCCCTGGATACCACGCCTTGACAAACTCCAAGGCCCGGCGCGCTCCGGCCCGGGCCGAGGAGCCCTTCCAAGCCTCAAGATGGCCGGCAGCGACCTCCAGCCAGTCGGCAGTTCAGCTGGCGGTGCGCAGAGCCGGCGTGCTAGGCCACAGGGCGGCAACCGCCTGGGCGCCGGCACGCTGAAGCCGGCACATCAGCCGGTAAGCCGGGCGAAGACGGTCTTCAATGCTCAGAAGCTGCTCTTCGACGGTTCGGGGGGCATTAGCAGTGATCTCCTCACCGTTTGCCCTTCGCGCCTTACTAGAAGCCTCGATGGCCAAAGGAACTGCCTGCGAGTGACCAGGGAAGAAGTCTGCCAAGACAAAGAAGAAGCAAGACGAAAAAATCAGAAGTCGGCCTCACACATAGTCGGAAGCCCGAAGAAGCGAAAGAAACTTACCATCAATGATATCCTCGATCTCGTGGAAGCCGGAGGTCAGCATTGCCTCCCTGTCAGTCAAGGAGGAACGCTCGCTCTCGAACTCAGCCAGGAGTGCGGTCTCCCTCTTCTCGGCCTCGTCCTTCGCCTTCTTGAGCAACTCCTTCTGCTCGGCCAGCTGCGCCGCCAGCAGGTCGTGTTCCGTGGTGAGCTTGCCACACTCCTCCTCTTTGGCACGACGGGCGGTATTGGCCTTGCCCAGCTGCTCCTGAAGAACGGCATTGGCTTCTGAGGAACAAAGAAGAGATAAAATAAGTCATTAGGAAAAAAGATCGCTGGGAAGATCCGGCCCGACCGCTCAGCAGTCGGCCCGAATCTCGGGGACTACAGCCCGCGGGTGCGCCAGCGCGCCCCCGCGAAGAAGAAGAACTTACTCCGGCTTTCCGACAAGTCGGCAGCCCGCTTGTTCAGCTCCTCGACATTGCGGTTGAAGGCAGTGGCGTGGAGGTTGTGATACTCCTGCAATGAATCATTGAAGACAAAGTTAGTGTTTGGAACTCGCCAGAGGGAGTTCCGAACCGCCTGCTCAGCAGCCGGCCCGGAACTCAGGGACTACACCCAGTGGGTGCACTGGCGCGCCCCCACAGAGAAGCAAACAAGAATCCAAAGGGAAAGAAACTTACTCGGACGGCCGTTCGTGCGGCCAGATGCGCCCTGGTGCAGGCTTGAAGGGCGTCGCCCTCGGCCTGCAGCTTCGCCTGGACCTCCATGAGCAGTTGATTCAACGGCCCGGTGCCGCCTCCGCGCACCCACCCGGTGGGCGCGGCGCTTGTGGCCTCGGCGTCTAGGGATGCCGAGCCGGCCACGCCGGTCTCCCAAGGACGCGGCGCCGAGGCGCCCTCTCAAGACGGCGACGCACCGGCGAGGCGACTTGGAGAAGCAGCCGCGCTTCAGCCTCGTCCATGGCCGGCGGCTCCGACTGATCCACCGGCTGTTTGCCGTGCGGCCTCCCAGACGGCGGTGGAGGCGGTGGTGGCGGCACGAGGGTGCCCGACATAGAAACATCGCCGCCCTCCTTCTCCATGATGGGGTCCTTGGTGCCGGCCCCTCCGGTTTGCCCCGTGAACTCCGGAGGCGGCGGCACAAACGATAGTGGGGGGACGAGCATCGCTGATCGGCGACGCGCGGCTTCCTCAGCACGCCGTCTCACTGCGAGGGTAGCCTCGGCATCCTCTAGCTCCTTCTGGACGGAGGCGGCCGCCTTGTCGTCCTCCGCCTTCTCCAGACGTTCGGCTTCCTCCTCCTCGCGCTTCTCCCACGCGTTTCGCTCTGTCGCCTCCCGGAGGGCGGTAGCGGGGTCGGCCCGCCGGGTATTGGCGGACGTCTCCGCCGACCCCATGACAGAGGGGACGGCGACTCTCTCAAGGGAAAGAGGGGCCCTGGAGAAAATCGGAGGGAGTACATAAACGAAGACTCGGACGAGATTCAACAAAGAAAATAAAAGAGCACGAAGACTTACGCCGATACCAGCGGCGGCCTTCTCACTTCCCTTCGGAAGCGGTTGGCCTTCGCGGCCGCCTCCTCCCGTCTGGTCGCGGCGGCCGCCCCCTTAAGCTTCTTCAATTTGCCGCCGGGCACACTCGGCCCGGCGTGACGCCTCTTCGCGCCGCCCTGGCCGGCGGAGGAGCCGACCTTCGGCTGGTGGCGAGGGGTGACTTCCCCTTCGGCGTCATCGCCGGGCCAGTCGTCGAAAGTGGCCGAAGGCCTGAAGTCGCCTTCCGCTACTCCTCCCCCGCCTTCGGCGTCGGCTTCCATTGCCGCCGCCCCCAAGTCGGGGTCATCGACGTCACTCTCCGCGCGGTCGGGGACATACTCGCGGGGCTGTCTTGTGGCGCCGGCGGCAGGCTGCATAAGAGGACTCTGGTTCAGAAGAAGCCGACAAGAGTCAGAAGCCGGAGTCGTCCGAGGAAAAAAGACAAAACGATAGGAAGATGTGACTTACCACTGGTGGAGGGTTGTCGCGCGAGTACGGCTCCTTGCCGAACTGCCAGTCCTCCTTGTACTCGTAGTGCGCGATGTAGTTCACCATATTCGCCACCTCCTTGCGGGGCATCTCCTTGGTGCTCATCCGATTTGGGTCTCGGAGGCCGCTCATCTGACAGATCAGGTGTGGCCGGCCTTGGAGTGGGAGAACTCGGCGCGCTACAAAGGCGGCCAGCAAGTCGGCCCCGACGAGTCCCTCCGACTGTATCAAGACTCGGAGTCGCGCTATGGCGGCGGCTCCGGCGAGAGACAGTGACTTGATCCTGTGGGACCAGCTGGGGAGCCTCCCGGTCAGGGGAGTGGCGTTATAGGGCGGCAGGTTGACCCAGTCGCCGTCGGAGGCGAGGTTCTTCACGTAGAAGTACGAGCGCTGCCACATCTTCACCGAATTGATCAGCGCGATGGGATGAAAGGGATTATCGGCCGTCGAACGCCGCATCGCGATGAAGGCGCCGCATTGAGCCGGCACGCCGGCGATGTGCGTGCCGAGCTTAGAAGAGAAGAATTCCCCCCACAGCTCGATGGTGGGGAGAAGGCCGAGGAAACCTTCGCACAGAGTGGCGAAGGCGGAGAGCAGCACCACCGTGTTCGGTGTGAGGTGGTGCGGCTGAAGACTGTGGAACTCCAGGAACGAGCGGAAGAAGCCGCTCGCCGGCAGCCCCAGGCCGCGCATAAGGTGCGAGCGGAAGACGACCCACTCGCCCTCTTCCGGCGCTGGCCGGATTTCCCCCTCCGGCGCGGCGCGGGCGCGCACAAGGTCCGCGCTGGGAAGACGACGTGTTCGGCGGAGGAACTTGATGTGTTCTTCCTCTACTTCCGAGTCGTCCCACACGCCAGAGCGCACGGCAGGGGCCGCGACGGAGGAAGAGCTCATCGCCGCGGTATGATGTGCTCTGGCTCAACGACGGAGGAAGGAAGGAGAGAAAGCAAGATGGGGCGGGGGAGCGGGGAAGAAGGGCGCGCGAGCTGTGCCGCTCCGCTTCCCCCTGCCTACTTATAGCCCAGCGGGCTGAGAAGCCGAGGGGGCGGGCATGGGATTAACTGCGCACGATGTCCCACACCGCCCCACGATTTACCCCACGAAGTTACTGCGCGCAGTAACGACGTGGGGAAACCAACCGTCCACGGCCGCAACGGATCCGTTCGTATGCCGAGGCGCGGTAGTGGCGGGCCCCGCCTGACGGCCCGTCCCGTCGCGCGCGTGGGCAGGCAGCCTGTTCTCCCCACATGGCGCCACACGATAGGACCGCCTTGATGGCAGCAGGAAGGCGTATCAGGCACTTTCGAACTGAGGCTCTTCGCCGAAAACTCCGGCTTTCGACAGTCGGCCCAAGGGAAGACGGCAGCCAAGTCCCAGAGTCTGGACTTATAAAGATTGAAGCTATTGGAGCCCCACAATGCAGCGACCGCCGGGCTTCACCAGCTTCGGGGACTACTGTCAGAGTAATGGGCCACGGGTAGGCTAACCCGAGCCCCAAGACCTTTCAAGACATCGGGGCAGGCCGCGCCCCTCAAGCCGAGTCCCAGACGGCGACTCCGAGATAAGCCGACTCCAAGCTGGCGACCTCCAGAGAGGTTGACTCCAAGCTGGCGACCTCCAAGGAGGCCGACTATGGAGAGTCGGCCCAAGACTCCTCCCTCATCCCGAAGTACGATACGGGGTACGGTCACGGCGTGGCCGTTCCCCCCTGCCCACGAGGGGCCGGCATGGCTACAGTGAGCCGTATCGCTGGAAGATCTCCGGCGAGGCGCGACACTATTGCCATGCCTACCCTAACCTCAGCCACAGTGCGCAATACACTGTGCCCATGACGCCGGCCTGTACGACCCGAAGGCGGCGGGGCCGCCTGTCAGTGGGAGGGCCGAAGGCGGCCTGGGTGCCCGAAGACGGACCTGTGGGAGTCGGCCTCCCTGGAGTCGGCCGATTCCTCCCCAAGGCCCCACGTGCCATTAACCAGATAGGATGGGGAATGGCGATGGTGATCACCCGATAGACGGCAGCACTGTTGCCACGACCCGATGACCAAGCCTGCATCACCAGGAGTGTCGCTACAGTATCAAGCCTGTCGGCGGGCTCCAGAAGCCGGCGGGAAGGACGGTGGCCAGAGGGACAGACGGCTGGGACCAGCGCCCAGCCATATTACTATTGTACCCCGGGGGGTAGGCCTATATAAACCCCCCGGGGCACCCATGCAAACGGTTCAGACCTGAGTAGAGATAGACCAGATAGCATGGGAGGAGAGAACTAGCCTTGCTCTCTCCTGCCTCCCAAAAACAGCTCTAGGAGCACCATTGTAGTCACCTTGCTTGAGTGATCATGCGGAGACCCCGCAGAGCAGCATAGGGGTGTTATCTCCTAGGAGAGCCCTGAAGCTGGGTAAGATCCGCCGGCGTGCATGTCTTCGCCTCATCCCGCTTCCAGGCACCGGCGATGTTTTACTCGCTCCCACCATGATAAGCCATCCTTTGGCATATGTCGTATCCAACCCCCGACATCAAGGCTAGGAAGTGAGCTGCCCGAGGTCCGATGAGAGCTCATGAGACGTGATGCTCATGAGGTCCCCCTTGGCATGCAAGCAGCCGCCCAAGGAACAGGAAAGGGGAGTGAAGTTGCCAGAGTGGGACTGCTAGGTTTGGGCGAGCGGGGTATGACACCGGTATCACAGTGCATGCGACTTATCTTTCCGTAGTCGTGTTGCGATCCGTTGGGGGGGGGGGTTGCCCGCTCTGTGTCGGTGGTGGTGTCACCAGGCGTGGCCCGCAATGATCTCCCTCTCTCCTCGCTCGCCCAGGTGCTCGATGTCCTTGCGTCCCGGCCCTCGAGCGAGTTCAACCGCCGCTGGTATGCCAGGTCGCGATGTCGTGGTCAAGGCCAGGGGGTGAGAGCTCG